>NC_134043.1:43927310-44241739 GCF_965140245.1 Athene noctua | reverse complement strand
TTGCTGACTAACAGGGGAGAATTAGCTTGATAAAATCACCATTAGTGTCAGTTCAGAATGACGTAAAGTTTTAAAGACACTGCTGTCCTCTCTGTCTCTCCCTGATGCATTAGTGTGTCTGTTCATGGAGATCCCAATCCAGCAAAGCACGTAAGCACATGCTTAATTGTAGGTAGATCAGTAATTCCAAGGAAATCACTGGGATATGAGTCCTAAGCATGTGTTTATGTGCTTCACTGGATCAGGGCCATAACACATACTCTCTGAGGAAAAAAAAAAAAGATAAATATCTCTGTGTAAGCCAGTTTCTTGATTCAAAACCAGATTTAGACTCACTAGCTGGACTTAGAAATAGGACAGTCAAGTTTTACTGCAAGAGAGCATAAAAGTTAGTAGATATGCAGCATTATACTTAGCCTCTTTACTTTTCTTACTTGTTATCTGAGTTTTATCAGTTTATGCTAGCTAGAAATGTGCCCCTCTAAACTTCTGCATACCCTTCTCAGAGCTCTGCAGTTACTCACACTTAGACCATGTTTAGACCTATGCATAGAACTTGAAGTACAGCCAAATTAGGAACAGTTCTTTAAAGTTACAGGTGAGATGCAGATGGAGCTAATATAGCTAACAGGTTGTATTAGCTTATGGACTTCTCTCAGCATTGCCAGACTGCATGTCAAATGCTACAGTTTGCCTTATGGCTTCTCAGTGTTTGGGGTTTGCTTCTTCATGATTTCAATTTTTCTTCACAGTCTTGAAGACAAGAGCCTTATTTCTAAGAAAAAAAAAATCACAGCAAAAAAAGCTCAAAGAAAACAAACAAAAAACCCACTAAAGATATAGCAATGGACACTTGGATTCTCATATAGTCATTTGACTACAGTAACTGCAAAAAAGGAAAAGTGCAAGGTGTTTCAAGACTTCCCACGGAATCACCAGGGTGACCAGCGCCCCGCATTTGTATTTCAAAATTGCTCTAAAATTCGATGGTTTGTTGTTTTCATTATTTGGTTATCCAACTGGAATCTAAGACTTTGTACCTCTGACACTGTCATCCTTTTATTTTTTTCATTTGGTTATTAAGCTGTAGTGGCTTAACTCATCACTACAGATAGTTATTTGCATTGAAAGTCTGAGAATGTCCAACTGTTTAATTGTAGCCTGCTCCCTGAGCACCAGATGTTTCATTGCTCCACAGCCGTCTGGAACTTGATCTGCTGTGACATTACCTCCATTGTCTCAGAGTGCCCCAAAAGTAATCCAGTCATCTTGTTTGAGCAGTTGATTTGTTCGAAGTCATAATATCACATTTGAGAACAGAATAGCACCGCTTTGAATGACAGAAGCTATAACTGTGTTGATCTAGTCTGACCTTCCACAGGAGACAGAGCAGAAAATATCACCTACCTCTGTTTCATTTTGTACTTTGTGGAATTACTTCTCCTGCTATTGAAGTGGACTGTACTTTACTCTTTTCAGAACAGCTGACCACTGGAACTCCAATGAGGAAAATGTCATATCTTGGCTGTTGCAAATGCTGAAATATATCTTAATGGAAATGAATATTGTTACTCTTCATTCACAAATCAAAGCAGCAAACTTGTCTTTCATAAACCGAGACTGATGTCTATTCGGTGATAGACCTGAATGCTAGTTAGTAACAAGATAAGTATTAATCCTTCTAAAAATTTCTGTCTGTGAAGCAGAAGTGCTGGGACAGATTCTCAGCAACTGCAAATGGATGCAAGTCAACTTATTTTAGTGGTCCTGAGTAGTTTTACACCAGCAGAGGTGTGGGCAAGCTAGTGTCTTTTGCAACTCCACTCTTTTGAAACATAGCGCTCTTTCGGTTCTACCAGAACTGTTTGAAGAAATGTCTACTGCCCACAATCCATGTGAAGTCCATTGCATGCTCTGGTCCTATTTTGTCATTCAATTTTGACACTGATTTGTGTTTGCAGGTGTGAAAGCTGTGGTGCTGTCTTCCACTCTGAGTGCAAAGTGAAGGCTGTACCATGCCCCAGGTGTGTGCGTAAAGAATTGCAGAAGAAGCAGAAATCCTTCTGGAGGCAACTGAATATGGACGAAAACTTCGAGGAGTCTTGCAACATGTTTGAGCTGTCATATCAGAACACATGAGTTCTTTAAAGAAGTGGCCAGCCTGAAGTGAATCCCTTTCCCAGCTGCCAGCTTAAGCCAGGCAGAAGTCTTCTGCAAAATAATATCTGACCTTTTTCATCTGTGAATAGCAGCTGCCAAAGTGGCCATAAAGCCTTGTTGGCTTTGAAATACCAATGGCTAAACTGCATTTTGCGTTGAAGTCCAGCCACTAGCTCTCATACAAAATGTGGTTTACTTGAAATGCTTTAGGTCTAGCTAATTAAGCACCCAACTTTTTCTTTTCCACCTCTGGAGAAGACTTTTCCTCAAGGCAGAAAATATTTTCTGCCATGACCACATTATTTTTTATGTTGTTCATTTAGAATTGATGAATCATCTACTTATTTATGTGTATTATTTATTTATTATTAGCCTTGGCAGAGGTTCTGGTGAGGTGTTTCACAGAACCCAATAGGCCAGGAATGATTTTAAACCCACCTGCTCCTTCTGATGTGGACACGTGGTTCCATTTCCTCATGTTTCCAGAGAGCTATATTTAAAGGATCAGTGCATTTACATATCACTCCTCTCTGAGGAAAGAAAAGTATCTGCCATCAAACCTTATTTGGGGTGCTTACAAACAGAAGCAGCAGAATAATTCCTTCAGCTGTGTTTATAGATCTATAACCACCCCAGTGAACTATTCCATACACAGATAAGCAGGGGACTTGCTACTGTTCTTGTTCAGGCTGCGTATATTGGTTAAGCTCTGTCACTGAAGTCCATTGAGTTTTACGCTGGTTGTTTTTGCTCTGTGTGAGGCCACGTCTTCATCTCCAGTAACGTGGTGTTGGTTTTTACGTCCTACTAGTCTCACGTTTTAAGGCATTTTACATGTTCACGTTGGTTTTGGTTTTATTTCGTGAAGTTTACTTCAGATGTTTCTCTAACCTGAAGCTGTTAGACCAATAGTCAGGAAAGTGGTCTTGCCCATGTTAGTTAGAAAATACCTCCAAAATTGTGAAACACTCGTTTGCTGTGTTCATGTGCAACTTGTGTCCTGCGTTCTCTGCAAGCTCTAAGGGCTTTTATACTTCTGTAGTGGTGGAGAGCGAAGTTCCTCGAGGTATGGTTCTGCTCCACACACCTGGAACACCGGGAAACGTTAAACATGGTGAATTACATACGTTGGGAAAGGGGGGTACATGATGGATTTAACTGCGGAGGTGTTATGTCATCACTAGCAGTATGTTTAATTCGTTGTGGCTTCACCTCCTGTGAGCACTTAGGGATTGTCCTCCCTCCAGTCCACATTCTTAACTCTTTCTCCAGACCCTGCAGCAATATGTGTATTGCATACATATGAAAGCATTCACATATATATATATATATGCACACACACATACATCTGTATACAGAAAGCAAATATGGTTTCAGGAGAAAATAGCCAGTCACATGCATGTATATTTTTCCTCTCCTCTCACATAGGTTTGTGAAAATGCAGAATACTGATCTTTGCTTCCTATATAATCTGTAGGCTGTTGTATTCAAGGCAGAAAGCGATCATCGAAGCACCTCACTAATTGCTGAAGTATTTTAAATAAAAGAACAGGGTAAATCATGCTTACATTAAAAGGTAGAATGCTACAAAAAATTTCCTTGTACTGGAGTATAAGAGGCTTTTCCAGCCTCCAGTCAAAGAAAGTAGCTGAATCTGAGCTTTCTCAAATTTGAGTGCAACTACTGTATATATAGAAGCATGTTTATATCTGTATACATTAGACAACCAGTGCCTTTCTTTTCCAAAGTCCTTCTCTCAGTGGGATTCTTTGGAAGGAAGTGAGGGTTTTTCCGTGTTCTTGGCAAAGTAGTATAGGGTTCCTCATATTTAATAAACCTGGTAAATCATGCACCTTTGTCACTGAAATGAATACTTCTACACAGCAGTGGCTCTGTCTCAGCTCACTGTTCCTCATGTGAAACGAGTTGCTTTTGGCTATCATCCTTAACGATACAATGTTCCTTGCAAGTCCATTCCCATGTGAAGAATTCCCTGCATGTTCACAAATGCAAACACTGGGTATGTATTGTGGAATTAGTCATGCAAACAGGAACTGCAGTGGTACTGGCTGAATAAACAGTACGCTCCCATGTTTTTCAGCATGTGTCACTACAGCTAGTCCTGTGGCAAAGCCAGTAGCTCTGAAAGCATCAGAATCTGGCAGGTACTATTTTGAATTAGCTCTAGACATAATGGGGGGTCATTAAAGAAAAAAAAGGTGATGTTTTTCATATCATTATGCTTCGGTATTTGAAATGCCTTATAGCACTGATTCATGTCCAGTTCGGTTTAGAGAAGGCTGCTTGTGTACGCTGTCAAAAACCTACGGAGTCAAGGAGTCAAGGTTCAGACATTGCCAACTGTTAGTTACTTTGATAGATGCCCTGATCTCCAAAGTACCGGTTGTGCGGGTGGTTAGATATTCTAGTTGAATTCTGGAATAACAGCATAGGCAGCATTGGAGTTACTCTGGGTTTGTACAGGTATTACAGAGCAGTTTCTTTGCTAACAGATTTACAGGAAAAAAAAGCGTATGATGTCAGCAAAACTGCTGGAATTAGTCATGGGTCTGGAACCACCACTGTTAGTAAGGGCAAAGAGCAGAAGTGTGTTCTTATGATATGCTGGCAGCACCCAAAGCTTTATGTAAAAGGATACTGTACAATACAGATCAGATGAATTTCTTTAAAATGTAATGTTGTTGTAAACAAGCCAGTTCCTAAAATGGATACACATTCATTGATTTCTACTTTGGAAAAGGAAGATAGCTTCTCATGGTGGCTAGAAGAGCAGACTGTTATGTGGAAGATGCTTTCCTCTCAGGGATGCCTAGCTCCTATCCAAAAAAAGTTATTCCGTATGAATGGGTAAGGTAAAGTCTTCTGTCACGGCTTTTTGTAAGCGTAATGAAAGGCTTGATCCTGCCCTCTGAAGGTGCCCGTGCAGTAGAAACAAGCCCTATTCATTTTCTGGAGTGCAGGGCAAAAGAATAAACTGAAACTACTCACATTACTAACTCTCAAAAAGACCCAACTCTAAAAGGAATGTTTTCCTGCAATAGCCATCTGCTAGCAGGAGATTCAGCCTGGGGTTCTATAGGTGGTTTGGGTTTCAGACAACGCTGTGCCCTTGCGTGGTTGTCTCTGCTCATAGCGCTGCATGCTGGTCCCCACTGCTACTCTTTTCCCATTCTGCAGCCTATAGCCTGCACGTGGCTCAGCTCTGCGGGCTTCTGGGTGGGCATCAGCTGGAAAAGTACCTGCGGTCTTTCCAGATTGCACAACTCTGTCCCCACACACACAGAGGTGAAATTATCTATTAGTACTTCTAGTCTTGTCCTACCCATGCATGATATAAATTTGAACAGTAGCATTTCATTGTGAATCAAGAATAAAATGTGCTGTTTGTCTCCTACACAGAGAAGGTGCTTTCATAGCTGATGGAGGAGGGATTGATCTTTACATCCAGTTACTGCTTTTGCTTGTACGGAACTTGTAATTGGTGTAGAAATAGGGCCCTTCACTGCAGTGGACTATAGCTGGACCCTATATAACTACTATGAAACTTCCCATCTCCGTTTAGTTAGTCTAAGATTATTTTAATCTAGGACATTGTGGAGATCCTTATGCGAGTCTTTTTTCCTCTTTACCCTGACTCTCTAGCTTTCCTTTAATGGGAAGAAGGACCCACCTAGGGTATGCAAGCTGCAGCTTTTTTTATCAACCTGTACAAAGAGAAATTTGGATCTCTTATGTAGAAATCTTTCTATTGCTTTTTTTTTGTCTGTCTTGGATGATGAAAAATGATGGGTTTGTGATGTGACACTATATCCTGTCTGACACATACCAATATGAGCTCATTGCTGGGATGATAGGAATTGGCAGTTGTGAGGATTTCCTAGATAAGTGAGAGAAGATACTTTTTGGTGAGGAACTTGAGTTTTTCACAATACTCCACAGGCTCTGATGGCCCTGTTAGGAGTGAATGATCAGGGTACTTCTAGAGCTCCTCTTGTCAAGGCTTCTCTTAATATCAGGATACTGTATGTATTATAATGGACTGATGATGATGTCTCGAAAGACAAAAAAAAGCAGAGGATGTCTGTTTACTGTGAAAGGGGGAAGCTGCACAGTTGTAATTTGCTTTTTCCTTGTAACAGCAGAAGCCACCGAGTTTCCCAGGCTTCCCAAAGACATGGCCTGGATTGCAGCCAACTGTTGATATGGATAAAAGAAATGTAATCGAATAATTATCATAATCTTCTTGCTTTTTTTTTTCCGCTCAGCTGCTCAGCTGCAAGCCAGTCCCTCCTCTCACTGTCTCTATCCCTGTCTTTGCTCACAGTGCTGAGCCTACAGTTAGACTTTGAGCTTTCATAGCTCATTGTGTTGCTTTTGAACCAGTCGAGTCTGATCATTCTCTCCTTCGTAATTTGCCTTCCAATTTTCCCTTCCCAGTAGGAGTGCCTTACAGTACTGTATATTAGTGTCTATCTTCCTGTTTTGGATTTCTTGATTGAATCTGCTGTTCGATTAACTTGTAAGCTTAAACTGGAACTCTCCTGTGGCTGCGCATGCTCTTTTGCAGGGGCAGCTGAGTAAATCAGTTTGCTTGTTCTGCCCTCATGAAGTGAACTCTATAGGCTGCATATACCAGCTCTGAAGACACCAAGCTGCATGGAAACCCCTCATTTTTGCTCAGTTTGGTGCCTTAAATTTTCAAAAGTGAAGAATTTTGTCAGGAATGCTCTGCCATGATGCGGCGTGTTTGACATTGGGGCTCGAAACCCTTGCTCATAGCAATTTCCATCTTGCTAGGAGTGGTGACTATAAAATTTGTTTATTATCTATGCTATCTATGCTTTTGAAAATATGAAAAAGGATAGCATGGAGATGGCGTTGTTTTTTATTACCTATATTTTGGAGACTAGCTGGGTTTCTGTTCAGCCAGAAATGCAGTTGTGCATATGTGAGACCGTCAGGTGCGGTGCCTATTTAATGATGGCAAGCACTGGGCATTAAAACAGGATCAGGTCACATGCAACTTTGCTCTTCCTGGAACCACTGCCCAGTCCACACCACATGGTGCGGGACTCCCATACGGTGCTCCCTACCCGCATGCACAGCTGGGCCCCGTGCTGTGGGAGTGAAGGCATTTCCTCAAAGCTTAATTTTAATGCAGCCCGGTTCCCTGAAGGCTAACCCAGTGAGGGTTTGGTCAGCATTACCTTAGAGAGAGGGTTAACCTGCTTAAATCTGAGCATTACTTGCTAAAGTACGTGGCTGGCTCCTGCCCCGTGTGTCAGCCCTGGACACATGTCCATACTGACTGTAATCTTTTAAGTCCACGTTTGACACCAGTAGGAAGAATCCCGTTTGATAACAGCAGTGCTGTCGCTGCATTTTAGCAGCGTAGTGAGGAGGCAGCATGGGTGATAATGTGCGAAGTACTTCTTTACTTGAAAACCCTGGTGTGCACACACTGGCTTGAGTCATATCTTAAAATCCCAATTTCATCCAAATTAGGGTGGCCGTTAATTCAAATCACAAAGATGCCACTTGTGGGCAGCATCAGAGAAATCCAGGCCTGGAAAGCTATCAGCTGTCTAGGACCAAAGTGTATTAGGCCTCATCTACATGCACAAGTGTCAGTGGCTCATTTATTTATTTGTGTCTAATCCACATGTTAAACCAATATAAATTCTTGAATACACAGCGTTGTTTTGGTGGAAAAAGGATTTGTTTCAATTTTGCTTATGTACTTGTCTGCAAAGTCAATCTTGCTTAAACTACAGTGTGCTTTCAGACTGATTTTTGATGGCATTTATACCTGTGATATCAGGTTAGCTTATATGAGTCCCTTCTATACCTGGGCTAAGCAAAAGTAAGAATTCATTAGAAAAATGCGTGTTTGGAGGGTTTTTTTAAGTGATAAAGGCAGCTTCCAGATCAACTTTAGTTTGGTTGAGGCAGTTAGAAGCTGGGGGAAGCCAAGCATGAGCAGCACAGTGTGGCGGCTAATACTGTCCCTGTCAGCCTGGGCTTTCCTTCCCACCAGAGCACGAGCTCACCTGCAGCCCTTGCAATGGATTTTAGCATCACTGGCAGCGCACCCTGAGTTTTTGGAAAAATCATTACATGTGTGTGTTATTCTGTTAACTTACTGGTAGCATCATTGTGTGCATTTCATTGTTCTTGTGTTTACACTGCATTTTTTTACTTTTGACAAGGATTTTTTAAATTATCTGCAACTACTAGGCAATAGTCTTAATTTATTATTGATGTGTAATAATGTTATAATTTAAATTCAGTGAGTTGAATTGCTTGTTGACACTTGAGCAGGGTTTATTTGGGTTCACTTGTGACAGCATCAGAGCACCAGTCCCTCATGTATAAAGGCAACTCTCAATAAACACTAAAAAAAAGTTACTCGTCCTTTTTAATTTGCTTTCTGGTGGGTACTGCACCATGGGTAGGACAAGCTTTGAAATAGTGGTAGTTTCCTTAAAAACGCTTATCTGCTGGTGAAAGTCTTCCAAATTGAAGCAAATAGTGATATTTACTGTTCCTGGGTCTGAGCCAGGAGGTCTCTGGAAATACTGTCAGTGACTGCATCAGGCTTTGTGGGTTTGGATCCCCAGTTAAATCTCTTGGTTTTTTGAAAGCCAAATACCTGAATTTTTAATGGTGCTGACACCCAATAGCTCCCTGGGGAGCTTATTGGGAGCTGTTGTGTCGGGCTCCTTTGGATACGGAGCTCCTGGGAGGCACGTGGGAGGAAGAGGGAGGCAGCTCCCCACTGTGTGGCTGTCACATGGACCCCTGCTCGAAGAGTCCAAGCTCAGGGCCTTGAATCCTCAGTAAGGGAGGCATCTCCCAGCTGGACTGAAGGGCTGGAAGGGCAGGATTTTGCCACCTTGTAAGGGCTCTCCAATGGATGTAGGAACAGGCATGATTCCTGCTCTTCTGGGCAACTTCTTCCAGTGCATCAGCTGAGGACCTTCTGCAGCAGCCTGGAGCTGTGGGTCTGGTGACTGTAAGGTTGCAGTGCTGAGCCATGGTGGAGCTCATGGGCCTAAACCCCCCCCTGCCTGAGGGCCTCCAGAGAAATGCATACCTAGCCCTGTGCTCTCATGGCCTTAAAACAGAAGGATATATTCCCTCCCTCACTGTCCTCCCGCCCCTCAGGAAGACCAGAAGTCTACCAGGAATGTCAATCCTCTTTTCTACAGGAACCTTTGGACTTCATCCCTGTGATGAAATCAGCTACGAGCAGGGAGTTAATGTTTGACTGGGACCACACACGCTGCACAAAAAACCCCATGTGCAAGACCTTCTCTTCCTCCTTATTTGCTTTACAAGGTGAGCGAATTCCGTTATGACACCTCCTTCCCCTTTCACTGCCACCTCCCTGCCTCACTTTGTAAGAGATGGTAGGGAAAAAGCATCAACACTGAACAGAGATGGTGTGGTCTAGGGAGCCCTGGGAGGAGCACTTTGGTTGGGTTTTCTTCTGTCCTTCTGTGGCTGTATTTACACAGCTTCTTCTCTCCTCCTTGCCCCTTCCCAGTCTCCCTGCTGCGCCCTGTTACAGTGTATGAACCGTCACTGAAATGAGCTGCTAAAAGGACATACTTCAATATCTGTCACGGGAAACTTGGGGCTGGAGTTTCAAGCAACATTTCTTTTGGTTTCAGTCAGGAGCTAACGTGGGGGGATTTTTGTCCCTGATGTACGTTGTCATTAGGTGAAAGCTCTGCCCTCCAGTGAAGTGTAACTGCCAATAAAACCTTACATTGGCAGCCCTGTTCTTAACTGCTGCACACACACCCCCCCACAAAGCCATGCTTTCTGGGTTCTTCTACTGTTTGTGTTAGTTTATCAGCTGGCCTTTAACACAGCGGGCCACAGAAAATACCAGTCAGTCTGTGAATTACAGTGTTCCCTCCAGGTCCCTTGGGAACCAGTAGCCAAGTGGTGTTTGTTTCTGATGCTGAGCAAGGGGGACAGACTGGCACCCACAGAGTATCCACCCACCTTGTTCTCTTCATGATTGACACTCCTCATGCTGGTGGAACAAGTCAGTGTTTTACAACTATATAAATTTATGTTTTTGGGAATATTAGATCACGGGCAAATGTTACAACCCCTTAGGTCCAACAGCCAGTCTTGGATTTCGCACTTTCGTGTTCTTGTTACATGTTAAACGCTTTACAACAGGTTGAGCCAGGAAGGTTGAGCATCTCCTCTGGCCAAGTCCCATGAGTGGTATTATGGTTCATATCACCTGAGCATGCCAAGCCAAGTTCCAGCTCTTCTCCTAAAGGTCAGGACAGTTCATTTTTAAAAAGTTACCCTTCTAGCTCTTAGACCAAAATGAACAATATTTAGTTTAATGCAGGAAGTTGCCTGGTTTTCTAAAAGGTGGCAGAACTGGAATGCAGCTCTTCTGGGAATAAGTGACGTAAGAGTCCACAAGTTTATGAAGTCCTGAGGACACTGTCTAAAATAAATGAAATGGCACAAGCTCCTTGTTCAGAACTGTGCTCCAGGCTCAATGAAACATTTTTTTTTTTCTTTCAACTTTTCCACAACGTATGATACAATCCCACTCACTATACAGTAATAGATTAGCCTAAATGGAGCCAGCTTCCTCCTCCTTTCCTTAGGGACAGAGAGGGACATTCTGTCTCTGAGGTTTACCATACCTTTTCAGTGAAAGGCGTGATGAGGGCAAACGAAAACATAGCTCTGGACTGTCTTTTTAAAATAGTTCTTGTTTAACTAAATACTCTGCAAAACAGTGGTCCCATCTAGAGGCCTGAATATTACTGCTATGAGGAGGTGGTGAAAAGCATCTCAGATAATCAGGTGTCACAAGTAAAACCAGACAAAGTCTCCAAGGCAAGCAGGAGTAAATGCCAACCATTTTAAGCATAGACAAATATAAATCTTGGCATTGAGGCTGTAAACATGCTAAAAAGTCAGTTCGCAGTTTATAGTAAGTGACTTCTGATTTTCTATAATTGAATTTGAGGCATTAGCCTCAGATATTAAAAATGAAGTTGTGAGGCTCATCTGGAAAGCAAGAGAAGTCAGAGCAGAGCTTGTGTTAAGGGCTGAACTTTCATTGACTTGAAAGTTCCCAGGTGTTTATGTAGGTATGATGCATTTATAGGTGAGTAAGGAGTTGTTGTTAGTAAAGTTTTGTTTAAAAATAAGAAAGCGCAAGTAACTGGATCTGTATAAGAAAGTAATAGATATAGTCACTGTGCATGGAGTAGTTCAGTCCAAAGTGCTTTCACCGCACTGGAGATTACAAATTAACCTCATTTGTGACTGACACTACAGACAAGTACCTAAAGTGCAGCGACTAAGTCATGAAACATGGTAAGTGTCTCTCCACTGAATTGTGCCTTGCCCTGCAAGTAATCCCATTGATTTCTGAGAGCAGGGGGTACAGACTCCCATGGGAGCATGGTTAGGGTGGAAAATCTGAGACCCCAGCACCATTCTGTCATCAGATGTTGGCACACGATTGCTCGTGATGCTGGTGGACGTTGTTTGTTGTGTACATATTGCAAAATATCCTCTTCTGGCTTGGACTCTGCACTTTTGAAGAACACTCATCTATGATTTAACAGACAGCATGATCGATCCTTTAAACAGATACGGGCTCTGCTGACTCCAATGAAAGCTGCAGTTCGTGAAAGAACCAGAACTGTGCTCTTGGTGTTTAGAGACATGAGCTGTAGCAGTGTATAAAATTGGCAGACTCCTTGTAAAATGCATGTGCACCTAGCACAGTGTTAACGCTGGTGATAACAGGTAAAAGAGGGCAAAAGCACAATAAAATACGGGTCTGTCCTGTAGGTTTTTACACAGTATTGACATTGTAAGCTGTGCTTAGCGATTTATGTCAAGTGTTACTGTGCTGTCATAAAACAATAAAGTACTTCTGTGAAGGGCTTAGGGCAAAGGGGAAGCAGAGAAGTCTCACTGTGTAAGGCCCTCCTCCAGCACCCGTGGTAATCCATGGGAATGTTTCCATAGCTGTCAGCAGGAGCTGTGTGGAGTCCTGCTAGAGGAGGGCAAGCAGAAGCAGCATGTTTACTATGTTTAGAGCAGGTAACGAGTGATTTTGTCTCAGGGAGGATATTGCCACCACCAAATTTCAGGAGCCTAGTGCAGCTGACAAGTCCACCTTGCACTCAGTGGAGAGAGGTGAGGGTTCCTCCTGGAAGTAGGGATGTATCTGAACTAAATTGTCCTCTGGTGTTTCATGGAAATGCTGACAAGGACCCTTAAAAGCTGAGAGATGACATTAAGAAAAATACTGTGCTCAGGATGGCCATGAGGTGAAAAGGGCAAGAGTCCAGTGTCCCAGGGTTTCTACACAGCATACCCTGAACTCGGCACACCTTCAGCTCTGGGCTGTTTGCAGCTCCCATTGGGCTCACAGTAGGCTTCCCCTCAATATTTTGGCTGCAGAAGCAGACTTTGCAGCTGAGCTCAGTGTTTATATGTGGTGGACCAATCTGAAATGCCAGTCCCAATCAGTCAGAGCACCAGGGAGTTTAGAACCAGGCACAGTGCCTGCCTGTCCATAGGTCTGCAGCTCCAGTTTGTCCTCCCTGCTCATTGTTTCTGGTCTTCTTGAGGTTACGGCAAGATTTCTTCTCCAAGCCATGCGAATACATGTTAGTCTTGCTGCAGAAAAGTATCGCTCTTCTGCTAGAGGTGGTTCCAGTTGTTCCCTGGTTAGATGCCACTGCAGGAGAAGGTGTTTTCCTGCTTCTTTCTAGATGCAAGAGGTAATTCTTTTCTATCAAATCATTTAACAGAAGTGTTCCCCACCATATCAATCCCACAGCTGTCCTTCAGGGGGTGAGGAGTTACCTGCTTCCTGACCCTGCTCTGGACAATGCTTCTCAAAAATCAGCCAGCTTCAAAAAAGAGAAGCATCTCTGTTGAGAAGGGACATTTCAGAGTCCTTTGTAAACCTGAGTGTTGTTGCCAGCCTGGCTTGCTTTGCTTTCCCTGTCAGGAACCAGAGTGCTCCACACCTTCTGGTCTTCACGGTTCTCTGAGGGAGCTGATACATGTTTGAGCCTAGGCAACTGGATGAGCTTTTAATACTTCTTTCTCGGAAACATTACCTGTGCCATTTCCTGTCCCAGATCTTATCTTAAAAGCTAATGAGTAGAGCTGAAATCTGTCCCTCACTTGTCAGATCCATCAGCCTCCAAGCTCCAGGGCTAATTTCACACTGGTACAGCTCTCAGAGTCCATGGGCTCACTCCAGCCAAATCTCTGTGTGAGACTGGGTTGGTCCCTCCCTCTGAGTCCTGGGAGGTACCACAGTGGCAATAGACAGCCTCAGACCCAGGGCACCTGACATCCCTTTCATTCCTCCGATCCTCAGCTCAGTTGGTGCTGGAGATGTGGCCCAGGTGTGTTCCCTTAGTCCCAACAGCACCACAGACTCCACAGGATCACCACCTACCCCAGCAGAGCACTGTGGGACACCCTCTCCTTGCATCCCACTGTTCTTGTGCAAAAAAAAAAAAAAAGGTATTTTAAGCTCAGTTCAGTAAGAGCTGAGCACTCTGTCTCACATGTGTACTCAGAACAGAGTGCTGCAGCTCCAGCATCCCCTTGGCTTTGTGTCTGATCTTTTCCCATGAATATCTCAGTGGTGTCCTCATCACATGAGCTCTTCAGCCTCTGGGATGGCGAGACAGCCTGGGAGATTGAGATGACCCTTTTAGCTTGCACATCTCTTGCTCTGCATAGCCATCCGTTAAAAATATTCGCTTTACCTTTCTCTGTCAGAATTTGGGGCAAACTGCTTGGGACTGGCAGGGACATGCACGTGGGAGAGACACGGAGCAGAGCATGTTTCTCACTCCTCACACTCCTTTTTATTGACCCGCCTCACTGATTGGAAAAGACCCATGTCCCCCCCACGGCCCCCTCTTCCTCCCCAGCAGCACAATTGTCACCGCCAATTAGTGCATTGTTAGGGCACACAATGGCGCTGTGGCCACTGGAATGGGCTGCTTTTGTGTGTCTCCAGTCGGCTGTAGGGGCAGTCAAGATTCATTTAGGGCCTTACACAACATGGACAGAAAATACTATCAGAAAAGCAAAAGGGGAAAAGAAAAAGGGAGAGGGAGGTAGCAAGGGGAGGGGGGGCAAAGTCTGCTATTCAGGGGTTAGCCCAGCCGCATGAAAGGCCCAAGAAGCAGTGCCACATTGAAGACGCCCCTTGGAACACAAAAAGGAAGCAGGGCTTAATAGTAATTAGTGGGCAAACTGCAAAGAGCTCCGTGGCTCTCCAGCGAATTGTTCCTGCACTTACTGCCAGCACCTTCCCCCTTCCCCCCGGATGTGGCCGGGAGGGCGGCAGCTCCGCACTGGGAACTGCCAGCCCGCCTTTACCCTCCGCTCCCGGGAGGCCTCCGCCAGCTCTTCTTTGTGGCAGGTAAATGGGATTTCGTTCTCTAAAGCTCGCAGCAGATTACAGGAGGTACTTTGCAGCCGGAGCAGGGCGCAAGGGTATGGCTTTGAGATCAGCACTGTGCCCGTGTCAAGGACCTTTAAAGCAGCCCTGTCCCTTTTTGCAGCCTGGCACAACACACCTTGCAACTGGGCTGTGTTTGTCCATGGCCTGTCCCTCTTCCCCCAGCAGAACCTGCTTTTGTTCCCTTCTGCTTCCATTGTTTCCCACTTTGCTCAGAAAATAATCACCTGTACAGGTTTTTATGATCTATTTAGGGAAAGGCCTGATGGCAACTCTGCCAGCTCAGCAGCAGTGAGGAATCTGCTCAGGCCGCTGACCAAACCTTGCTCGCCCTTCTCCACGAAGGTCTGCACAGTGCAAACAGTGCTTGCATCCATCCCTTTCCTCTCATTTCTGTGCCAGCTCTCAGTCACGCCAAGGCCCTCATTGGTACATACACAATTTCTTAAAGCCCATTTTGGCCCAGCATGGCTTGGGCTTGTCTTGGGTAGCTGCATTAGTGTGCAACTGAATATGTTTAATCTATACTTCTGTAAAGATCAGCTTGTTGCTGTTATCAGTGTCAGCTCATCTCCTGAACTAGGTCTGATCAGGAGCTTATGTGCCCAACCAAATTAGCTTTATCTCAGGAATATGCCAAGTTAAAAGATCTGTAAGGCAGTTTTGACCTCACATAAACGTGTTTAAGTATTGAGGAGAAATTCAGGGCAACAGGAAATCTAAATAAAATCTATGGAAGAAAACTGCAGGGCCTGGTGGTTAGTTGGTTGGCTCTGAGCTAACGGATGTGCATTTTGGCTATCCTTGGACACAGGGGTGCCGGAACAGGTGCTGATCTCAAGCACAACCACACACAACCCCACAAACTTAAACTGGGCTCTTGTGGATTCAGCTCAGTATAAATTAGCCCAGACACCAAACTGACCCAATTTAGTAGTCTCCACTGGCAATGTTTCCAAACTGCAGCACGTGAAAATGATACACATACACACACACATGTACAGTTCTGGACTGCTGTCTCTCTTCTGGTAGAGGCTGAAAATACCTCCTCATTTCCTCTGTTAGCTATAGGAATAACACTGTAAGATACTAGAGCAAGCTTAGGAAATGCAGTTGCTGCTCCGGTACCAGTCTTCTTCCATGACCTGGAAGCCACAGCCACTCTGTAAGTCTATACAAAATAAATTTGATTGTATTAGAACAGTGAAAATAAGATTCACAGCCAAGACTTTTGGTCCATCCAAAATCCCATCGCAAGTTTCACACGAGGCTGAGGGCAGCACAGCAGGCATCAAGGACTCGGCTGGTGTTGCTGGGATGGCTCCTGCAATGCAAACACGATGAGGGAGCTCACAGCGTACGTGTCTCACAGATAGAGCTGGTTGAAGGCACTGTCTCGCAACACAGAACGTGTCTGTCTCTCACCAGCCACAACACGTCCTCTCTCTGCTAATTAGCAACATCCCTGGCAGAGTCTCAGCTGAAAGGATTACACTGTCTTCTCACCTTGTCCTCTCCCTTCCTCCCCGCAAAGGGGGATGTTTAGTCCTGTCAGGATGGAGCCTGACTGGCCCAGGTAAGGAATCGGCCTCGTGCCCCTCTAGACTGCTCCTCTAGCAGAAAGGGATTTTGTCTCCAGGACAATCAGTCTAGTCCTGACTGAATGGACAGGCAGCCTTGTGTCGCTGCAGCCTAGCGCCGGAGGTTGTCAGCCTAATGTGCTCTAGTGGAACGGAAACAGAGAGCAGCGTCTGCAGCAGGAGCCAGAATGGTCTTTTCACAGCTCAGGACTTGAAGGGTTGATTTCCCAGCTCTGTGTGGCCATAAGGGCAAATCACAGAACTTTTCTATCTGCAAAAGCAGGGAGAATTGCCTGTCCTTTCTCCCATTTTTTGTGTTCCTTGGCTGCTCAGCCTGACAGCTGTTTGTACTGCAGGTATGTTCAGCACTCAGCACAGTGCGGGGCAAATAATGAAGCTGTGTGGTGTAAGCTTGCACAGTAATTTCTCTGCGTGCACCCAGTGGGATCCTGTCTGCCTCGTGACGGTGTAATGGCTGGGGTCTGGCAGTGCCAACCTGTGGGAGGCGTGGCTCAGCTGCTCCCTTGTCACAAATAATGGAACAGTCAGTTTCACCAACATAAGGGAAATACATATAGAAAGTGAATTCTGTTGCAGTTGGACAGACTTATCCAAGCAAAATGCTGAACCAAGCTACTCCACCATTTCGATGCTATAAGGAAGGTGCTGGCCTGTGTGAACTCCATCTTTGCAGCAGTTGTGCTACCTTTTTTGTCAGCCTGTTGCTTATATAAAAAGTGTTTGATTGTATCAGTCTGGTAAGAAGAGCCTGTAAGAGGACTACGGGGCTACACCTGGTCATCAAAGATTTTTGGCAACCCTGTGCGAGCAGTTGTGGAAGGAATGAAAACATTTTGGAGCACTGTCTTGCATCACCAGGACATATCCCAAGCAGGGTAACATCGTTGTGTGCTTGACGGTGCTGCACATGGCAGTGAGGTACAGGATTTCGAGAATGGATTCCTTCTTTTGCCCATAAAATCTCTCGATGTGCTCCAGTTCTGCAACACTAGTTCCTGCTAAAGCTGTTGCTATTTGAGATTGAGCTCCGTGGATCACTTGCACGTGTTAATTCTTCACATCTAACTAATGCCTGAATGTGAGGTTTGCTAGCAATATCCTTTCCAAAATCACTTTGACCTGCATACTACATTATCCCGTGAATGACTTGCAGAAGGAAGTAATCAAAACATGTATAGTTCCAGCTAGTGCTAATTGCCTTTTCACCTGTTTCTGTCACTTTTCACTTGTGTCCAATAAATGTTGCTAATACAGGGATTTAAGTCTGTATTTCAACATAATTTGGTTCACTTGATGTGAATGACATGAATCGCTAAGCCTTAGCTCCAAATATTCCTCCAGCCCGGTGTCAAGCACTTCAAGGATGTCAAAAGCAGATAGGGAGATCTGAAGTGCCTGGTCTTAGCAAGAATGCCTAACAGGTCAGGAGGAGGACATTGTTTCAGGAGGTCTTGGCCTTGATACTTACTGGTTCCTGAAAACACAGCACGTGTGTATTGCATATGAATTTTCTTCTTCTAGGATACTATAGATGAGTACGCATATGGGATAAATCTTTCAAATGCTGTGTGATTTTTTTTATTGCGTTTGGTCTTGAGTGGGCAGTCTGACATGTTGTAAAGGAATCCAATTTCCAGAGGACAGGTCTATAATAATTTCTGGAAATAAAGATCCATTAAGGTTCCCTCAAGAGGGTCCAGAATCACTGCATCTGGAAAATCCCCATCGCAGCGTATTTAGAGGTTAGTGAAGAAAGGTGATCAAAGTGGCTTATGTGTTTGAAACCTATTTTAAATATGAAACCTCATATTTTCGGGAAAGGGCAGACTGAACTTGAACTGTTCTGAACACAGACTGAAGTTGCTCTTAACAGCGACAGTTGTTGTGATATGTTTTTTATCAATTCAGAGAATTTTAAGGCCAGGAGAGACCACCCATAACTGCAGATGTTCAGAGCGATAGCGGTTTCTTTGTAAAGTGCCGGTTCAACATAGATAGAAAGTGTCTTGGAAACATTTCTATTTTGACAGTCCAACTTTGAAACCTAAGGGACAAGTGCTCACCAGGCTGATTCCTGGCTAAATTCTGCTTGGTTTCCCAGCAAGCTCCTGGCACCCCAGAATTTCCATGTCTCCTGCTCCAGGACGTTCCCCATCCTGTCCTCCCAAGGCCTCCCTGGGCAGGGGGCTTCTAGAACTTCTCCATGTTGTGACAGGAAACCTCCCAGCTTCTCCTGATGCTGGAGGATTTCTCAGAAGTATGGGCAGCTTGCCCTGTTTGGCACAAACTGGTATGTTTTGCGTTGTTTTTTAATGTCGGAATTTTCCACAAAATAGAAATTGCAAGTTTCAGCCATCTTCGGTCCAGGCTGCTTGAGGGTTTTCTCCAGGGGATTTTGCACATTGGCCATTACAAACTTGCATCCTAACTCCGAAGTATTTGCTACAACATTTTCAGCCAGAGGTTCCTCTAACCTGTCTCTCTCTTTGCTGGATTAGAAAACTGCTTAGTACTTTCATCCCTGGAAATAAAGTACTGCAGCTGTAACAGATATTATTTTAATTTTGGTGTAAAACAACCAAATAAAAACAAGTTTCTAAAGATTGTGAGCTGAGGCAGGGCAGCGAAAGCATTGTGCCAAAGCTGAACTGTTTTGAGCAGTTTCACCCTGAAGGTCTCTCACAGGAAAGGACAAGGCAAAAAAAGGAAATAGCTATTTAGAGACGGTGTTGATCAAACCAGCATTGCTCTGAAGGTAAAGCAAGTGGTAATTAGTCTACATTTTTATTATTTCATAGAGGGCTTTGATAGCTCCCATGTATGAGTTGAGGTTTTTTACTCATGTGATTGGAGTCAAAGCTGGTGTAAGCCAGCACCGATCTTTGCCAGGCAGTGAAGCTGTGCTCCTTCACACCTGCCGAGTAGCATGGCCAAGGGTTAGGCTTCTCCAATCTGCACCAGTGTTCGGAAGCCAACACTCGTAGTTTTGCATACCAGCCCCCAGTAGGTTACAGGAAAGTGGTGATGGCCCCACCTCACATGCACACAGAGGGTTAGATGTGCCACAGTGGAAACCACACCTCGTGGCTGTTGAGGTCACCTTTGTTGGACATTCAGATCTGACAGGGCAAAACTCACGTGGTTCATGGGAAATGCCCTGTTCTCTCACCTGGGAAATGGCCCGAGCTGCTCAGACCACTAGAGTGGCAAGCACTGGCCCCTTGGTCGAGCAAAAATCTCAGATTTCATGCTTCAAGGTTGCTCATTTGGCAGCTTTCCTGAGAGCTCAATTCGCTTACTTACAGCTATAAACATACAAATGTATGTGCAGTACAATTGCCCTGCTTGGAAATCTCAGTGGAGCAAAGTATTTAACTCTGAAAAATACTTGGAGTAACTTCTTTGCAATATATAGAGCAGCAAGCATTTCAGAAACAATCTAACTGTGTATTTAAACAGTCATTACTGCCTTCTGGGTAAATAACGCATGTTTTTAAAAAGGTCTCTATACACAATAGACGTTAACACAATAAATCCTAATTGCTCTGAAGGACCCATTAGGCTCTATCAGGTCAATACATGGCAGAGGTTTTTTTGAAAGTCACTCACCCTGTTGTTACATAAGCCACAATTTGAAAGTCCATAAATAAGTATTTGCCCAATGAAGAGTGAGGGCTTTGCCAGGGCCATACTAATTTATCATGTCAACTTCACTATGGGGACTGTTTTCTTTTCAAGGACCCATGTGAAAAAAAAAAAAAAAAAAAGAAAAAGGCACAAGGTGATGGGTTTCAGAAACTATGTATCTGAAAAGTTTCAGGCTGCAATATGCCCCACAGGAAAATCAAATGTAGAGTTCACTGCTTCTTCCTTATCTCAGCATCGTGTGAATTGCAGCAAGGAGATCTGAAGATCAGCCGTGGCTGTGGCGCTGGTGGCCAGGCTGTGCCATGGCAGGGACCTTTCCTCAGCCCCAGCGACCTTCCTGCACCTTTGCTTTGGGTCAAGGCCCTCGGTTCTGCCTCTGCTGTCTGCATGCTGTGGTGGTGGCACCTCAGGGCAGGAACACCCCTTCTGTGTACCAACTGTGCCTCTCAGAAAGGGGTCCCAGTCCCCAGGGAGGCCAACAGAAAGTAATTATGTACATTTTATGTGCACTTATGTGTACAAATGTTGTTAAGTACTAATTGATGAGTCCAGCAAGATGAGTTTCAAATGCAGCCACTCTTCCTGATTCTACTTTAGTCTTACTTATCTGGTAGCATTTTACAAACTGCAAGCACTTGTGTCGCTGTTAGAACTCAAGTTTTGCTTTAATTCACATGGAAGTTGTCTAGTTTCATGTAGCTTGAATATGACTAGAGTTTGCTATGGTTTTGTTTTCCCGCAACATGTTAAGGTGTGTAATTGTACAGGTATATATAAAAAACACCAGTACTGATGTAGATTAGGAATTTCAAGGGAGTTTCAGCACGGCATTCATGGTGAAAGCATTCAAGTGATTTAAATCTGAATTCCTGTCCCAGCCCACAGCTTTATAAAAGCAAATGCTTGCCCCTGCTGCTGTTGCACTTTGGTAGGATTCAGGTGCCAGTGTCCCCCTGCAGATGCCAGCAGTAATTCTCATTCTGTTCTGCCTGCTCACAAATGGCTGAGAGCTGCCCTGTCTCCCTGCCTGCCAGGTCCCTCCTGCCTGTGGGGCAGCAAACATCTCGGTCTCTTATTTAGAAGCCCCCCTCCAGGTCCAGTTATGCAAGGTCAGTCTTGGTGCCAGGGTTTGCAGTGCTGGCAGCCCACAGCCTTTCAACTCTGAGGTGGGAACACAGACGCTTGACATGGGTGGAAGCATGCAATCGTGTCCTGCGTGTAGGGGAAACATCGATCTCCTTTTCTATCAGCACACGGTGGGTCTGCTGTGCTGGAGCTGGCTGCGGGCTGCATCGTGATGCCAAACGTGGCAGCTGTCAGTCCCTGCACCCACCGCAGGCAGTAAAGCACAGCCTTGCCAGTCTTGTGCGGCTGCAAACCACCCTGCGGTCCTCAGCAACCCATCGCTCAAGCAGTTGGTTATCAGGGGTCACTGCTAATTCGAGCAGCGCCTGAGCTAGCACAGCCTCCAGCTGGGGTGGCTGGCAGGCTGCCCACCAGCACCAGGAGCCCGTAGTCACCTGTGCTGGGCCCCCACCGCTCCCTTCCTGGGAGCCGGAGGCTCGTCAGCAGTGCAGACAAAACCAGGATTTGCTGCTCCTAGCAAGAAGGGTCGAGGGCCAGGGACGGCGTGCTGGTCCTACAACAAGAGGGGCAGGAGGTTCCTGCCTCGCTTTGGTATAGGCAAAGCCAAGAGCGAGATCATTGCTCCCCGGCATTGTCCCTGCCCAGAGCCTGGGCTGAAAAGCTCTTTGGAAAAGTCTGCTGAGTTCTCTAACAAGGGCAGGGGCAATAGCTAGTCTTGACAAAGGAAGCTCACTTAGTCCTTTTCTAAAGTCTTTTAAAAGTCACAGTATCCTTCACAAAGGCAGTTTATCCAGGTAAACAGTGTAGGCTGACAATACAGCAGTGAAAGAACCGAATACAGAAATATTTACCACCTTTTTATTGTCTGCTTCTACCAGGAACTGCTGCATCCCAGCTGAAAATGCCTCGATGGGTGGAAGGTATGTCCAAGAGGACACATATATTGGCAGCCCGTGTCCCGTATCCTATGGGACGGACCCACAAGCAGGGACTAGCTGGACTCCCAAGTGGAGCTTCAGGAACACCTCTGCACATGGATTAAAGGTAAAGTGATTTCCTAATAATTTGTAGGGTTTTTTTAACAACAACAGCAAGTTCTCAGGGGCAGGAAACACTTTCTCCTTTGTCTCCAGGGTTTGGCACAGTAGGTTTTGTGCAGTCACAGCTTCTGTCGCTAATAGTGCTGGATGCACATAAAGCACTGTACTCTTATACAGTACTGTAGAGATGAATAACAAGCCTACCAACTGTACTTGCACTTACACCATATTTAATCCTGTTCTGGTTGCTCTGCTGCGTATTCATAGGAAACAGAAGCACAGAGCAAGCCAACAGATGTCTACCTGGCTCTTAATTGGATTTTATGTGTCCCCAGTGTAGCAAATACAGCATTATTTACAGCCAGGCTCTAAAAATTAGATACATCTGGAGGAGTGGCAAAACCTGAACCAGGCTACAAGACTTGATAGATTAACTGAAATGAAGAGCTGCCCCATTTTCCCCTTCTTATCTTCTCCCTTCCCACCTACGTACCTGTTCCCCATTGTGTGTGGAATCAAACCAAGATACTGCCCAAGGGAGCGCTTTTAAAAATGAAAAATACCGGCAAAGAGAATTTCTGCTCTTGTGGAGCTTCATCAGCATTTTCTAATTGTACAGCAATGATGATAATAAAAAGCCTGCCCTCTGCTCTCAGCTATAATTTGGATAATCAACTGAAAGCCATAATGAAACTTTCTGTGATTGCTTTCTGCTGGGCTGCTAGTTCACGGAAACTCATTGTTGGGGAGAATTAAGTTATGACTCCTGCTACACGGATATGCCACTGTGTTCCAAAGGAACACGTGACTTTTAATTTTCTTCCGTGTAGCTTTATTACAGGCAGAGCTCATAGCGTAAAGCGCAGAGGGATAGGGGCTTGAGCTTTCTTTGGCCTTTTTTAAGAAGAGTTAAGCGTCAAGGCTGTCAGTGCCAAATGATATGCATGCCTAGACTTGGTGGGCTTGTACACACAGAGGATTTCGGAGGTGGTCATGAGGTCTCTGGCCTTAAAATCCCTGAGGACTCTGGTAGCAGCCGTCAGTGCTCCACCCATAGGTGCAATAGCCACTGGCCACAGAGCGACAGGCGAGCCAGATTTTACCTCTGGGAGGAAGGCAGGAGCCAAATCGTGCTTTTGAGTCTTCGCTTTCTGGGCTCTGGATGCGGGAGGGGGTACCGTGGGCGCTGGCGTTCCCCAGCGGCAGGCCTGACCGTGAGCTGTCCCCCGGCGCATCCTGGGCTGCGAGTACTCGGCTCCCGCTTGCCCTTCCATCCGCACCCACGGCGGAGCGGGGAGCCCCTGGGCAGGGAGCTCCCCCTCGGCCAGAGCAGGGGCGCTGCCATAGCGGGGGCAGCACACGACCCCCGAATGTGGTTTCTGAAGCGGGTCTGTTCCCCTGGTTGCCCTGGGCGTGCCGAGGCCATCGGGGCCAGTGCCCCGGCACCCGCCGGCACGAGGGCGGCTGCCGGGGGGAGCGGCGGGCCCGGGCCGGCAGCGCGGCTGCCTGCACCCTGCCGGCGGGGCGGGCGGCGGCGGGGCCGGTTTCCCTTCCCCGCGGAGGCCGGGCTTTCCGGGGCGGGCGGCGGCAGGAGGCGGCAGCGGGAGATGCTGCCGTGCCCCTTGCGCCCGGGCCGACGGCCGGTTGCCGGAGGAGGGGCAGCACTCCCGCACGCCGTCCCTCCCCCCATCCCGCCGCGGTGGGGTGAGGCCCCGGCCCCCTCCGGCCGCCTCCTCCGGCCGCCGCTCCCCTCCCGCTCCGCTCTTCCCGCCGACGAGGGGTCCCGGGAGGGGCGCGGTGGGCGGGAGGGAGGGCGTTAGGGTCCCCGCCAGCAGCCGCCGGGGGCGGGCGCGGAGCGGTCGGCGGTCGGGCAGCACCGGCTCCCGGCGGGGCGGGCGGGCTCGGGGCCGCGGGCGGCCCCCGGGAGCGCCGGCGGGGGCGGGGCCGGGGCGGGGCCGGGCGGCCCCGGGGGCGTTCCCGGGGCGGGGCGCGGGGCGGGCCGCGGGCGCGGCGCGGCGCGGGGGCGCCCGCCCGCCCCAGAGCGCAGGTGGCGGCGGCGGCGGCGGCACGGGCGGTCCCGGCACGGGCGGTCCCGGCGGGGCCCCGCTCCCGGCGCGGCGGCCGCGGGTGCCCGGGGCATGCGGCGGCGGTAGGACGCGCGGCGGCGATGGGCGGCCGGCGGCTGCCGGTGCCGCTGCTGCTGGGGCTGCCGCTGCTGCTGGGGCTGCCGGCGGCGGGGCGCGCCGCCTCCAAGGCGCTGGTGTGCCAGGAGATCACGGTGCCGATGTGCAAGGGCATCGGCTACAACCTCACCTACATGCCCAACCAGTTCAACCACGACACGCAGGACGAGGCCGGGCTGGAGGTGCACCAGTTCTGGCCGCTGGTGGAGATCCAGTGCTCCCCGGACCTGCGCTTCTTCCTCTGCAGCATGTACACCCCCATCTGCCTGCCCGACTACACCAAGCCGCTGCCCCCCTGCCGCTCCGTCTGCGAGCGGGCCAAGGCCGGCTGCTCGCCCATCATGCAGCAGTACGGCTTTGCCTGGCCCGAGAGGATGAGCTGCGACAGCCTGCCGGTGCTGGGGGACACGGAGGTGCTCTGCATGGGGTACAACCGCACGGAAGCCACCACCCTGCCGCCGTTCTTCGGGAAGCCCACGCGCCCGGCCAAGGACGCGGCCAAAAACCTGACGCCGCACGACGGGCAGCGCCCCTCGGGGCTGGACTGTGGCCGCACGTGCAAGTGCAAAGCGCCCCTGATCCCCATCTCCAAGGAGTCCCATCCGCTGTACAACCGCATCAGGACGGGGCAGGTACCCAACTGTGCCATCCCCTGCTACCAGCCCTACTTTACGCAGGATGAGAAGACCTTCGCCACCTTCTGGATCGGCCTCTGGTCCATCCTCTGCTTCCTCTCCACTTCCACCACTGTGGCCACCTTCCTCATCGACATGGAGCGCTTCAAGTACCCCGAGCGTCCCATCATCTTCCTCTCCGCTTGCTACCTCTTCGTCTCTGTGGGCTACATCGTGCGGCTGGTGGCGGGGCACGCCAGCGTGGCTTGCAACCCGGAGCACCACCACATCCACTATGAGACCACGGGCCCTGCCCTCTGCACCGTCGTTTTCCTTCTCCTCTACTTCTTCGGCATGGCCAGCTCCATCTGGTGGGTCATCCTGTCCCTCACCTGGTTCCTGGCTGCCGGCATGAAGTGGGGCAACGAGGCCATCGCCAGCTACGCGCAGTACTTCCACCTGGCCGCCTGGCTCATTCCCAGTGCCAAATCCATCGCTGTACTGGCACTCAGCTCCGTGGACGGTGACCCTGTGGCTGGGGTTTGCTACGTGGGCAACCAGAGCCTGGAGAACCTGCGGGGCTTCGTGCTGGCACCGCTGGTGGTTTATCTCTTCACCGGCAGCCTCTTCCTGCTGGCCGGCTTCGTGTCGCTCTTTCGCATCCGCAGCGTGATCAAGCAGGGCGGCACCAAGACTGACAAGCTGGAGAAGCTGATGATCCGCATCGGCATCTTCACCGTGCTCTACACTGTGCCCGCCACCATCGTCATCGCCTGCTACATCTACGAGCAGCACAACCGGGAGGCGTGGGAGCAGGCGCAGAACTGCTCCTGCCCGGGGGACACCCACCGCCCCAAGCCCGACTACGCCGTCTTCATGCTCAAGTACTTCATGTGCCTTGTGGTGGGCATCACCTCCGGCGTCTGGATCTGGTCCGGCAAGACGCTCGAGTCCTGGAGGCGCTTCACAGCCCGCTGCTGCCGGGCCAGGAAGCCCGCGGGCGCCTCCGTGTACAGCGAGGCCAGCCCGGCGCTGGCGGGCAGGACGGTGCTGCCCAGCATGGCCTCCTACCACAAGCAGGTCCCGCTGTCCCACGTGTGACCGGAGGGAGCCTCGGTGACCCCAGCCACAGGGAGGAGAGGGTTGCAAAGACCCTGGGCCACAGAAGAGGCGGTGGCAGCTGGGCCACCCCCGGCATCCTCAGCCCCACCGTGGCGGTGCTGCCCGGGACCGAGCATGTGTGCCCACGGGGCAGGGAGCAGCGGCGGCCCCAGGTGGGGCAGGGAGACGTGCTGCCAGTGATGTGGGGGCAGAGGGACGGGGAGGCCTGGAGCCTGGCGCCCCTGTGTATGCCCCATTTGGGGTCCCGTGCCCTGTTTGGGGTCCTGGGGTGCTGCTGTCTGCGGGCCAGTCAGGTGGTAGGTAGCCCTTGAGCACCGATGCGTGTCTCGCGACTCGGCGCAGGTCTCGCTGGTGCCCGGGTGAAGGGGGGAGCTGCAGCAGGCAGTGCGGGTGATGGCCCCCGACCCCGGTTGATGTGCTGGCTCTGGCACCGAGCTGCTCGCTGGAGCCCCCTGGGGCAGGTGAAGGGGCTGGGCAGAGCTGGCAGTGGCGGCTGCCCCTCTGCCCTGCTGCACCAGCCCCCCCCGGGCAGAGCAGGACGGTGCCCCCAGGGCCCCCGGACACAGCTCCGTCTTGCGGAGGAGAGGGCCGGGGGTCCCCGGCACGGTGCTGCCGCTGGCCCCGCTCGGGCAGCAGCACGCTGAGCGGAGGGAGGGGGCTGCGCAGGCCGGGGGCTTTGCGGGAGGTGGCGGTGCAGGAGGCAGGGGCTGCGGAGAGGAACCACCACCTGGCCCTCGAGGTAGGCAGGGACAGGGTCCCAACTGTCTGCGGTGCAGGTGGGGGCCAGGCGACCCCAGAGGTCCCGTCTCCCCCTGGCAAGCGTGTGCCGGCTCTCCGCGGGCAGGGAGTGGGGCCGGTGGGGCTCAGCTCTGCTGCCCGGGCGCCCAGGTACGAGCCGTTGCTCTGCAGCGGGCAGCCGGTTCCCCCGCGGCGCAGAGCCGGGGCCGTGCGGGCGAGGAGGCTGCCGCCCCTGCGCCGGGGTCGCAGGGTCCCGGGGCGCCGCTGGCTCTGGGCAGAGAGCAGCCCGGTCCTGAGCTGCCGTGTGCTCCGCGCAGGGCTCGGCGCGCCCGCGCCTCTCGCCGGTGCAGCGTCCGGCATCTCCGCCGGGCCCCGCGGGTGACCGGGGGTGAGGCCCCGCGGGTGACCGGGGGTGAGGCCCCGTGGGTGACCGGGGGTGAGGCCCCGCGGGTGACCGGGGGTGAGGCCCCGCGGGTGACCGGGGGTGAGGCCCCGCGCAGCCCGCCGGCTGCGGCACCCCGCACAGCAGCTGGTCGCGGCGCCACCAGCCTTAGAAGGGGGCCTTGCACTCCTGCCGCAGGTAGTGGGCGCACGGGGGGGGCCGAGCCAGGTGGCTGCCTGTCTCTCCTGGGGAGCAGCTGGGGTTTCCAGCCAGCCCGCTTCAGCACCGCTTGCTGCTTTATTCAAAGCTGCGCCTCTGCTGGAGACGGTGCCGAGTTTGAGAGTGAGGGGATAGTTTAGGAAAACTCAGCAGAGTGCTCATACTCCCTTTCCTCCAGCTGCCCAAGCCTTTTTCATTTCCCCAGGTCAGGCAGCAGCAGAGCACTGACAGAACCGGTGCCTGGCATGAAGTGGTGGTGACAGCTGGGTTTCGATAAGCAGAATGATGGCAACGGGGGGTTAGGGGGGGGCCCTGCTGTCAACTTCACTGAACACAGCGAGGGGCTCCGGCTGCAGCACAGCTGGCAAGAGGTGGTTGCCTCTGGCTTCAGCCCACTTGTGAAAGCACCCGTTTTGGTTTGGCTTTTTTTTTTTTTTTCCCCTAAGTGGCTTTTCCCCTGCCCTAAGTGGTGATCATGTATGTGACTGCCCAGCCATTACTCAAGTCCTTTTTTGCCCTCCTTCAAGCGTGGCACCGTGACCCAGCTGCTCGAGCACTGGAGAACAACTGCTGGCTTTGCTCCCGCAGGACTGCAGGGATCTGATGTTGTTCTCAACACCCTTGGGCCACTTCAGTCGTGAAGGTTTCCACCTCGTTTTAAAACCAAAGCCTGGGAAGTGAGGGGAGGCTCAAGTGGCACATCTACTGCTAAAGGTCCTGCCAAGGTGCCACAGGAGTGTCCCTGGGGCGTTCTGGCCAGAGGAGCCGGCGGTGCAGGGACTGAGAGTTCAGCAGGGACTGCTCTTGCCACAGAGGGCTCTCTCTCCCTCCAGCGTGTTGCAGTACTTCATTGTGGACAGAATTGCACCATGTTGTGTTACAAACTGTAAATAGTTGTATTATAGTCTGGTTTGTACATAGGGAAGCCGCAGTGACCTTTGATACGGGTTTGGGACAGGTGTGTTCTCGGCAGCAAGGCAGGTCAGGCGCGGAGACACTGTGGGTAGTCTCGTGTTGTAATCCAGGGCATTAAATGACTTCAACCTGCTCCAATCCACGCCTCGCTGGACGCCTCTCTTTCTTTAGTGCCTTTTGTAGATACAGCTAAACACACATCATGCAATACAATGAACAAAACCATGTCAAAGGTGGTGTTTTGTTGTTTTTGTTTTTTTCCAAAGTGCAACTGACTGTGTAAAGCTTTTTTTGTTTTGTTTTGAAAAAAAGAGAAGTCCAAGATTAGTTACAAACCATTGCCTATTGAAAAATGCAAGAGCATTTTCAGCTTTGATCTAACAGTAGGTTAATACAATCAACTTGTGTCTGAGCCTGGCTTCTGGGCAACAAGTGGCAGCAGGGGGAAGGAGCCGTTGCCGTCAGCCCTGTAAGCTGTAGCCAATTTACATGTTGGTTTTTGCCTCTTCCGTTACTTGATGCTGTTCAATGTTGTTTAAATAACTGTACTATATTTTGTGAAAAGTTGAAGAAATTTTATTCAAAAAGAGAAGTATTGAGATTAGTTATTTATGAGGACAAAAAAAAAGTGTCTCTCGTTTTCTTTGCTTCTGCTAGAATATTAATTACCATAAAAACTTAACTGTGGGGGGATGGGGAGGCATGTGCTGGAGGGCTGCGCAGGGCTCTTATCACTGGGGATCCTGGGGGGCTGGTGAAGCGTGGCTCAGGAACAGCATGTTCCGTGTGCGGGAACCCCGCGCAGCACTGCGCTCGGCCCGGGGGACGGCCCGCACCCGCGCCCTCGCCGCTGCCGTGGCACCGCGTCCCAGCCTGGGCGCAGCAGCCCGGCTCTGCGCTGAACCGGCGGTAGCCCTCGGGGGTGCCGTGCCGGGGGCTGAGCTGCGGGCCGGTGCCCGTGACCTCGCTGTCAGCGTGTTGCCTTGACAGGCCGAGGTCACACCTCACTGGTAGAAGGGGGTTAACGATCAACTTTTATTGGTGTTCTGCAGTTTGCACGCTATCGCCCTGCGCTGAGATCAGGCCCTGCCCTTTGATATGTTTCAGGCCAAGCAGATGACAGCTCTTAGGCAAGCAGGATGCTGCACCGACCTGAGGGTCCGTGTTGCCATCTGCTGTGTGCTCACTCATGTTGGGAGGAGCACAGGAAGGGGTTAAGGCCGGCTCCGTGGTGACTAATGGCAAAGGAGTCTGCTATCTAGTTAGGTGTGTAGGCACACAGCAGGTCCCACTAGATAGGATCTCTTACCTGGAAGCAGCATTCCAGCACCCAGTGATAAACCTGACAGCTGCAACCTGACTCACCTCAGTGCCGGGTGAGCTGCCCCCCATGGTCAGGTTCAGGCGAAACGCTGTCAGGGGCTGATCCTATCGCACGGAGGGCAACTGCTTTGGGGTGTGCGCAGGGGACGTGCACCATCCCAGCCCGAGGTGCTCACTGAGGAGCTGCAGACGCCGCCTGCCTCCGGAAGCAACTCCAGCACCTCGCAGGCAGCCTTGTTGCCATCCTCGCCTCCCAGGGAGCCGCCGTGTCCTCCGCACCTCAGTCCGTAGGGGTTTGGCAGAGGTGCCGTCCGCCGCCTACCCCAGTTTCTCACAGCGAGGGAAGGGCCATTACTGGAGGCAGCCATTTGCGAAGCACCTGCAGGGACCCTGTTCCTGCGAGCACACGCGTGGTTGCACACAGCCGAGCCCAATGCCTGTGCTGCTGCGTGGCTCCCCAGCTCGCTCCCCCCATTCGGTCGACTTAGGCCACCCTCGAGGCAGTCCCTGGCTTCCCTTGGGCTTGAACAGTGGCGAACGGAGTGCGATTTCAGGCTGGGCAGCGTGGGGAATGACGGTGTCTGACAGCATGGGGACTGTGTGGCTTCTCAAAAGGTTTTAGTATCACAGAGCAGAAGCCAAAGTGGTGGTTTCACCTAAAAAAGGCCTTGTCCACAAAGGTAGCCCGAGGCTTTTTTAAACCTATGCTGACAAGCAAGACCCTGTTCAGCCAGTTAAATGCTCTTTCCCTAGCTAGGCAACTGGGGGGGGGGAGTGTTAGGAGGTGCTCTACAGGCACTTTGGCAGCACCCTCTAATTCACCGTATATTATCAAACAACTTATTTGGTGCAAGTGTAGTTTTCCCAGATAACGTGTGTAATGTGCTGTGGGAAATGCCAGCTCAGGAGCGGGGCAGCAGCCTGCCCAGCGCCGAGCTCTGAACACCTCAGCTCACCCTGCCCCACGCACGCCTGCCAACCCCCTGGGCAAGCTCTTGCCTCAATTGCTCTTCTGCCCTCTTCTGCTTGCTCAGGTTATGCTTGACGCCTCTACTCTTATCCAGAAGCGATGGTCTTGACATTTATTCCGTCCCTGAAGTGCCTGTCCTCTTAACTGCCAAACCCACAGTGAAGTAGTTCTCATAAAATTCCCTTAGAAACAAAATACACAGTCCCCGTACACAAAGGGAAAGGGCTGCTGAAGCCCGAGGGCAGCACGTAGCCCACACACACATCCACAACTCCCTGCCCCTGCTGACCTCTAACACATGATGCTCCTGTTGTTCTTGCTGGTGCTCACATTATTCTTGCTGGGCCGCACCACAGCTATTGTCTCTACAAGCCATATTTACTGCCAGCTGGGGAGTGCTGCCCTGGAACTGAACGCAGGCACAGGTCACCTCAACGTAGATCAAATATTATTCAGCTGTTGGGTTAAGAGAAACAAGGTACCCTGATCCTGGAGCTGGTGGCTCTTCCCTGGGAGCAGAAGTAGCTAACGATCTCTGTAACACCCGGTATTCTATGATTGTAATTTTTCTTCTGCCCTTTTGAGAAACATGCTGCCAACATAGAAATAATAGTGAAAGTTACAGCATATCCCCATCCCCCAGTTCATCTTCCAGCAGAACCACCTAAATGGAATTCCTTCTGAAACACTATCACTGCTCATCCCTTCAAAAGGGAGCTGTATTGTTTACTTTTTATTTACCTAAGAAATACACAAGCTGTTTTTTCCTAAATCTAACTCTTTTAGGGGGACCAGAACGTTAAACATTAAGTGGAATTGCTATTTTTCCTCTCAAGAAGGCGAGTTGTAGTTGAACCCTGTTTAGCATCTTCTGAACAGATAAAAATCCTACTGACAATGTGCTCTGGGCTATGCTACAATAAAACTAAACCCAGTTAAGGTTCAAAGCACAATTAAGTTTGGAGCAGCAGTCTCCTGCAGGATCTATTGCAGAGACAGCCATTGGCTCACATTGTCAGTCACCTGCCATCCAGAGCAGCAGGAAGAGCCTCCATCTCTTTTGGCTAAAAAAGGTAAATGACAGCCCCAAGTTTCTGCTGAGCACCTTGCAGCTGGACGGCTGCCTTTGCAGAAGCCATGTGCCAGCCTGCAGCAAAGTGCATCCAGACCAGTTCCACAAAGTTGAAGGCACCTGGCAGTGCTAGGGAAAAAAAGCTCCTTAGCAGTTGGGTCACAAGTCAATCCAGGAGCTGGTCACTTACAGCTTCCAATTTAGTGCTTCTCAGGGGAGGACTTAAAACATCAACTCACCTCCAAAGAGGCAAGCCCTACTTAAAGGCCATTTCAGTGCAAAGAAACTGTCAGGGAGTAGTCCTTTGAGTAGCCCAGTTCAATTCTAAATCCAAACGACAGGTGGGAAGAGCCAGGCCACCACACAAGACAGTACCAGGCTTTGAGGTGAAGCAGGCTGCCAGGGCCCTGCCCCACGCCGCCTCCAGGCCGCTCAGAGCCGCACGGTGGCCCCGGCTGCTGCCCCCCAGGCATTCACAAGCCGCTGGGGTGAAAGCAAAGGGCTGGTACCAGGAATGGAGGGACCCTGACACCCACCGCTGGGTTTTTTTTCCTCTTTTTTTTCATACTTGAGAGAAGCTGCACAGCACCACATACTCATGACGGGAAATGAAATCGTACAGCTGTACAGAACACACAATTCACCTTTAAATTTAATTAAAATAGAGTTTATTAGCTTTTCTTTTAATACAAACATGAGAAAGGAAAACCACCTGAAGACGTAGCATTGTTTTCAAAATTGAATTGTGATCAAATACCTGAAATGCCAAGTTCCATGGGTTTGGGAGCCAGGGGCTGGCATATCTGCATACTGGAAAAGACTGTATGCATCATTTTAACAGTTGAGTGCAGCCAAACTGATGAGGACACTCAGGCAGCCCCACTCTCAGAGGCACATGGACTTGCTATTCAGTGTGTCTGGGCCTTGGCTGGAAGAGGAAGTGCACAAAACCCGTGCCATTCAGAGGGAGATCTGCTCCTAGGACAAACCACCTAGAATCCGTTTGGATCCAAGAAGGGAAGATACAACAAAGACTTGTAACAGGAAGAGTCTAATAATACTTATCCTGTTTAGAGTTCAGTTTCAGACCCTGAAAGTAAGCTCCATTCCAAAGTCTCAGAAAGAGCAAAACCCAAGCTTCTAGAGCAGTTGCACAAGATAAAATCCACTTGGGAAAAAAAAAAAAAAAAAAAAAAAAAGGAGGGGGGGGAGATATGTTTCTGGAAAGCTTTTTGATAATTCTCAATTGAACATGACATTTTTCAATCTACCTGGTTAGGTAGTCCAGGATTCTCAAATTCATTACTGTCTCACTATGAATGTAAATCCCTCCCAGGAAACAAACGCCCAAGGAGAGCCAGATGGATGCACAACATCAGCTTTAGGAACTCCACTGTATATAGCACAAGAGATTTGCAGTAGAACTCAGAGAAGCAGTGCCGCACACATGCCACTCACCACTGGATTGCTACACCAATTGGGATGGTGATGATGTTTCCAGACCAACTTTCTCATTCAATACCTCAGAAAAATATACAGATTGCGTCTCTTCCAGAGCAATATAAGTATTAGAAAATGAGAGAAGCACCATAATTCACAAGAAATGCAGCATGGACCCTATACATTTTAACAATACATAAAACCGCATCTCTGCCCCCAGTCAAAACATTCAAAGTCTTTTGACAATCTCTACTGGAGTGAAGTTGTGGGTGCAGAGTTGGAATTCCTTCCTGCTGGGCAGCTTCTTGATTATGAACAGATCACCAATAATAGCAGCTTTTAGTAGCCAAACCAGGGAAAAACTGTCAACACATGTCTATGCTACTGTTTTCAGCTCCAGAGTGGCTTTGTACTTTAGGAGTCCCATGTTTTTGTTTTGTTTTTGTTAACACTGCATCGACCTGAAATACAAATGCAGCGAGACTCTGGATAACAGGGGAGAGGAGGGAAGAACATTGTAACTATAGTCATGTGGTTAGTGTTTAAATTCTAAAATTTAAAACTACTTATTATTAAAAACCGTAAGAGTTCACAGCTATAGGCCTACATAGTAAGCAAACATCTGTGGGGGAGAGAAGGAGAGAAGTTTGTTTTTGCACCTCTGGATACATTAGGAGGAGGAGGAGAGAGTCGATGTGACAAAGGTCTTGTCTTTTGCACCAAGCGTGCTCCTCAAGCTCTGGGCTTCCTTGGCTACTTTACCCTCCTCTCCTCCTGCTGGAAGACACCATCACCGCTGGCTTGTGTGCGTGGAGTGGTGGCATTCCTCCGGTTCATGTGGACGCTGGTTCACGGTGCTGCACCTTTCTCTCTCCTCAGGAGAGGATGGCATTAGAACGGCGGATACCAACTAAGTTATCAGCACTGAAAGATCGTCTCATAGCAGCTTTTGACAAGTCTTTGTATTTGTCTTCACACAGACGGGAGATAGCCTGGAGACCACGTTTAGATACGAAGTGAAAAGTACAAATTAGAAAAGTTCGAGCATTTCAAGGAAGCTTTTACAAGTGTAATACTGACAGAGCAGGCACTCTGTAGCAGCGACACTACTAGCATTTCTACCTAGAATGAGAGTAAATAAGAACTACTTCGGAGGGAAAATACTAAAGGGGCCTGTCCCCATGCTAACAAGAACCCTCTCCATCGGAAAGTAAGACATAAAGAATGTCAGTGGTTTCCATATCCAAGTATCTTCAGTCTTTTACCAGTCTCACTACCTAATGGAAAGCTTGGATCCATTTCAGACTTGGGAGTTGGTGGATATTATGTTCAAAATCGCACCTAGCAGCTAGGTCTGGTACATGCAGCAGCACAAAAATTTTATTTTAACAGTACATGCACACAGCCATTTCTATGAGAGAAGAGGTTCAAACTGAAAAGATTTCTGCACTCCCTCAGGCACCTTGTCCTTGGCCACTCAGTGCAAGAGAGCCTAGGAAATGAAATTCTACTAGGACATCCCTTTTGCTTTTACCTTCTCTACACTCTCACCCCCAACATGCTCCTCCCGGGATCACCCATACGATCAGGTTCCTGAAGAGGCCCGAGAAGGGAGGGCAGCCCACTGCTCAACGGCATGGCAATAGCTGTGGCACTTTAATACAGCTATTAAATATCAGCACGTCTGGGCAACTTAGTATTTAACTGCTTTTTCAGCCATTTATTGGTTTGTCTCTGCTTCTCTAGCTAGTCAAGCAGCCTTTACTCTGGTGCAGCTATTCTAGTAACAGACCTAATTATTTAAATCCTAATAACACACGGTTGTCCAGAAAACACTGCGTGTACTCCCCTGCAAGGCCTATTCCTGATTGGAGCTTTCAGGCATTATCAATGCAAACAAATAAGGATACCGGTAATAAAAGGCTGAAATGAATTTCAGTCATGAACATTTACTTCTATTAATAATTTACCACCTATCACCAGATGAACTTTCACAGTCCTGCGATCAGCTATAAGCCTACACCTTCCCTTTAAGGCAGCACCCATTCAGCACAGCCCAGTGTTCTGGAAGTTCAAAAGGTGAAAAGCACTCTGAGCATGAATAAACTTCTAAGTGTATTTTAAAATAATTATTTACATTTATTTCTGCCGACCTTCTGGAGGCATGCATTTGGCTCAAGAGTGGCATTCTTTGAGACACTGGCTGCATGAGCTCCCAGAGCAAGCCCAGGCTCTCCATCCTGTTTTAATGCTAGCACAATCAATCATAAAGCAACCTGTGTTGACATATTTAGCCCCAGTCGCCCATATGGTGTAAATCAGTTTTCAATCCCTGGAATACTAATTCAGTGCTTCATACCGGCTCCTATGAACTGCTCATGTGCTTCTAACCGAAAGGTAGAATTAAAAATTTGAGCAAATGGTTTAAACATTTACCACGTTTTGGAATTAAAATCAAAATATCTTGTAATACATACATTAGTAAGTGCATTATGGCGAATCACATACTGTACTGAAAATTACTCTGGTTTTAAATACCAAGCCCCTGAATGCTAGCAAAGAAGAAACAAAACAGGCTCACAATCTGTAAATCATCCACTTATGCCTGGGCACTGAGCAGTTCAGTAAACAATTTCCTGTGGAATATGAACTGCCCTACGACCACATTTACAATTAGTGACAGTGTTAGCTTAAAGTGCAAGTAACAAGGGTGAGACAAAGCAGAAGAGTTGCATTGCTTAACTGTAAATAGAGGAATTCGCTGGCATATCATACCTATCATTCCAAAGGACCAGGAGGGATCACACTTATTCCCGAAGTTCAGCCACTTCTGGGATGAAATAAAAAACCTGGCACTTGGCAGAATTATTGGGGGCGGACAATAGAACAATATAAGCCAAGAATACCGTAGCACACCCCTCTTTGAAAGGGGCTATGGTATCAGTGTACACAGGCCTGCAGTAACGCCTTTGTTGAAAGGTCAACAAAACAACATGCAGAGTCATCAATTAAACCTGGACAGATGAAAGGTTGCATTGATCCAACAAGAAATTTTGCCTGGGAACCCAGGTAATTTAGATATTTTCAAAATGTCTTGCATATCGCCAGCAACTAGGAAGACTGACTCTGCAAAAATTGGAGTTTTGTAAAATGAGCCTTCATACCAAAGAAGGCTGCAGGGACTTGCAGAAAGGCAGCCTTTCCCATGGAGCAGAAAGGACCAGTAATCTGTATTTACCCTCCTCTGGACATTCTGAAGGACTCCTAAGAAGTGGCTATTCCAAAAGTTTATCTTAAAGCAAAGTTTCTTTGAAAAGGTGAGGTTCTAAAACTTGAGAAAAGAAACATATTATTTCTGCAGCTGTCCCCAGACAAATGGTTTATTAAAGCATGAGAGCAGTAAGAGTGCTCCCTCTAAATCTAAAAAGCAGCTGTGCAGTGGGATGCAGTGGGAAACCTTCAGCTGGTAGTATTTAGAAAGGTCTGAGTGTGACTGTCTCTAGGTGCTTGGAATACAGACTGTGACCAGGGAAGGACAGACAATCCATTACATATGACACTAATCTTTTCAATCTTAAGTAGCCTAGCTGAGCTAGGGTTCCCAAAATAACATCCGTTTTATTTTGTGAACTGCTAGGCTTGCGTAATCTCTGTCCCTTCCTTTCCTTAGAACGCTAGTTTAGCCTAGGCATGGTTTTAGAAGTGCTAACTGTAGTTATAAAGGGGTTAAATTAGCCTGTAATACACTAATCTAAAAGCTTTTTAGTTTTTCTAACCACCAGTTAACATGATTAGCAACAGATGCTCTTACTACACATAGAGACAATCTCAGACCATTACCTCCAGTTTCTGTGCTCTCTCTTTACTGAGAGGCTCCAGCAGAAAGCTCAGGTTATTGTCATCTGCTAGGGAGCGAAGATCGAAGTAGTATTTGGCGTAAACACTGGCGGGGACATTGATATTAAACTGCAGTAGCTCCAAGAAGTGTCTTTCCATCTCGTTCCTAGGAGGCATAAGGGACAGAAGACAAAGGAAAAAAAGATTGTTTTAGCTGGCTGAAAACACTTAAGAGACCTCAAGCTTGTTTTTAAAACCAGCAACTCTGAAACAGTCATTGAGAGCTCTGCATTATTAGTTTCGAGAGACAAGTCATTCACTAGTGCTCAAAACAAGGTGCAGCTTTTGAGTCCTGGCACCTCCGGCTCAGAGAGAAAGGTAGTGCCCTGGCGTGCACTCGCAGGGCTGACTGGGGAGGTTCATTCTTCGGAGTTCCATTAGTGCAGCTGTACAATTCACGCGCCATTCTCACTCTCCTACGGCCCCACACTATAGTGATCAGATGAAAGGAATGATGTATGCTGTTTATTAGCTCTGAAGAACTTGCAGACATTTTCACCAGGCTGATAACAGGAAGGGGGTTTATTGAAGTAGAGGCGGACTAACAAAAGGAGTAGGCAGATCACCACGGCAACAAATGGATCTATGAAGAGCTGCTGCTATTATCTCACAGAAAAAAAGCCTCTTGAAGCAACATGGATTCATCTCCAATAAATAAATAAATAAGCAGCATTAGGTGGGAGAAGGAATTTTCCCCTCAATAGCATTAGGCAGGATAACAAAGTACTATGTCAAAGGGCACTGTCCAGTTTTCACTCACTCCTCTGTTTTCACAGGGCAAAATATTTGGAGGAAAGTGGGGAGAGTGCCATGACATGAAAAAGGCCGCTTCAGCTACTGTACCGTGGTCAGCTAGTTCAGAGACGTTCTACAGAAGAAAAAAAATGCGTTACAAATTGACCTAAAAGAAACTGGTGGTACCCAAGCCAAGCAATTCAGTCAGTCCAACGCTAACTCAATGATTGTTCCTACTGGTAGCAGACCTGTCTCAACAGAATTTAGCAGCTGTACAGGCCAACTGTGAATACACCAGAAGGTAAGTTGCACAGTACTAAGGCTGTTCTTGCTTTCTGGGAGCTTTTAAAATGGATGTTTTTACCTATCAGAGTTGGGGAAATTAAAATCAAGGAATCATCCAGGTTGTGTCCTGTATTGGACAGTGGGTCTCAACATGAATAGCAGCTTTGTGCTCGTTTCTAGCATAGTGTACTTGAGTATCATTGAACCTAGTGCCAAAATTAATTTCCTGTTCATATGGTCATAAGCCTATAGAAATGTAAATCAGATAATGTTTTGATGATCAGCTGATCAGAGCTTGATTTACCCTGTGAATAAATGCTCTTCACTGCCCCTTTTGTACTCACTAGGCTAATACATTTTAATTGTGTAAAAATACCCTTCTTCATTGGATTAACAAGTCTATTAAGAGTGGTTTAAAACCCGGGAAAGGATAATGCCCATGTGTTCCTGTACCTTATTTACAAATATATGTAGCCAAAAGAATGAACAGCATGTGTCCCCTTACAAGCAATCATAGCAAGATTAGCAGCTGCACAGTTAATTTTTCAGTGATTATGAATTCACTCTCATCAAAGCAAGCAAGTTTTGACAAAGGATGACTTCCAAATATCAATTTAATTTCCTTTGATTTTTTCCACATTAGAAATAAGTACAACCACCCCCCGAACCAAAAGAAAATTCCCTTTCAGTAAAAAAAACCACCTTTGCTTTGGTCAAATAAGAAAAGGCTTGTGATAGAAAAAATAAGATGAATGCTTTCCCTACATTGAGTAGGAAGAGGCTAAGGCAAATGAACTCACCTGCCAGTCGCAAGGCCTGGACCACGTATCCTTGAACCAACTTTAACCCGCTAGCAGTTTCTGTGAGAGCCAACAGCTCACACTGCCAACAGAGCTGTGAGGTGGGGCTGCCAAACGAGTGTCTTCAAGCAGTGAGGAGAGTGTGTGGTGGGGACAAGGTGCACCTACAGTCACCTTCAGAAGAGGTGCCTGGCTTGTACATATATACACACGTGCACACACAGTTTTGCAAATTGGGTGAACTACACCAGATAGAAACCCTTTTGCCAGTCAGAGTGGTGTAACTCCCATGCTTGACTTGCAGTGGCTCAACAAGAGTATCCATCAAATTAGTGAGATCGTTCTAGATAGGTAGAGCCAAGAGGAAAACTCACAGGAAGTTCATGAACAAAACTTGCCACCAGTCCTTGTAGACAGGCCTTTACTGCACAGGAATGGCCCACCCAGGGAGCGATACCTGGCACAGTCCTGCCAAGCAGTCGTCAGCTGGGGAGCTGCTGGGGTGTTGGGTGGATTTTTTGGCAGCATCACTAACTGTCTCCAACATTAGAATGCACCCATGCCTGAAATCCTTTGCCAATTGCTTTCTCTCAGTAACACTTGTATTCAGAATACCTAATACTCACCATCAAGTGACTAGTTTAAAAAAACAATATTGGAACTACTAAAGCTGACAATTAACTATAGTACCAGCTATTAATTGAAGTAGACTTATAAGCTTAAAACTCAGTTTTGCCAAGTATTTTAAGCAGTTTTCCAAGGTCCCAGTTATGGTGATGTTATCTAATGTAGAGCAGTGAAGTCTGCCCAGTTGCAGCAGTGCGGGGACTGGGATGGACACCCTTGGGGCACTGTCAGAAAAGGGTTGTACAATTTCTGCCCACACCTAAATTCAAAGGTCTAAGTCACTTCAGATGAGATGGGATCACAAAAATCCCATCTTGAAATGGGAGGAAAAAATAAGCCTAAAGTCAGTCTATTTTCCTTACCACCATCACTGCTTTGAAAATCTAAGTATTTACAATTTCAGGAGACCTGGCATCAGCAATAGAGAATAAACGTCTTGCTTTGTTATGGATCTTTTCAGTGCTATCAATTTGATTTGTCCCAAACAGGGCCAGAAGAAGAGACATCAAAAAGAGCAAGATGTATACTCCAGCACTCCTAGCATTGCTGACCCCACTTCAGCCATCTCAGAGTTATTTGCAGCAATGCTTCAAGTGTGTTTCTCGGATAGATGAGCACTCTGAGCCAGGCTGAATGAAGATGTACATTATATAAAATCACTAATTATGCTTGCCTGGGAGACAAAGAACTCCCAGGCAAGGGGTGTGTATAAAACAGGGTACTGTGTTTGCTGTTGCTGTTTGCAATATGAAATAACTTCAACAACCAACTGTTTTGATGCAGGTAACTCACCCACTTTTAGAAATGCCACCCCCAACTTAAAGGAAGAAAACTGGATATTCCTCCTCCTAAAGCATCCCAGATAAATAATGACTTACTGTATTTTAAACAGTAGCTTTAGGCTGAATCCAAGGAAGAGAGCTGGGAGCAAGAACAGACTCTCCCACAAGTTGCCTCCCATTGCTGTGTGCAAACTTCTACCACCTCAGTCTGCTCCTGTACTAGAACTGACTGTTACTACATAGGCCTGGATACATGCTCAATTACAGCACAGCAGTGTGATAAAACTCACACATAAAATGTGTCATCAAGTTTATTAAGGCCAGAAGGCCTGATACAAAGCTACCCTTCTAGCATTTCTATCACTGTGATAAGGGAAAGAGGAACCAGCTGGCAAATAGAATTAAAACAATCGCGCTGACATCTCAAAGCTCTCAAAGATAAAACTTTGCGAGAAGGAATTTAACAGAAAATCTAATGGGCCAAATAAACACACCTACAGCCCGTAGTATGAGCCTGGAGCCATGAGGATGAACATCCTCAGAAACTGTAGGGCTTAAACTGAGTGCACCAAGAAAAGCAGCAGATTCAAAATTTCTGCAGAACTGAAATCTACATCTGAGACAAGAATATATACAAGGAACAGCCTTACATAAACAACCAGTAGTAAGATTGAGGATCAGCCCTGTAGGCAAGTCTAAGAACTCACCCAAAGAGGATGAGCCATAGCAGTAGCTGGATGTAACACATGCAACCAGAGATACCAACACAAATGACACCTGTCTGCCAGCAGCAGCAGCCAGGAATTCAGACCTTGAGATATTTAGGCCGTAGATGGATACAAGAGCAGACACGTAAGTCACAAGTTATGGCTTACCCTGCAATTTTTCAAATTCTAAAACAGAAAAGGCAGAGAACAAATTTAGTTCACTTTTTTTTTGTCCCCCAAAAAGACTTTTGATAAGACTATAAATTGGGCACTTTAGAGTCACTCCAATGCAAAAAATTAGTGGAAACAAGTACCCAGTCCCATGGTTCATCACTGGGGGATAGCAGGTAAAGAAAACTAACTTTGAAGTTACTCACCAAAGTTACTAGAAATATTAATATAGATTTGATTCAAAGTAAGGTTATTCAAAGTTTCCTAGGTTAAAAAAAGGAATGAGGCTGGACACCAGATATGCATCATGCACGTTATCATAGCAGAGAGGTATTTTTTTCAGTATGATCACAAAAATTGCCATTAAAAAAACCCCCAAAAACCCAGAAAACCACCACCACTGCAGATTAGCCAAACCTTGCAACTTACATGTCCTCAACAGTAATGTCCTTCAATATTTGGCAATAATCCACATTCCACACAGCCTGATCATCCCAGACTTTAGAAGCCAGCAGAATAGCTCCTAGGACTATCCTCTTCCAGTTACTAGGGCATATGTCAATCTCTGCATAGGTTAAAAGCCTTTCCAAATAAACCTATAAAAAAGAAAAAAAACCCAAACAGTTTATGTGTGCAATTAAGACCTGGAGCTGAGTTCTGAGCAGCAAGCGTGGCAGTCCAATACGACTATTTTATCCCATTACCGTTAAGTGTGTGTCAAAATAAGTATTAGCGATTACTACTTACACTTTAGAATCCAAACTTTCAGGCATTACAGGTTCCATTTTTTATTATAACACAAGAACTGGACCACCAAGGTATACAATAAAGGTACTCAGGAATCCTCTCTGAGCAATAAGCACTGCTGTCTCAGGGAGATGCTGCTAGAGTTCTCTCTGTCACCAAGCCACACAGTCACCAAGGGGTTCTCATTAAGGCCTATCTGGGGTAGTAATCACTCGACATCACGCTAGCCTTTCATCACAGTGAAGGTTCAGCACTCGCAGCTTAACAGGAAGTGCTAAAACCTGCACTGTGATCTCTAGTCATGGGACTAAGATGCATTAATTGCTATCTTTCCACAACAAAAAGCATTAATAGTGCTACTTCTGCTTCACCCTGTAAAGAACAGGCTTCAGTCCTTCACCTGCATCATCATCCTCTGCTTTCATCTACAGCACCAACTGCTTAGATAGTGAAAGATACCCAAGTCCAAAGATGCATCTTGGTCTTTTACTCATTCTTCTCAGGTAATGTCAAATCAGCCCCAAGATGTTAAATTAGTCCATTCTTTAAAAGTTTTCTTCTATTTCATACTCCGATAATGATCCATCTAATTTGCGCTTTCAAATTTGAATACAGATTGTTTTTAATGTTCTATTCCCTAAACTAAGTCCAAGGTCCTAATGAAACCTCAGATAAACTAGTGGGTGCAAGAAGCTGCTGTACATGTCTAAGGGCAGGATCGAGCTTTATTACTAGGGTTCCTCACACTTCCTTCCCATCCTTTGTAGTCCTCAAGTGGACTAGAGGAGTTCCTGTAATAATAGAGCCATCTAGTGGTAAAATTCACTTTAAAAACTAACTATTCCTATTTTTTGTAAAAAAGCTGGCTATATTGCCCAGGGTTAGCTATCATTCTGTCAAAATTGGTTGTGTGTCTTTAGAACAGCAAAAACCTCAAACTACTTTCTGAGTTTCAATACCTCTAACGATCTGGCCCTTTTAATTACTTATTTCCTTATTAAAGGGAGGCCTTCAAGCTGAGTTTGCTTAATTGCCACATTGTTTTTGGGTGACAGTTCTCTTCTGTTCTCCTTTCAGACTGTTTGTCAGAAAGAAGCCACAATGAAGACAGAAGTCTAGTATGCAACAAAGTGCAGTGTAAGAGATTGTCTAACGCATCAATTGTGGTTTTTTCTTTCTCTTCATAATACATATGTGTATGTACATGCATATCCGTGTGTATGTATAAAGTAAGCTGTATCAGAGTCAATTGTTTATATCCATCTTACTTTCTGAAATCAAGCAACAAACTGTAACGAGTATTTTTTTTCTTACTATTGTTCTTAAGTACAAAGTTCCTCCATGTCACCTGGGGAAAAAAGTTGTAGCCTCTTTGGTTTAATGAAAAAAAAGTTTGATAGAAAGGTGGCAATGATTGAAGGACATAATGAGACAGTTCATCTCCTGGAATTCCTACAGTATTGATCCTTAACCCCTAAGGTGTTATTACTTGCACTGTTCTCGTTAACGTCGACTCAAAACTCCCACTTTCCCCTCCATACAGCTGAAATAAAAGATGTCTTTGTGTCTAATCACCTTATAACCCACTGTTTATGGTGCCCCACTGTTCTGCCTTTTTCAAGCTTCTTCAGCTAGTTATATATTATGAAACAAAAATGTTTGACTGAACAAGTAATTAAGCATTACATATTTATATACAGAACAGGTAAGTTCCTTTTTAGTTAACCATACCTGTGACTACCTAGAAATCTTCTCCAATGAATTTGCTGGTACAGTGTCTTCATTATTAACAAGGTTTCATGACACACTGCAACTAAGTGTCAGTTCAGCCCAGTTCACTCATTGAGAGGAGGGAAAAAAAAAAGTATTCCAAACGCTCAAGTTTCAGTAATCAAGCATCTCTTACCAGTGTCACTATTGCACATTCAGCTGTCAGCTGTGCAGCACTGAAAAGCGTTCGAACAAACCGGTAGATGTGCTTGTGATCAGGGTCATGCTTGTAGTAGTCATCTGGAACTTCTTCCCGCTGCAAGAAAGTTCTCTGAATTACTGAAAAATGTCTTACTTAATATTGACTTTAAAGAACAGCCACACATGGTTGTTTCTTCTCACTGAGCAGAAGCGTATACAACCCTTCCTGGTCACAGGGACAGAACAAGATTATATACTGAAAGCAGTAAGCAGCCTTGCAATATTATGAATATTTCAAACAAAACACAATAGCTTTAGCTGGTATCTTTGAATACTTTTGATCTCTAAGACTAATAGGAAAGAGCATGAACTACCATCATTATTACAGGTGCTAACTATTGTCTGTGGAACATTTTACAGACTAAAAGAGATTTTTTTTTTTTAAAAAAGGCTTCCCCCTGCTAATAAAAAAAATCACAGATATATACACACCGCAGAAGCACTGACTCTTCAAAAGGCAAAATTAGGAGACTTCACAAGACTCCCCTTCCAGCTAAGAGCTGAAGAATACATGTCAGTAATTCTGCCACAGGTAGAACTGGAAGGTAACTTACACCATCTTCACAGGACTTGTTCTTGAGAGATTCCAAAAAGACAGCAAAGCTAATGAACAGCTAGATTTAACTTTGACATGGTGCTAAAATGCTAAACTGTTTCTAAATATGGGGAAAATAAAAGCTTAGAAATAAAATCTTTAAAAGCAATCCTAAAATGAGTGTTTGAGAATTCTGACCCTGTTCCCCCAAGTCTCCTCCTGGAGGAGTGAACCTTTAGGAGGTCCAACTTTACACACTGGTTCTGCGAGACTGCTACTGAACAGGTTTCTATTTACAGTCCAAGTTAGACCTATAGTACAGTAAAGATACCAGATGAGAACAGCATAGCTGCTTGACATTAAACAAGTAGTCATAGGGTAAGCAAAGCAGCAAGCATTTTCACATGGTTTTGTAGTTTAAAATAGCCACGTAACAATGTCAAGTAAAATGAAGAGGTAAGTTAACTTTGTACTCTCCACATAGCCTTCTAATACACCACTAACCAATGGAGGTTACTCTTCAGGGTGGGCATGCAGCATTGCAAGTAACATGAGCAGGATCTCCCTTGCAGGATTCCTGCACATGTGGAAGTACATTTTTGCTGACTGGAACTGAGGAGGAAAGGACTGAAACTGGTATTTGTGACTAAGTGCTGCAATAATGGTAACTTGAAGTTTGTTACCTCTGCTACTAGGGTCAGTAGAGCCTGGATCTGGACTCCTTGTGACTGAGTCTCTAGGACAAGGTATTCAGAGATTTCTTCCAGCTAATTAACCTTCTCAAAGGAACTATAGGTACCCAGCCAAAACCTCAGTGCCACAGAAACCAACAAGTCATTTGTATCTTTCCCCTCTGAAGGATGACATACAGCCATTACTATATTTCTGTCTGTATACTACCGTAAGACAGAAGAGACCTTTAAGTGTTCCCTAAAGGACACAATGATTTTCCTCTACTCATTAAATAGGAGGTAGGCTATATGAAAGGATCAAAAGATGTCAGCTTGCTAAATAAAGAAAATAAATTGTCTGATGGAGTTCATCTCACATAAATAATTTTCCATGTGAAACAACAGATTCAGGCAGTTAAAATAGTTTTGGACCAGACTTTTCTCTTGAAGTGCCACAGTCCAGACAAGAAATCATCTATACAGCTCTTCTCCTGAAGTTCACTATTTTTATTGTATAAAGAGTTGTATTTATTCAAGTGTACAATTACTAGCACAGCAGGTCATGTTTAGGGATGAAACTCTAACAAACTTAAATTTAATTGTATATTAAAAACTGTTTATTAACAAGCCAAATCCGTGAGATTGATTACACTGTGTTCACTGAGGTAGGTCCCTGAGCAAACTGAATTTTTAAAGCCATTAGAGCTTTGCTAAATTAATTTCAAATGAAACACAAAGTAGTTCTGTAGGACAGTCATTAAGCTAGGAGTGTTCAAACTGGACATAAAAAGCACACACTCCACTCTTGAGCTTGCCTACTATGAAGGTTTTGCATCTTAAAAGACTGTCTGAGAAGGTGTACCAAGACCAGTCACATTAAAATCACATGCTGAATGCTCCTGCAAGCAGCATTAAGCATATCTGCTTTAAAATTTTGCCTTTCAGGGTTTTTAAAGACCAAATTCAGTGTCTCCTACTTTGTGTGATGCTTCATGTATTATGTTCTCCTGTTTCCAGTCACTTAAAAGGTTAGGCACATATCTACTAACCACATCTTCCTAAATAAATAGGAAATACTTTTAATTAATGTTAAAGAGAGGGGAAAAAAAGGGGTCAGGCAAAAAAGTTTCAATACAAAATATGCAAGAATTAGCACATGCTTGTTTTGTATTTATATTCAAAGCATAGAAAACCAATCACAATTGCAGCACTTAGACTGGGTTCTGTTCATGATCTAGCTGATATCAAAAGCCTAGAGGACACTCTTTTCACTGTATTTATATATAAAGATATAATTTAAGATCCATTTGCTTGTGACCTCGTGCTAAGACATTTTTATGACTTATACAATACAAATCAAGATGTTTAGAAAGGATGTATATTCGTGTACATTCAGAAGATCAAAAGTTACACTTACTGTGAGAGGATGAGATTTTTCATCAAAAATATCCAATGATCTGTCAGAATCTCTACAAAGTAAAGATGTCTGTTTTAGCAACGAGAGTTAATTGGTAATGCTATGCTCCACTAAAAAGTATTACTGATTAAAGAGGAGAAAGGGACATATTTTACAGTTCAGCTTTTCCTAGAATATGGTATGAAGTCACATTGTATTTTTGCAAAGCATTTAATCATGACATCGTACAACTGAATATTTAAGAAATGCTGAATAGCTATCTATGTTCTCATATTATGCTTAGTACAGTTCTCACTTAAAGTGTGAAACTGTCTCAATTAATAGTGTTCATTTCAAAAAGACAGCTGTAATTTTGAAGCATATGCTGTAATGGCAAGGGTTACTTGTACACAGGACAAAGTGTTCCTTCAAAACTAACCTGTACCTCTGTATTCAGGAAAAGCTAAACAAAGCCCAAAGGCTGATTTGTGGTGAGTTAAGTGTATTTTCCTCACACCCTCTGTTTTGACTTTTTATGCTTCATTCTTGATGAAGCCTGCACCACTGGATGGGTGTATTACCAACCCTTCTGTACCAGCTCAAGAGAGGGTACAAGGAAGAAGCAGATACAGCATAAAGTGCCAGATTTTTCAACTCCTTTAAGTTATACTAGCTGCTACTGAAGTCACCAAAACCACAGTCCTGGCTCAAAAAGAAAGTTCTTATATTTCAGCAAAAACAAGTTCACTCACCTGTTCTTTATATGGTAGAATATTGCTAATGTTACACTAAAAAAGAGAAAGAAAAGACTTAACAAAGAATATTCTGTGCACACTATTCCACTGCAAAAGCCATTGTTCAGGGCAAAATGTTCAGAATCCATCATGTGTTGGCTTCTTTTCACATTCTCAAGTACTTCGTGTCTCATTTCTGATGTTTACCTGACTGAACAGAAACTGGCCAAATCAAATTTGCTAGCCAAAGTACTTTTACATTCATTGTACAGATATTCGCACCACAAAATAAATGTTATGCTACATTTTAAACACACACCTTCATTGCCTGATTAGGTGACATATATTGAAAATGTGGACTATTTACAACTAAAATGTAGTAAAAGTTTGACTTGATGTTACATATACTGTTGTAGAGATTCTGCTGGTGTTTTAACTCTGTATCTCTGGCTGTCTAATTTAGGATTTATCAAAAAAAAAGAGAATAATAAAGATATTATGCCAGCATAATCCAAGAAGGGGACGAGAACAGATCTTGGTCTCTGCTGAGTCAAGTAAAGCGATGGAGTTCATATTGACACTCATCTATTGTGGCCAAATACCAGATACTTTACTGGTAGTGAGAACAGGAATACTGCCATCACAGGAATCCATCACAGCCAAGCTCTGATCTGTACACCACTTCAAAATGGCACAAGCACCACCTTTTAGGTTCTTTCTTCTCTACAAAAGAAGTGACATGCTAGATATCTTTGTTGGAAACCAAATTTAAAAATTATTATTCAGTTTAGACATTTCTACTGAACTGTTAAAGCCTTCTGGGCCTGAAGCTACTTTGCCTTCCTTCCCCTTCAAGCAGTTAATTCTTAGCTGGTATCATCTATACACAAAGAACTGTCTCTGTGGTACCCAGAACAATAGGGCAAACAGCCATTTCCACTGGAGAACCAAGATGACTAACTAATTATCAAACTCACCTAACCTAATGTAACAAAACACATGAAGAAAAAGTAGAAAGGCTAGAACTAAACCCAAAGCCAGCAACATACTGTTATCCACAAGTAGAGGGCAGACTAATACCACTGACAAGTAGCAAACACCGTCCTGCAAACTTCCTGCAACTTCATACAAAATCCATTTCAAGTTTTCCCAGACTGAGTGTCTGGATTTGGCTTTCAGTGTGAAGCCTTTGAGCTTCCCACCCAAGCACACACTTTTAAACTGAAAATGCTGACATGCTTTTGCACTGCCTCAGGTTCTCAAGTGCGCAATGATAACTACTTCGAAATACAACAGTGCATTAGCTCTGTAACTAAGAACAAAGCTTGCTTCAGCAGTCATAATTAACCAGATCTCTACACCTCTTCCATGTCCAACCTGAATAAGGTGCACTGTGCTCTTCTCATTCAAGTGTGCAACTGGAACAGACAAGATCACCCCAAATCCCAAATGAACTTTGCAATGCCACTCAGTCCCTTGCTGATGTTGAAATGGTTCTTACCACTTTATTGTGCTTCTAAGGTTAGGTTGACTGACAGTGCTGTCATCTATAAATATTGTTGAGCATGAGCTGTATTTTTTTGTAAGTTGCCCAGGAGAAACCTGAGGGGAAAAAAAACAAACCAAATAAATACATTAAAGAGGAGGGATTCTGTAAGCTTTGGCTTACCACACTGACTTTACACCTTGAGTAGCTACTGCAGAGGAAGTTTAAATAGATGATTGCTCCTACTACGTAAACTACCCTATAGCTATCAAGTTCCTGAGGATACCCTTTGTGTAAGATAGGTTTATAAATCACCCATTGTAATATATAACATGATGGGTTTAGATAAATAATTTTTAGCCAAAATAACTGCAGCTAAAGCAGCAAGTCCTCTGATTTTCTCAATTCTCCTTCCATTGCATTCTTGCCAGTTTGGGTCTCAGTCTTCCCTCTCTATAATGTACTTTATTAGATTTCCCTGTGACTACATAATCATCTTCTCCCTTTTTTTTTTATATCCTATACCTTTACATTTTTTGGTTATCCAGTATTGCTCCCTCTAAAGACAGGTTTGCATTTGGGGTTTTCTCTTGTTATATTTTAAAAAAAAAAGAAACCTCTCCTGACATTGCTCACTTCACTCATGTCTCGTTTAACATCTAAAATCGAAATAAAATACCACTATGACCCTTACTTTTACTATTTAGTGCTAGCAATATGTTCCATCATCTATCCTAATCCTGTAGAATTTATACTGTAAGAAATCTTCCTATATAACACCAAGTCAGACTTCCCTGAGAACTACTAGAGAATGCCTTGCACTAGGAGCTAGGATATCACAACCAAAGGAGAGGAGTTTTTAATCAAGCAATTCAAGATTCATTAGTTTTTGTCAGAATCTTTTTAAATGCCTTGTTTAAAAACTTGAAAGTCTTCCATATGAAATGTTGGCACCCTTCATAATTCTGTGGCTGTCTGGGAATATCTCCCATTCCAGCTGAAGTTTGCCAGCACAAAAACAATCCAATCACACTTCACCTTGGTGCTGGCAGAGTAAAGCTGGAACTGTAATTGAGAGAGGAGCAAGAGGGGTGAAAAAAAGAACCACCCCCCATAATCTTACCAAATACAATAGACTTGAAATATCATTATCTTATTAGTAACTTATCAGTAGACACTTGCTAAAAAGTATTTTTTAAGCTTTGTGTTAATAACCATTCTTAGCTTTACTAGTCAGTAGTTTTTTATCCACTTATTAATGACATTGCATCTTTTGGGGGGTTTTGTGTGTGTGTGTGTGCGTGCGTTTTGGTAAGTGAAGTGTCAAAAACCAACTAATATCTGCAGAAGCAGCTTAGAGCATATTTTCATATTTTAAAATGAATGGATTATCATTTCTTTATCATGCTGATGATAATGTCTGTTCATCATTCTCTCTTCATGCTGGATACATTTCCTAACGTAAGTCCTGTAGTGATGCCCAAACAGCAAGTCATTTAAGACCTGCTATCTCAGCTGAGAAATTAATCCAGTTTTATTTCTGGTTTTAAAAATACAGTGTAGGCGATTTGACCTGTATTTTCTCCTTTACTGTCCTGAAATGCTCAAGAATGATACGACAAAAAAAAAATCCATTCTTATGCTTTTGAGATCAGCCATTCTATGCTCTGTGATACTCTGCCTGTTCGCTTATTTTTTAGAGACGCAAAGATAATTCAGTTTTATCTTGCTAAGGAGGATGTGGAACATGTGTAGGACTCTATATCTAGAACTACTACAGCTGTTTCTTGAATTTTTCTTTGTCCCAATATGCTAATATTATCTATATAGCACACTAAGAATTTATTTTACTTACATGATTGATGTGGTTACTCTTCCTCTTCTCTCGCACTAGAAAGAGGGAGCAAGAATGTGAATGGAAAGGTTTCTAAAATACAATCCCAATTTACATTCAATAAAGCCATTCCATTAACCTAGTCTTCTGAAGTACATGAATATTATAAGTTTCAAATCTGACTTTAGGTATCTGGAAAAGTAGTTTGAGGAGAAAATACTGACTTTTATCAAGCTAGTAAACCGCATACTACTTCCAACTATCCACCTGTATATTTAGGAATTACTTCTACACATCGCACGAAGGGAAAAATGTCTTTGAAAAGATGCTGTGCATCATGAAAAACTGGATGATTTTAGATAGTTCACATAGACTATGTCCAACATCCAACAGCAACCACTTAGCAATCAGAAGTAAAAATGTCACACACCGAACCTGCCAAAGACACACATGGAAGAAGCGAGGTGCCCAGCATTATATACATGTGTCCTCTTTCCTCCTGTTAGACACCAGAAGATAGAGAGGTATTTCACTATACAGAAGATGCTGGCACAAGCTATGCCTATTGATCATATAACTGCAGCCATGTTATCGGATCATTTTAAACTGTGTCAGCCTTTCAAAAAGACTGTCAGGTTTAACTTCCAGCTATAACAGTAGCAGTAAAACAGTGCTGTTAAAGGAGAGCTGAGAGTTACATACATGCAGAAAGCTGTACAAATGTCACCAACCTGGACAGGTGACTTCTCCAAAGTTTTGACCTCAAATCACTACCACTTGTTAGCAGGACACATTCTCTCACAGATTTTGAAAAATTAACAACTGGAAGAGAGTATCCAAATTTTTTTTTATCTTTTTGCATAAATCAAAACTCATAATCCTGGTAACATCTCGGTAAGAAACAATTTACAGATATTAACTAGTTCTAGGAAAGATTAACTAAAGAAAGGAGAAAATAAATTCTTCTGCCCGACTTGTCCATGAAAGTACACTGTAAAAATCAATTCAAACTTAATACAAACTGCAGAGAATAGTTTAATAGTTTTTCTGACCTCGCAGACAATTTTTCTACATGAACACAAGTGTATACATTTCAACACACAATACGGAATCATGTTTAAAAGCAATACTAGCCCCCAACAAGGACATTCATGTAGTCTGCACGTTATTTGCAGCAAGGCTGAAAAGGCTGCACAGTAAAGCTGCACTACAGCGCTCAAGAACTACATCAACTTGCTAATTGCAACTTAAGCAATGCTCATGTAAGAGGTGTCCGATATGTGCAGGTCAGATCCTGTCTGTTTGAAGACTGACCTTTGAGGCCTCGAGGAAAGAGGCCTACATTTCCTTGGTATCATCTCTTCTGGAGAACCTGTGCTAGTGCTTGTTTCCACTGCTCACTGGTTATCTGAGCACTGCAAACTGACAACTCTACTACTTGCCATAAGACTCTGAATAGCAGGACTGCAACTGACAGACCTGTCAAAATAATTTTACTTTTCTGTGGCAAAGCTATGCCAAGGTAGAAGACATACCGCAGCTTTCCATCAACACATCCAATCTCAAGTGCAACACTGCCTTAGAAAAAACAGTGCTTCAATCAAGAACCAACTATAAAAGGAATAGAACCATTTGTAAAAGAGTATCTTAAACTTTTTAGTTGCAACTTCAAAATTTACTACTGTCATAATTCTTTTTTATTTGTGCAATACGGAAATGCCTCCACTTTTTAACAGCATTTTGGAATGCACAAACTATAGTAATTCATCAAAATTGACTTTATTAAGTAAAGAAGGGATCTGCAAAGAAACTGAAAATCCTAATACATTCCATGTAACTAAAACCAGGATTCAAGAATAATTATGGTGCTGAAACTATTCAGTTTAGTCAGCAAATTCAAAAGCAACTGATATTGACTGATGGTTTAGGCTTATTATTCCTTACAGAAAATGATATTTGATTTTTTTTTTCAATTTAAAGCAATTTTTAAAACAGCCCTTGGTCATAAAAAACCCCCTACCACTGCTTGAAGCTTGAATTACACTAGTGAAGAAAGCCTTGCTCCTTCAGACTGCTAGGGTCCAGACTCTGAAATCTCCTGATATTTGTTTAGAAAAACAAGTGATTTTAAATGTTAAACAAAACAGCCTACGAACATACTTCTCTGTGAACACACAAATTATTAATCCTATGCTTTGCAAGAATTAAAGCAGTTTAAGGGTTTTTGAGCTGTATAATTTAAACAGGCAGTTATTTTTCCAGTTTTTCTCCTGCCTTTTTTTAAATTGGAAAAAACCTTGGCTTACCATCTGTTTGAGACTTGCTCAGGAAAATTGTGCTTGCTCTGGGATGATCAGATGGATTAGATTCCAAAGCTAAATCTGAAACAGGACAAAAAAAAAAAAAAAAAAAAAAGAGAGACCTTTAACAGAAGATGATGATTACCACAATGATTCCCACCCAGCCTTAAAATGCTCCAAGCACAGTGATGGAAACAAGATCAAAAATACATAGAATGGGCTGTCTCTCTAAAGCAAATCCTTACTTTTTCCAAGATAAATAAAAATCTGACATTTTCCCCTCTGAAAAAAAGCCTGTGGACTTATTCCTACTGCCATGAAACTCTGAACTATCTTATGGTTTCCATCAAAACAAAATCTGGAAAGAGAGATCTCAGAAAACAACATGCATCTTCAAAGACCCCTGCACGTTAGGGTAGCTGGATGCGGAGCCTGTGCTCAGCAGAGGGCAGAAAGCTAGAACTTTATCAAGAGAATAACTTAAAAAGACACTGCTGATCTTTTACCCTATGCTTCAAGTACCCAGTATGGCAGGAAACAATCTCTGTGGTCTTATAAAAAAACCCCATTAAGTAACTATTACAGTGCTTATAAATACCAAAACATGGATCTTACACTATTCTGTTCTTTTGGAATTTCAAGTAAAACCTTGTACAGCATACAGCTATTGAAGAACAATTATATATAACTATTGAAGAACAGTGTTATACACAGCTATTGAAGAACAAAATGATTGCTTTAATCCTTTGTCACAATGAACCAGTAATGACATTAGATGAGGATATATTACTCCCTTAGATTATGATGGGAGTGATCACTAAAAGGTTTGTTGATGAAACTGTAAACATCATGATGAAATTTTGAGCTGCATTAGTTTTGACAGAAGAAACAGCTGTTCTGAGGATGTTACGCTACTGACATACTGATTTATGTGAACCTACGAACAGAATAATCTAGTACTGTGATTCTGTACATCCTGGAAGGAGCAAATTCTCATCCATTTACATTTGTCATTCTGAGCTTCCTGTGTGCTGCTTATGCCATGCTAACCATAAAAGCATGCAAGCTCACAAACTTGCACGTTACATGTTTCAAGGTTGTAAGCCAACGCAGTTGCCACACCCTTGAAAAACAGTCATCTACAAATCACCATCAACTTTTAATGGAAAAAAAAAAAAAAAAAAAGAGGTTTTTATGCACTGAACCAACAGAACTCTGGCTAAATAATAGCCAAAGTATGCACAAACTGTCTTGGTGCTGGAAATCTTACCTATGTGAATGTTTTGTGCTACTGCACCTAACCCATAGCGCAGCCACAGCCCTCATGTGTCAGCAAGGGAACTTAATTGCCAAAGTACGTGTGTCCCCAAGACTCCTCATTCCAGATTCCCACTGATACACAACACTGGTATCCAGACCTGGATGTTTTCCAAGTGCTTGGCTTACAACATCACTGATCTTAGTCCAACAGTATTGCTCTGACACTGGTCCAGCATGCAGACCACTGTCATTTTGAAGTTCTAGTGTGTAAGGTAGCCAATGTCTATTTAGGAACACAAAGATTGTTCAGTAAGGAATTTCCCCCCCTTTCAAAAAAGGACAGAGTCAGCTATGAAAGCAGACCATCTTGAGTAGTTTCTAAAAGCTAACTTACAAAAACAGTATTTCTATTTTCACTGTACTGTGCTCATTCATGACACACAGTAAACAGATATTAATTTAATCATGTGGTTAAAATGCAAGAAGTCCTGGTTTAGAAGCCCTAGAATGGAATTTGCCTTACAGCTCATACCTGAAGTACCACTAATACACATTTGATTCTCTAAAAAACAACAACAAAAAAAACCCAAAACAAAAATCCCAAACAAAAAAACCCAAACAGCACACAATAGTATGCCATATCGGCACATTTTAACTACCATTTGTAACATCTTAGCAAAATAGTATAACTGTGGTTTAAAATTTCTGCACAATGTTGACAAGTTTCTAACACTGATTTAGCAAAATCACTTTTAAGAGACAGTATAGAGACCAACTCTAGCTTCTAATGCTGTATAGAGATCAACTCTAGCTTCTAACAATAGCACTCTATTTTTTAAAAAAACAAACCATTGACACAGAACAAGGAATTCACTAATAATGGCAAATACTAAAAACTTTTTAGATTTGAGAAAGGAGTGATTTAGAGATTGAAGTATTTTGCTAGTCTACAAAATAACAAGTATTATCAACAGGCAGAGAAAACCTGCAATATGCTGATTTAAAAATACACATTACTATTAGCAAGTTATGATGCAAACAGAGCAAACAACTCAGAATTTATTTACAGTTCAGCAGCAACTTTTAGAATAACTGGATAAGTCAAGTTTAGAAAGGACCTTGGGAGGTCTTTAGTTTAACTTCTTGCTGAAAACAGGGTCAGCTATGAGGTAGAACTAGGCTGCTCAAGGCTTTATCCAGCTGAGTCTTGAAAAACTCCAGTGAGGTGAGGGTCCACAGAGCCCAGATCACCTTTCCCACTGAGGGGGACCAGTGCCTACAGGGCTACGGGACTCTCTATGGAATGGTAGGGAAGAACATGTAGGACTGTACAAGACATGCATAATATTTAGAGGAAGGCAGCAAGGAAGATTGGGGAAGAACAAGCACAGGGTAACAGAGAGGAAAGGGCAACTGAATTCATTAACTCCTAACAGGGCCTTGTGTCTCTCCTTGTGGAATTTCATAGGGTTCCTGTTGGCCCAATCCACCAGTCTATCTACGTCCCTCTGAATGAGCAGCCTCCAGCATATTGGCTGTTGCCCAGCTGGGTGTCATCTGCAATCTGGGCACACTCCATTGCCTTCTCCAGGTCACTGATAAATGTTAAACAGGACAGGTGTTATTTTTCCATGGAAGACAGGGTACAGGATAACACCCATCCTCCCATACTCCATGAAAAAATAAATACACCACAATCTTGACTTTCCTGAGGTTTTGATTTACTTAGAAACTGTATGACTTGTTAAAGCTTGCTTCTTATGTTGTTTTTTGCCTCTTCTTGTGCTCTGTCAGCCCCTATATCCATGCTTCTTAGATGTTAGAACTCAGGTCTAGGGCTAAAAGCACTACAAGAATTAAATGCATGCAAATATAACCAACTTTTATCCCAGACAAGAGGAGTCTAAGACCATCAGCAGTGCAGGATGCATCAAGGGACACAATATTGACATGGCCACCCATGACAAACTTGCTCCCCTAAACCCAAACAGACATATCTGAGGAGAGGAACAGCAGTGAAATGAAAATAGACTTTACTGGCTTCAGTTCCACAGTGGCTCAGCCATACACAAGATGCCTTCTGCTGGACAAAGTCAGGCATATCAGCACCCACAGCACATTAAATCCATAACACAGATTATACAACCAGAGTTATCATACTAATGAAGTCCAAGACATATTGTGCAGCCCCCCACAAGAAGTGATCAAAACCAACTGCAGCAAGGCTTCCTATCCCAGAATAATGTGGCATTAGCAGAAACAGTACAACTGCTTTTGACTTGCAAGAGACTACATAGAAAGAAAGATGTATTTAGGAGACCGCCTCCCTGTAGCTTTCCTTTCTAAGCAGCCAGAGAATTTCAACTGTCCTTTCTGTGCTGTTCTTCCTGGACAATGGTTTTTTCCAAGCAATGGAAAAATTAAGTCATATGATTTGCTCTTCCTAAACTGCCAGTGCTGTTCATGAAATACCAGAAAGGAACAGCAATACAGCTGATAAAGGAAGCATAAGGCAAGAGGCAGATAAGGACATGAGAAGAGACAAAATGTAATGGCAAACACAGCAAAAGAAAAGTCAGAGAATGAGGATGTCTGTAAACAATTTGACTCACAACCATGCATAACTCCTAATACTTCATCCTGGTAGCACTTGTGAGTCCAAAACCAAGATATTTAGCCCTGAAAAGAAGGGTAAGTCTTGATTGGGAGCTACATCAGAAGACACATCACGGAAAGCTCAAGCTTCACAGAAAGTTAACAGAAAAAGAAAGCAGCACGGTATGCCACAAGATGAACAGAAATAATGCGAGTTAAAACAATGCAGTAACAGGAATGAGAAATTAGAAGCAATAGCATGATACAAAAAATGAGAAAACAACTCCAAAACATTTTTGTTCTAGAGGCTATCGACTCACTGGAAGTCAAAACACATTTTCTATCAGACCCTCACATTTAGTGATAAAGAGGTGAGAAGGGAAGATTCCCACCAGCAATTAAGTCTGTGGGAGCAGCACAGTAACGTTTCCACGCTAAAATGGCCCTCCACCTCTCTCCTAGAGCTGCATATTAAAAATAGCCTTCCTCCTTATTTTTCTGCATTTCTCCATGCCATTTACTGACGTGGTACTACCAAGCTTGTCGGATCATCCCTGTCTCCAACTGCAGCACAGAGAAGCTTGAAGATGCTTCCCTCTCTCACAATTCTCATTTTAAAGAACCCCTTGCAGTTTGCTTGCCCTTCAGACAATCTCAGATATCTCTGCTGCTGCTGTGCACTCCATGCACTGATAAGAGCATACAGTCCCCCGCAGGGCAGATCATATTATTTTTAAAAGCAAACCTCTGCCCCTAGTTCAAGATCTTACATCTTTTTCTCAACACAAAATCCGCATGAAGACTTTCACTCATCTATGCCATATAAGACCATGTGTGGGTTTTAGGCATTTATAATGCTAGCTACTTATCTTCTGTTTTACATACCTCCATGGGTGATTTATAACTATTAAAAACACATTTTACACACTGCATTGTGCTACATATATTATCTCGTGAATAAAGCCAGCAAAGTTGTCACTGGTAGTAAGTAGCATCCCTTTGATTTCACTGCTTTAGAACACTAAAATACTGCATTTCCTTTAATAGTTTTAGCCCCATCCTCTGCTCTACCAGACAGCAGTAACATTTTGATACAGCACGTATTTAAAGCATTAAATAAAATAATTATCTCTCTGCTGTAAATTGAATTTCTTCCCTTGCTCAGTGGATTATCAGCTTTGATTAATGTTTGAGCTTCCCTTATATTTCATTACCTTACAGTGTGAAAGATAAGTTACTTAATATTCTCAAAGATTTAAAAATTCGAACAAATTAGACTAACAAATTTTGCCAATACAATTCAGAAAGTCTGTTATTCCTAACAATAACTTCATATAAAACTATCTGTCCTTTAAATTATGTTATTCTATTTCTATTCCAAAAACTTTCCTAAAAGTTACAACTGTGGTTTCTAAATTCAACCTGCTTTGTTTACGTCTCGCAGGCCACACCGAATGTACCACAGAACCCAGCACACATAGGTTGTTTTCCATTTGCCTTCTCCTGTTATATCCTCAGTTACACACAGGTTAGTCCACCATTTAAAGGCTCCATGGGTGGCTTCTTCCCCAGATTTGGACAGAACAAAAGCACTTTGATCTCCTGATTATTCATCTTCAACAGAATATATCTTTCTTCCATGTGATGGACTCAAAAGATAGAAAACTTGTTCTGCTTTCGTAACTAATATAAGCAAATTTGAATACATAAAGGACTGGATCTGTTGCATAATGAAGTGGTTTCAAAACTGCCAGTTCTCAGAAAGGAACTTTATTTTGAGGGAGAATCTCAGTGAAAACAATCTTAACCAACACTTGCATATGTCCTTTAAAAACACTCCTAACTCCCCAGAGGAAATCAACTCTTTATTTAAAAAGGAAAACAAATAAAACTGGCCCACACAGTTGGCCTCCATTTACAGAGAGACAGAATCAGTGAGGTTGGAAGAGACCTCTCGAGATCACCTAAGTCCAACCCCCTGCTTCAGCAGGGTCAGCTAGAGCAGTCTGTCCGGGACTGTCAGGCAGGTGCTGAGTATCTCCATGGAGACTTCACACCCTCTCTGGGCAACCTGCGCCAGTGTTTGACCACCTTCATTGTTAGAAATAACCGTTTAAAGATTGGGACTTCACACAATACACACAGAAGGATGTTGTAAAGCTATTTAAAATCTGTCAGTTGTTCTTTATGGCACTACTATGAGAACAGCAGTATCGTTACCAATACCCAGCGCACATTTAAGTGCACTGTAATGTTTCAGAAGGCTACAGAAATGACTTCAATGTACAGCAAGCTCTCTTAATTAAGAAGGAATTACTTTGTCTTTTACACCACACTCCTGAGTTGGGCCGGTTCAACAAGAAACTGACATAGTAAGCACTTCATATCTCCTACTAAAATCAGAAGAATTTAGAAAGCTAAAGTGTAGACCGTCTATTAAATACTGTGGGCTAGCCAGGGTTTAAGTTATCTATTAATTTCAGTGGTTTAATAAAAATAAATATTAGCATTCTTCCATTTCTTAAAGTAAAGGAGGATCCACATCACTACTGTCGGCCTCCACAGCAAATCCCAACATGATCCTACTGCAGCTGGTTCACGGTCCCTGTTGAGGAAACACGACAGAGATCTGTTCCACCATACACAATACGTAGCCTTTCTGGGACTGAACAAAGTCGAGTAGGCTTCCATGTGTTTCATTTATCTGCCAGGGCTATAACCATCACTTCTACACATTTTAGCTAGGCAGAACAGGATGTCAGGAGCGCCCCAAACTCCACAATGAAGGCAGGACCAGTTAACAGGGAGGAAAACTAGATGCCCCTAGGATTTTATCTTGGAACTAGAAGGAAACCAGTAGTTCACAAGCTAGATCTTAAAAATAACTAATGTTTTGTTAGAGATGTGTTTCTGTACTGCATTTAACGTAAGGCCATTTAAAAAGACAAGGAGAAAGAATTGGTTCCATGCTGTCCACTTTTCATTCCCCGCAAAGACCTTCACACATAACACAATCCACTAGCATGACAAAGTATAACTCCACAGCTCTAATTTTAAAATTTATAAGCCAAATCAAAAATTTCTAACTGTACACATTAAAGATCAACCAAACTTTATAATCCTAGATCCATGTTGATAACTGCAAGTGTAAGGAAAGCCTTCCCCATAACAACTCCTCACATGCTCTCTGCCTTACTTGTCACAAGACAGAAAGAAAAACAGGTGACTACCAGAAATTCCAGTCTCATCTAGTGTCTACAGGTAAGCAAAATAAGATGCACTGTACTGTGTCCTAGGTGTCATATGCCACTTGATGGACTGGCATATGTTAAGCTTTCTCTCCTCTTCCAACTGTTCACATTAATGCAAACTTCAAATAAAGTTTGGACTTTTATGAAAGTTAACATTGTCATCGAGTTTTACGTCATTTTAAGCACAAGCTCAAACACAGTCACTCTTAGGGACTCATAGTGGCTTTGTGGATTTTCAGTTTACCTGCAGTTCGTTGTATAAAAGAAAAATAACTATCTGCATAACAAAACATGCCCAGCAGTTTTACAGAAAAGCTTTTTTTTGGTCTTTGAAAGAAACTGGCACTCAACAGTTTATTATCTGAGTCTGACTGACACGTTTGATGACAAGCCAGCGTCCCTTTTCACACTGGAGAAAACACAGCTATGTTTGATTACTGCAATGGCTCAAGACCCTTTTAGAACTCCAAACAGAAGCAAAGCTGTGCTATACACACAGAGCTGAAACACTGCTGAACACTACCTGGCCGACAGTAGGATTTTTGTGTAAACTATTGAGATAAACCCAGTATTTGCATCACCTGCAAGTGTGATCTTCAGTTTTAGTCATATGGCTTTACTACATATTTAATTAAATAGTGCTGAGCTTTTTAAGCTAGGCGCATCCCCATTTGTCCCTTCAAATCAAAACATTCAGAGTTTTCTTCTGAAAACAGTATTTTTCTAGTCAGTAAATTAAAAGCGTACATTCAAACTCTAGCTGCAACGAAGAAAAAACAAATAGATTTAGAAATCTCAAGATAAGCTTGTTGGCAAGGATCTACAGATCCAGGGTCTGGGTTCTTAATGTCTTACAGAATTTTTCTCCTGTCTCCCACAGTCACTTCTTCCTATATGTGGAACAAACATTGTTAGAAACCTTAACTTAATGTGTAACGCAAATTTGGGAGGAGTTGTTTCTGAGTTTTCTTGGCTCAGGCAAGAGCTGATTCCCCTGTTAGTCAGCTTTTCAGTACGACCTCGCCACACTGAGAACACTTGAGAGAACAGATACTTCTAGACACAAAGCTGCTGCTGCTCTACATCATCTACCCTGACAGGTAGGAGAGAAAAGAGCAAGTCACCTAAAGAAAGACAGAAGAGGAAAGGATCATAGAGATATTACACTGAAACAGTAAAAAGAAAAAGTCAAGCTGAAAATTAATTCAGTTTCCTTAGTTCCGTAAGTTTCATGAAAACCCTCAGGTTAACCCACATATTTCATCTCAGTATTTCCTATTTTATGCAAGTCTCTCATTTACAATAGCTGTTATATTGGAAGTCTGAAGAAACACTCACCAAAACAAACAAACCCATTTCCCTCCATATAAGCTTCATGTATATATGTTCCACATCAGCTATTCTTAAAAACCTAAGGCTTACACAAACTTGCTCACTCCAGAAGCATCTAAGAAATAGCAAAGAGATAAAAGCATAGATGATTCCTTAGCTGTCAGCGGTACCCAAGCATAAAAACTAGAAATACATATACTATGCTATGGCCATGATTTCTTCCATTTCCAATTCCCAAATTTGTAGATCAATGTCACTGTTGCTTCTAAATAACTCAGGAATTCACTCATTTCCACTAGAGGCACTTTACAGACCATGTTATAATAGCCATGACATTAGGCGTCTTAAGCCAACAATATGGAAGGTGTTTCAGGCTTACAGAGAGTCAATTCTTTCATATTTGTCAAGATTACATACTATTTGTAACTGCTTGTAATTGTAATTTTGTAACTGTAATTGTATTTCATTCCTAGTCAGTTACAGGAAAGGGATATTGAGAGTTCTGGTGAAAGAAGAGTGAGCTTAAGTTAAGTGAAAAACTTGGTAAATACAAGGAAGAAAAGAGAGAGAACACCAGAAGAGGGGCCAGAGCATCAGTTGGTTTTCACCCCCAACTTCACATCTGTCTAACTAGACAACAGTATTTGTCAGCCTACGAAGCTACAAATCTTCAGATAGAGAGGCAAAAAAAACAACGCAAGGTGGTTAAGCCTTTCCTATATTGAAAGCTGCTGGCATCAAAAAGCCAATTCCTTGCATCAAAGTGTTCTTTTATTTTTATTTTTTTTTTAAATTTAACTTACTAACATATTAACCAGGAGATAAAGAAAAACAAACCCTAGGGAAAAAACCCTCAATCCACATGCTTGAAGTAAGCTGACGTTATATGAGAGAGAAAAAAATGAACAGTATTTAGACCTTCTGCAAGAAGGTTTATAGACAAGCTGTTGGTGAAATCAGATCACAGACGATCAATAAATTCAAGTATCTGTTAATCTTCAACACTGTTTAATAACTGTGGCATGCAGGCAACTTGAAGCTTGCCCCCTTCCACATGGCAGTCTCTACAGAGCCAGGGGGCTGATGAAAAAAGAAAAATAGGTTTACAGGTGCCTGAAGAGTTATTCTAGACACTAGTCCGTCTGAGCCTGTTCAGGTATATCTCACTTACTTCATTCTCTATTAACTCTCCTCTGCAAAGTCCCCTTCCATGTGTTTTCCCATCTAACCTCTGTGTGATGACTCCATCACACCCAGTACCTCTCCTGATTCCATCTGCTCTTCCCTCTCATTCCCAACTGTCTCTTCCCTTGTCATTTTCCACCCCTCATCCATCCCCCAGTTCTCCAGGTGAAGGTACCAGGTCATTTTGTCCCACCAGTTCAATAGGGCAACAATCTTTCTTTTCATTCATGCGAATCAGGCAAACCTCTGCTCAACATTGCTGAACTCAGTGAACAGCAGTGGTGGAGGGAGATAATGTTTTCAAATACAAGTGAGAAAAGTCTGTCAAGTGAGGCCTTGTTCTAGTTTTATCTGAGGATCAAAGAATTTATGAAAAATTAGATCTGTGTTTAAACACAGCGATCTGGCAAGAAAGTGTCAGTCATAAGAAGTTCTCCCTCGAATAACTAGGAAAAAAAAAAAAAAAATCACAGGAAAAAAAGAAGCCTAAAATAAAGATTAGCAGACATTCATCTGGGGAGAAAAACCCCCCAAAACCAAAAGCACCAGTAATCAGCACAGCCCAAGTGGCACTTTAAGATCAAAGAGCTGCCATTTCTAAAGCTACATAGGAAAGATTTTTGGTCAATTCCAACTGTTTTGGACTGTTGCATGCACACTGCAAGGCGGCACACAGTGCTCAGCTAAACAGTTAACTAGCAGCTCTAGGTTCATTTTAGCTTTCGATATTTAACACTAACATAAGACATGAACCTATTTGGAAGAAACTATAATTTTCAAAGTTATGTTTACTCCCATTTACTTAATACAACTTGGCTTAGCATATCAAACCACAAATGCAGGCTTATTTCTCGTTCTGAAAAAGCATGCACTGAACAGGTTATGGCTCAGGATCTTGAGAGCTATAAAATACAAAGTCATCCTTCAAATTCTCTCTTAGTGGATCTGACAATCCCTTCCCATTTGAATTAACTTCTGTTGAAACATTACACTTTCAGCTTCACAGTGTGTTTTATCTCCATCCCACTTACCACCCCTTTTCTGTCTTACATAAATACCACTTCATAACCTCCCCATTTTAAGAAAGTGAGATTTTTCTCATTTAGCTCCGATCCGATACAAACAATCTAAGCAGTGCTGACTGAAAAGCAGTGCCTGTTAAGTAGTGTGCTGAAGAAGCTACAGAATAATCCTCATTTGAGAGCACAGACTTGCGAGGACCCCTTTCCACCTGCTACAAAAAAAGCAAGACAAAACAATACAAAACAAAAAGTCCAAAGTCATTTGGTAACTTCTGCATTCCTGATACAACCAAAACATTCAATTTTAACAAGTGTAAAAGTATCAAGACAGACTTAGGAACAACAAACAACTTAAGGATAGAAATTTAAGGAATGAAGTATCTCCATCACATTTGGATGCTAGATTTCTGATATATTTAGCTGTGTTCTTAGAAACTCCTAGAACTAAGCAGCATGAAACAAAAATAGCCAAGATGATTCTGACTTCTCTGCAGCTTTCTCTGTTTTACCCCCAACAAGCATTCAAGAAAAGGCCAGTCAGTAGGTTCCCAGCCTTCCATTATTGACAAAATCGGCATCTTAGCTAACCTAAGATATTATAAATTCATAAATTATAGAAGAAATATTTATCCCTCAAATGAAACTGCTGGACTACTTACCGCTGTAGCAACAAACATGCTCTGTAGTAGTCAAGAGCACAGAAACATGTAGGCTGCTTGCATGGTTTGGGTATGCTGACAGCTTTTAAATTCTAGAGTTAAGAGGGATAAGCACAGCTATCTGGTATATGCAAGTGCTTACAGGTGTATACTTACAGATGTATTACTTTCTTAGAAGGTCTTAGATAGCCATATTACTTAAAATTTCATTATAACATCTGTTTCATAACCATTCATAACACTATTTCAGACTTCACAAATAACGCTTTACAATTTGAAGTTAACTGCTTCAATCCTACACAGGTCGCACCTTCTAACATTGAAAAATTAACACAAAAAGTTTTATTTCTAATATCAACCATCCAGAATTGTATTTTCAACAAGGTATCAAACCACGATGCTTCTTGCAGCCCTGAACAGTTATATCAGTCACAAAACTGTAGACAAATAGCATCTATCATTTGCAGATCTATTTCTGAGGCCATGCAATAGTGAACCACATACGACTGTGAAAATGATCCTGAAAGTCATCTAAAACATATACTACTTCTACAGTTCTAGTTGTAGGATTACCTCCTGCCTCAGGACTAAAGTTTCCATAGCCACAAAAGTAAAATCTGTGATAGACAGCTACTATCTCAGACTATACACTTTTTTTCATGTCTGCAACTTCAAAAAATTAAATACTTCCCCATTTCTGACATCTGGATGAATTCACAAATAAGCCTAGTTACTTAGCACTGCTGACATGACCACATACTAAAGATTCAAACAAATACAACCCTTATTCCTGAGCAGATTTTTTTAGTTCAGGCATTTTTCCTTGGCTTACTAGAATCTTTAGAGAGTTTAGCTCCTCCTCCCTTAACGAGCATGGGAGAATTGAGATATCTCTGTAATATCTTCTCACAAAAATAAAGTTTTATTTCTCCTAGACGCAAATACAATTTCTCCTATTGCTGTATTGCACAGCTGTCTCAAAGGAGATGATCCAAGAGGCTAACTGTTCCATCTCGTTTCTGTAACAGCTGCACCATATGGTGCTGTGGACAACCATGCAAGTTTAATAATTCTGTTTCTGAAAGTTTCCTCACACTCTTTTGCAGCCAGTTTCTCTCCAATAGCCAAAACTTTTTTCTCAAGTTCAACACGAATATGGAGGGCCAGTGATAATTGTTATGCATCGCACAGTAAAGATATCAGACAGGGTATCTTTTTTCAACTGAATATATTTCATATAGGTGTGGTTATAATTATGAAAAGGGATAGCAAGACGCTTGTTAATTAAATTTTTAATATCTTAAGCTATTACACTGTGCTGAACGCTTCCGGTATCACATGAGCGTACAGACAGGAGCACCCCATACCTGTTACACGTTGTCTCAGTAACTCACTGCAGCACACACCCGCAAGCTCTTCCTAGGCATGTCTGAAAAGGAGGTGCATTACAGAACAAGTCTGTGTGACACCAGTGCTCCAGGTATAACCGGAAGGGATCTGAACAGCAAACACTTACTTTCCCATGAGCTCAAGGAAAGCAAATTGGAAACGGAGAGCTACATGACAAGGAACCTCGGTGTAACGAGTCCACAGCTTTAACTGAGCACCCCTGTATAGCTAGATTATAAACTACCCACGTCCAGCCACAATGATGTCATATGCACACAATCTTTGTAATTCTTAATTCCCTTACTCCCCACACACCCTCTTCCTTCCTCTTGTTCAACAGAGACTGGAAATGCAGCAGCTTTTGCGAACTGCCTGAACGTTACGAGCCACGACTCCATAGCCAAGGAGAAACGAGCAGCCAGACGGGAGCACCCGGGAGCTCTGCCACGATTCTCTCGGGTTCCCCGACCTCTCTCTCCAGCGGGCGGGGAGCGGCCTGCGGGGCAGCCAGAGCCCCCGGCAGGGCACCCCCCGGGCAGGGGAGAACCGGCCGCTCCTTCGCCCTCGGCCGGGCGACTCGGCAAGCGGCCGCGCCGGCTGCGGTAGCCCCGCGGCTTGTACTTCGGGCAGAGGTCCCGGCCCCGCCGCCGACCTCCTCCGCCCGGCGGCAGCTCGTCGGCGCGCCCGCAGGAGCCCCCCGCGCTGTCAGAGCGCTGACAGCCGCGGGGAACTTCGCTCGGGGCGCGGCGCGGGGCCGGGCGGCGGCGGGCCGGGCCCCCCCTCCCCCCCGAGAGGCTCGACGGACCGCACGCTCCCCCCGCCGCCGGGACAAAGGGGGCGCGCCGCGGGCGGGCAAGCGCCGCGCCCCGGGCAGCCAGTCCCGCCGGGCACCCACTCGCGGCGGAGCGGAGCGGGGCGGGGGCGCCCCGAGGACAGTCGCCGGCGGGGCGGGGATGCGGTGCCCGGCGCTGCCCGCCGCCCGCCCGCCCGCCCGCCCGCCGGGCCCCGCCGCTCGCCCCCCGCCGCTCACCATCCGGGAACTCCCGGTCGCTGATGTGCTGGAGGTGGGGGCCGCCGCCGCCGGGATCCGAGTCCCCCGACTCGGCCTCCGCCGACCCCGAGCCGCCGCCGCCGCCGCCGCCCGCCGCCGCCTGGTACGCGTCCGCCCAGCGGTCGGGCCCCGGCGCTGCCCCGCCGCCGCCGCCGCGGGCCCGGCTGAGCTTGGGGCTGGCGTCCGGGGATACGCAGCAGGTGACGGTGTTGCCCATGGAGCTCGGAGCTCCCCCGCCGGGCCCCGGCTACGCGGCTCCCGGGCTGTGGCGGGGGAGGGGGCGGGGGGGGAGCCGAGGCGCTGGGCGGAGGGAGGGAGGGAGGGGCGGAGGGGGGGGCGGGCCTCAGCGCCGCATCACCGTCGCCCCCGCCCCGGCCAGGCGCGGCCCCCGCCCGCCCCAACGGCCGCGCGAGCCCCGCCGCCGCCTCCTGCGCGCGGCGAGCCACGGGCCTCGCGCGAGCGGCCCCTTCCCCCGGGCCGGGGGAGGGGGGGGAGGCCGGAGCGGGGGGGGGGGGGGGGGTAGGCGGGGAGGCTCGGCCCCGCCTCGCTCTCAGCCAATCACCTCCCGCCGGGGCGCCGCGTGACGCCGCTCCACCAATGGGCGCGGGGATCGTCACGCGGCCGCCGCCGCGCCCTTCCCGGCCTGCCCCCCGCCCGTCCCCACGCGCACACGCACACGCAGCGCCGGCCGCGGCCCTCGGCCACGCCCCCTGACGGTGCCACGCCCTTGGCCCCGCCCCCGGGCGCGCCCGGCGCACGGTGCCCGGCGGCGCACGTGCTGGAGCTGCCGCAGCGGCAGCGGCACGGAAATACTACTGCTAGTATAATAAGAATTAAAAAATGAAGTGATGAAAGGCAAGGATATACTAAAATAATATATACATCTATGAATAATCATATGAACAACGCCATGTCCCACCCGCGTGCCGTGTGCCGCCCCCGCGGCGGTTGCAGGGGGCAGCGCAGAGAAGCCTTCGCCAGGGGTGCAGGCAGCCCCAGTGCTGCTCTTGGAAGTTCAGGAGCCTGTCTGCGAGTCTCGCCGGCTCTTTTGCCCCATTTTTATAAGGGCTTCTGGGTCGTTCTGGGGTGTTTTGCCCAGCTGTCCCCATGCGTGCTGGGTGCCTGGCTGGGCTGGGGGTTGCAGCGGCCGCCCGGGAGCTCTGCGGTCGGCTCTGATGACCTCATGGTGAAGTCCCTCGAGGAGCTGAGATAAGCAATGCTGTGCCCCGCTGCTCGCTTGTGGCTTACGCTTTGCTGCTCCGCACGCTACCTGCGTGCAGTCTGGGGAGGGAACGTTACACGTGGCCAGGGATTCCCAGCGACTTTGTTTGCTGTATTGAAAGTCTCCAGGAGTTACGGTTTTGCTTGGTGAGTCTCAGCTACCTGAGAGCTTCTCAGAGGACTGGAATGCGCAAATATACTCCAGGGAAGATGGATTAGAGGGCAAGATACCCACAGCAGTCACAGGCCCTGATAAACACGAACATATGTCATTCTGCAATGGATCACCTCACTATCGCTACAAAAATTTAACTCTGGCCCCTGATAAGAAGAATGGTTCTGCAGAAGATTTAAGAACACACAAAGAATTACAAAACACTGCTGTCATGCTGGCAATTATTCCAGAGATAGGCAGGCTCAGGGGTTTACTCCATTTTGTAGAACAAATCTCTAGTGTTGGCTCTCCCACGTGATCACAGACACAGAGTTTTAAGACAAAATCATGCCTAGTTTCTTTGAAGAGAGGAAGTCATAGATGCTGCATTTCTAGAATCCGTACAACTTAATCCCAGGCACAATAAAGGGAGGAACTAAATGATTTATAGTCTTATATGAGGATTATTCGCTCAGACTGATGAATTACACTTTTTCACTTGCCGACAAGTTCTCTAAGCAGTGTTAGCTAAGCCTCTCTACATGCTACTGACAGTTTGTAAAGCCTTGTTACTCCAGAGAAATCTGACCTCGCTGTGGATTACACGAGGAATGCAGAGAAGATTTGCCCTCAGTGCTTTTTGAATGACTTCAGCCCAGCGTCCCTCTGCAGTGTCTGCGTTCTGCTTGGAAAGCTGTAGGACAGTGAGTCCTACTCCCAGGTCTAGGAAGGACTGGGACTTAACCATCAGGTGGGACAGGAGACTCACCTGAGTCAGGGAGGAAAAAAAGGGGCTTCATGCAAAACAGCCATTCAGAAATTGGCATTTTCTTCCCTCTGGCATTGCATCCACTGATTTTTGGTGAGGATGGTGAGGGAAGAGAAGAAAGCTGGAGGGTTGGTGTGGCTTAATGAAGTAATTAATTCTCAAGCAAGAATAAGTGCTGGCTTGCAACTGCACTATTTATTATTAAAACTGGTGTAATTTACCCTCTTGTGCCAGAAAAGCAATACCTTTACTTGTTTGCACCTGGCCGGGCCCTGTCCAGCGGCTCAACGTGGATGAAGGTGAGCCTGCTCTGTCTGGAATGATGGTAGGAATCACAGGCAAATCTGCACATCTCAGCCAGACAGCCCTGACAGCCGTGACACTGAGGGTCTGTTTCTTAAACAATGTCCGTCCCATTCCTTGCAGCCACACCAGCATGTGCGATGGGGCTGCCCAGCTTTGCTGGAGGGAGGTACAACTGCAGCAAGTGCCTCGTGGGATCCCAGCAGCAAGCTGGGACGTCTGCTAAGTCTGGGCTTTGGAGCAGCCCCAGGAAGCCCTTGCCCAAAGCTGTGGTTTTCGGCAGTGGAAAATCCGTGTCCAAGGGTGAAGAAGAAGTGAGCAAGAGTGGCTCACCAGGCAGCTGAGCACCGGGACCCAGCTATCAAGGGCAACAGCCAAAACCCCACATACTTGTCCTGATAGATGAAAAATGCTGGGAACTTGGAGTGTCTGGAGTACGTGACGTGTCTCACTGCTATTTGGGCGTGAAGGTTTTGGTTCCTCTGCTTCCCAGAGGTGGAGTTTCCTATGGGTCTCATGCTTGTTCTCGGGGTGTAATGCTGCAAAGGGGAAGAGACGAGGGCTGCTCTTTCCCTGTGCTAGTGCTGTTGTAGAGCATCAGGATTTATACAAACATGCAGAGGGAGGAAAGAAATCAGTAGTCTCTTTCCCTGTGTAGCCTTATTCATGTAGGTCTTAGGCAAGAGGAAGCTGACTTTAATCCCTGGAAATCACAGGAACAGCAAACTGTCCCACCTCCCCGTCACTCCAGGAGAATTTAAGCTTCCGCTTCCACATACCTCAATATGCCAGTAAAGAGTATTTTTCCATATCTGTGTGTGTTTCCCTGTAGCCGCAGTAATGAGGATTATTCATTTCCCCCTCCATTTTGGCAAAGTAACTCTTAAAATCTTAATACAGATCTGATTTATCAGGACAATATAGAAAACCTGTTGCTGTGTGTATTTTCTGCAGAACCAGGAGATCTTGTTAATAGGTATAGCAACACCCTGCAGAGATGAAATACATTATCTTTTATTTATGCAGCTTAGTACTCTATTGACTTACTGCTACAGCAATATACTGAATACCATCTATCATAATTTATTACTGGCCCTGGTTCTCTTCCTATTTTCTGTCTTGTCTTTCTACTGTTTTGCTTGATTTACCCCCGTGAGTCATCAGTTTCCATTATAAAAAAAAATCAATTACTTTGATGTACAATGGGTAGCACATACCTAGTTCCCCATTTTGCATAGTAAGTAGGCATTTTGGATGGCAGATCTTGGCAATAATGAATGCATAAGCTGAAAATAGCTTACTACAGACTATTAAGATTTCCTCCTTTTCCTTTTCCTCCTGCTCTGGGAAAAGAGGCCTGTGCCACAGGACCCTCAGTTACTGCCCCTTCTCTCTGAGCAGGGCACCCAGTGGGCAGCAGCCCCCCCTTTCATACAGAGACCAAATACTGTGCTTTTACATAATCTGTTGGACTGAACTATTTTCCACCCTTCTTGAAGCGTTGCAGCGTTCACCCCCCACCCTGGTTTCAGGGCTGTCCTGGTTCACCAAGGCTGTGGCCAGGGTGGGGCGAATCCCAGTGTAAATGACAGTGCAAGGAGGCTGGGTCAGTTTTATTGAGCTCTCCTGATTACAGCACTGGCCATAAAGATTAGTAAGTCCTATTGCAGAGCAGCAATAATGATGTCCCAGGTAATGGGGGAGAATCACTGCTATCCCCAGGGAGGAGCTGAGGGTAACACTGGCAAGCACCAGTCCCACCAATGGCAGCATGCTGTTTCTGCACCTCGCTTGGGAAGGACACTCCAGCTTCAAGGTGTACTGAGTGAAACTGTCATGACAGAGAGACCTGCAAGTTGATGGAAATGGGATTCATGGGCGTGTTTGCTTGCTCAGTTCAAGCCAGAGGCAGACACTTGGGAATAAGCCTTGTCACATGCTATGGCCTATTCTGAACATGGCTCGGACCTGCATGTTTGCAGATGAAATTCAAACAAATCGGAAAGAACTTCTGTCATCCTCTGCACTGGGCAAACACTTCTTCAAATGGTGAAAGCTTTTTCTTATGGGATGAGAAAACAGTTTATTGCTCAGCTTTAAATGCATGCAGTATTTGTAGTTTGGATTAACACTGAGCATTCATGCCCAATTAACCTCTTAGGGATTACGTTTAGTTTCATTGGAACCTTGCCTCAGCACTGCATTCAACCAGGATAACTCAGGCAAGGAGGACACGGACGTAAGTCCTGAACTTTAGGTGACTGTCATTCTCAAATGAAGGTGTTCTGTGTTTTTTAATTATCTCTCTTTTCTTGTTTCAGTTGCATACCTAACAGGTTTCAGTTGCTCGCTGTTTTTTAATTATCTCTCTTTTCTTGTTTCAGTTGCATACCTAACAGGTTTCAGTTGCTCGCTGTGGGGAAGAAGGATCAGGTCTCAGCGCTGTCCTGAAAGTCGGCACATAAAAATATCCCTGTCCCAGAGCGCTGGCTGGGCCCTGAGCACAGAGCAGAGCGATGCAGTGGGAGCTGCAGCTGCACTCCAGCCAGCAGCCACGCGCTGAGCCAGGCTCAGCTCAGGGAGAGCATCCCCTCTCCCACCTGGCAGCTATTCCCCACTGAGGCAGCCATGCCTTAATATGAAGACATTAACATTTTCTGGCAAGCTGTTACGGCAGGTTTTCTTGCAAGGTGGTGCCCACCTGAACCACGGTGGGCAGACCAGGGATTTGAAGTGCTCAGAGCATGGACGGATGCTGTCAGGGCAGGGTCACAGGCCCTACAGCTGCCCGGGGCAAGATGCACCTCTCTGGAAACCAAAGGTAGGAGTAATTTCAGTAAGGTCCCTAGGTCTGTTCCTCAAAAGCATACTGTATCTTTCTCCCAGGGAACAGAGAGGAGCAGAGCAGCTTTTGATTTGTTCTGGCATTGTAAGTTTGCTTTTTTTTTTTTTTTTTTCCCCCAACCTGAATCTTGCTTTTATGAAGATAAAAAGTAATTCTCTTGCATTTGTGTTCACAAAGAAAATGTGACCTAAATGTAACCTACAAAGTAATAGCTCAAGGGTACTGACTACCAAATGGATTCCAGCAGGTGTTAATGCCAGAGCGGATGGGAGTTTATAAATCTGACACTTAATGTCACTATTCCCTAAAAAGAGTAAGTTTGTTATACAGGCCTTCATTCCTCCTCCAAGCTCATGTTTAACTTTTAATAATGCGTGGGGAAGAGAGTATGTTTGCTTTAATTTTCACGAAAGGGAAAGCAACTTTCCAAAATGTGGGAAACGAATCCTAATTTAAGCCCTCTGGGGAAGTTGCTGTAGTCTCTGGGAGAACTCCACACAGCCTTTAAGGAAGGCCAGGCTGGATCCTGACACAAAACCTAAGTCAGACCGTGATGGCAGCCGAAGAAGGAGCAACCCATATTCCTGAGATGTGGAGATGAAAGAGACCTATGATTTTTTCTGAAAATACAAAGGACCAGATTCACTTCAGATGTGAGTCTAATAAGGTCAAAGGATCTATACCAGTGAGGAACATACCCTGCCAACTACTGAATGCAGCTTCTGAGCTATAAGCTTAACTGTATGTATAATTATTTGCAGGGTGCATAGTAAATGAAGGCTGCCAGGCTTGACAGGACTAATATTAGTGCTACCAGCTGTGTTTTGGCTTGTGGGCTCACAGGGGAAGGTAATTCTGTCTCTTTACTTGGCCTGTTTGCCCCTTACATGTGAGCTGCTGTCTGCTTGTGTTCAAAGGAACTCCACTTCTCAGACAAGTCCTTACATTTCCTGCGATGGGTACTTGTAGGTAGATTTGTGAATAATTTTATTTAACTCCCTGTCCAAAAGCTTAGAACTTGTGTTCATAACCACATAATCAATCCCGTAGCCCCTTGCTTCATGATGCAAAACCAGGCTTCCCTTCATCTGCGAGCAGCAGTATCCCTGAGAGGAGATGTCTGAAACCATAGTTACCAGCTCCTACCTGTATAATGACTCTTCAAAAATTCCCAAATCCAAGGGTATGTTCTTGCCCACACCAACTGCAACAAGAAGCTGAGAGTCTCCTAAAATCCTTGAAATTAATTGTAGGATTTTCTGTAAGCCATCTAGCTTCACAGTCACTATCTGTCCCAGACATGGAGAATGGCTCCTTGCAAATGCTTCACAGGGCCAAGAATCTTGCAGCCTGTAAATTCTGCTGTTATCTTCACCTTGACTTAGTACTGCACATGCCTTTCCAAGGCCATGTGCCTCCCTGCTTGTCTGCAGGGCGATAGCACCAGCTTTGGGATGTGTTTTGTTCAATTTCTCCCTTCTTAGAAAGTGTCCCAGCTGCAGGAGGAGTGCCTTCTGATCTTTCTCTCAAGCAGTCAGTCTATGGATAACTTGGAGAAGAGCCAGGACTTTGTCTTTTCCTGGAAACGTAGCTGCAGGAAGAATGAATCACCAGGTTGAACCTGTATAACCAAATGAAAACAAAAGCTCAGACTTCTGTGTCTCACTGTTGCAAATAATGGGGGGAAAAATAGGCATCCTGTTTTGAAATCCACTACCAGCTGACAGGACAAAAATATTGCACGCGTGATTGTCTTTTGAAGCTGACAAGTAACATAAGACTATGGCCATTTAAGGGAAAAAGCCTGAAGCAAAACAGTAGTTAGGGAAATAGAAAATTCCAGTGTTTTGGGGGAAAAAAGTAACCGGGAGGTTTGTTCAGAATGCACGAGGTGGATTCTTAGTAGCCCTAAATCTTCACATTTCTGAAAATCATCTGTATTACCCTTGGCTAGTGGTGAATACACGCAAACCAGGGCTGGGAGCCTGTGCTTCATAGCATACGGACAGACTGCAGTGCTGGTGTCATTGATTAAATCCGTCCTTTTGCCTCTGCAGCAATCTAAGATGTCATTACAGACAATGCAGAGGCTTCTTGGCTAGCGTGTGAGCATCTGGATCACTGCAGGGATACCAACAGCACAAACATATGGAGTTAACGTTTCTTTACCTTAGCTTCTCTTTTCTGATCCTACCTTCATTTTGCCTTAAGGTAAAATAAAACTAGCTTCCCAATTATCAAAGGCTAAGGTAGAGTTAATGGAGACTTAGTACCTGAGAAGAGAATTCAAGATGTGCTGAAGCCAAGAAAGACGGAGGCCTGCAAAGCTGTGCTTGTGTGCTCGTGGGCAGAGAGCTGGCAGAACTACTGTTCCGATGTACCAAGGGTTAGAAGTAGCTGGTACTGCAGGTCATGGACACAAATTCCCTATGAGGAGAAGGAGAATGCTTTCCGGTGTTTTAACAGAAACATTAACACGGATGCATGACTTCATTCAGAAAAGTCAAATTGCATGTGTAAGCCCTGCAGTAAGTTCGTTCAGTGCGAACTTATAAAGGTTTAATTCCAACCCTGGACCACTAAAGCCTGGAAGGAGGCTCTGATGGGCACGTAGTACTGGCTTTAAGGTATCTGAAACTGCTTAGACTTGACTCTTGCTTCTTCTTCATTGTCTTCTAAGGAGTGGAGAAGAGAAACACTGTCAATACCATTACAAATAACATTAAAACTCCCACATTTTTGTAAACTTGGATTATGCTTGATTTTAAAAGGTAACCTTTGCACTGAGGCAAATGCTCTTGCATCTGTACGGGTGCTATAGTTTTTGTCTGGCTGTCCATATAATTGTTTTTAAATTTTTAAAAATTAGTTGTTAACTAGTTTTAAATTAATACAATGCGTTGCTTGCAGTGTAATTTCCTCTCCAATTACGTAAACCTGCACCTACAGAGCACACCAGAAATTCGGCCATCATATAACATTAAGCCTCTAGATCCACACTCAGACTCCATAAAATGGTGTTTTTTCCAGCATTTTACCCCACCCTAGTATCCCACGTGCCAGACACAGTGTTACCCTGGCCTACAACCAGTGAGTACAGAAGCTGCTGGCAGAAGAATCACAGCACTGCACCATAATTTCCCTACCACAGCCCCACGCTCACCAGAGCACTGCTGGAGCAGCCCTTCCTGATACCCCCCCCGTGTGTACACCGATGCGTGCTCACGCATCAGGCGTGCTTCGGTGGTTTAGGGACTCTCCTGTCACAAGACCCGACATGTGGCATCTCATGGCCTGGAAGCCTATTGACTGGAGATGTGGGTAAAGTCTGTGAACATCTGAAAGTGCAGTGTTAAGTGGAGGAGGTTTCCAGCGAATGAAGTGCAGCTGGAACTGCAATGGTTGCTTGAGAAGAAGAGCTTACTCATTTTGCTTTTTGTTCCTTAATTAAAACTTCAGAATAATGTCAGCTTTCAGACCTGCAAGGTCTTTGAGAGATCAGTCACATAATTCCACTAAAAGCTAAGTGATCTTTCTGTAACAAGACATTTTAATAAATGTGGTGATTATGTATGACAGTTTATCGAGATGTGAGGTTGAAGGCGTGAATGTAATGTTACTGATGGGAACTATTCCCTCTTCAGTGGCTCCAGAAACTTCCTGCGTATCAGCTCAAGCACTTACGAAATTACACATCTTCATAATTTTTTATCATTACTTCTATTGTTTAATGTAACTCTGTGTCTAAAAGAAATGACATGCTAGATCAGACCATACATTTATTTCAATATTTAACATTTTTTGCAAGGATCTTGCTGAAGCAGCAAGTTATAAGGTCTACTGATAACCTGTTGGTTTCTGCAGAAACTTAGGTTTTTAATTCACCCCGTTGGGGTGAATTTTTTCAAAGATGATCCAGATCAGTTCAAGCTGAGGCTGTCTTTATTCTGCAACTGCAAGTCATCATCAGCGAAATTAATCTTTGGTTTATTCCCTTTGTATTTAACAGCAAGTGATTCACCGCCCCATCTATCTCACTGGTGTGGAGAATCTGGAAGCTACTGCTGAGGATAAAAATGTAAAAACTGTTAAATCATTTCACTGCTAGTCATTTGAATGGCCACTTACGATGATACTTAGGGAAAAAGACTACTTTCTTTTCCAGGTTTTCCACCAAGCCTTGTGTTAGCTTGGGTTCGATTAGTTGATGAAAGCTCTTAGCAAAATAGATATTTGTCCAAACTTTACTTCAAAGACAGATTCTGTATTTCAGTGGAATGACAACCAGAAGTAGCTGCTATTTATTTAGAGAGGAAAGGATTAAACGCGTACAACCAGAAGTTTCTGCACAAATGTAGAACAGAACCATTTGGAATAAGGCGTTGCTGTCAGAGGGTTATCAACAACACAGGTTTCTAGATAGTTTAAAAAAAAACCAGATAGTTTCTATTTATACCTGCCTTTGCCTTGGTAACCAGAGACTGCGTGAGGGATGCAGTATTTTCCCCACATCATGGGTGGCTTCAAAATCCATGCACCGCCATGCGGTACATGCAGTGTCTGCAGAGCTATCACAAGAACTGTCACATTAATTTCTAAGAGAGGATTTTAAATATTAAGCAGGAAAGAGAAGATTTCAAAAAGAGAGGTATATTAGTATAGCTTCAAAATAATTTGTACTCATTTCTGTCTCATCTACCTGATTCTTTGATCTTCTATTACAAGGACCATTGCTCTTAAACACTTTTCCTTAATTACCCAACAAAGCTTATCTGCATCTGAGGTAGCAGAATTTACTTATAATTGGACACATTATGCCTGCTCCATCAAGCAGCTGAATGAGATAAGAATGGACTTGGTGTTTCTTTACACTTTAAGTCATTCTTGCTTACCTTAAAATCAGCTATTTCCTACTTTGCAAGTTTATCTGCAGCTTAGGTGTCCTTACAGCCTTCTGCAGTGTTTAAAAGCTGAACCTAGCCCTGCTGGGAGAAAAAGCATTTCACTTCTGGGCAACTGTTTTAGCCATCATTATCTGTTGCTGTGTTTTCCTTTTACTGTCAGGAAGGGTGAAAGAAACGAAGTCTCTTTCTCTGTCACTATAATACCTGAGTACTGTATCTTCTTAGAAAATGGATGTGAAAAGCAGGTAAATATAGGCATAGAATGAATATGGGGAATCAGGGCCCTTACTGAACTTCTAGTGGACTTGCTTCCCTTTTAATAGTTTTAATTCAGTTATGATCTGGAAAGTAATTTCTGACCTGCTAAGGCTCACGGAAGTCAGTGCCACAGTAACATTAGCAGGGAAGAAAGGAAAACAGTTCTGGAAAGCAGGGTAGGATTGGTAGAGAACCTGCTGGGCTCCAAAGATATTCAGGAATATCTGACTTACAAAAACATGTTATTGGGATAAAAACACTTACTGCAGTATCATCTTTGGGAACAAATGTATAAATTTTCACATACAGCCTTTTTTTCACTCTAGTTGCTATTCAGCCAGACCATTAGTCTTACAAAATACTGCAGGGGAAGAAAAACGATCGGGGGGGAGTGGGTGGAGGAGGCAATTGGGAGCACTGGAGCCCTGCCACACTACTCCACATCTCGGTTGGAGATCTCAGGACTGGCGTGTGGTGCAGGCGGTGGAGGCGACAGCTTTGTGCCATTCGGGAGTTTCCCTCCATTTGCCTCCATTTGTTTAGGCACAGAGTAAGCGATTCAAAAACTCATCCAAGCAGAGTTCTCATTTCAAGTGTAATCACTCTCATTGCTTTTCCCACACTGTCTATATAAATAATTTAAAAAATAATCAAGATAATAGCACAAGCAGTTTCAAACTCTCAAAAGCAGTAGTGGCAAGAGACCAGCACTTTAGGACATAAAACCACATTAAGCTGAATCATCGCACCCGCTCTGGCATGTTTATAAGGAGAAGTCTGAGTTGCCATAAGACAAGTATGAACTGGTTTGGGGCAAGTGAAATTCTGGTTTCCATTCCCCTACAGTAGCAGAACCCTAAAAACAAGCTTCAGTTCCTGCTACCCCTATGCAGCCTGTAACGCTCCTCCACAAAGCCTTTCATGAATCTTGAGCTACTCTGTTGAAATCAACAGCTTTTAGAGCAACCACATTTGCTTGCGTCTGCCAGCCAGATTTGCTGCTCCCTGTGGGAAAGAGCGGGGATGTTTTCTGGAGCTCCTTACGCTCCCCAACTCTGAGGGCCAGCTTTGCCCTGTCAGTGGTGGCACTGGGAGCTGCCGAGCCACCCGGCCACTGGAGATGGATACTACTCCCCTGCCCGGCTCCCCCACGTCCGGCCCTTTGTCTGTGAGGCGCTGAGGAGCACAGCTGGAGGTGATGCGCTGAGGAGCACAGCTGGAGGTCCTGCACCTTTTTGCAGAGTACCTGCAGCATTGCCGCAGGGCAGCCAGAGCGAAGGTGCTGCCAGGACGCTTCTCTGGCCCTCCCGTGGCCTTTAGCAGTCTTTGGAGAAAGTTCAAGTAACAGGAGATGGAGACACACAAAGGAGAGGAGCACTGTGTTGTTTTGCCAAACAAGAGATTAAACGGAGCCAAAGGTAAGGAGAAGCCCGTGCACAAACAATGCTGCAGGAGTGTTCCCGCCACACCACCAGCCAAGAGCAACTGTGGCTTCACTGCCCTGGTCCGCGCTCTGACCGAGATGCGCAAGAACTCGTGTTTCTGCAGCCCTTGCCCAGCCATCGAGGCGCCGCTCCCAGGCTGGTGGTGAGCACCTGCAGAGACAATGTTCACCGTGCCAGCAATGGAGGATGAGGCCGGTGGGCTGCACAAACACCTTTTCTTTGCCCTGCCTTCCAAAAACCCCCGAAACAAACGCCAGGAGCCGGGAACCACAGAGAGGCCGCGGAGACAGCAGGCGACGTCCCAACGGGGCGTTTTGCACCTCGTGGCACACAGGTCTGAAAATAAAATAAGTCCCGGGCCCAGCCTCCGGCAAGAGGTCCTCCCGGGGACGGGCAGAGGCACGGCCCTTGCCGGCCAGCGGCCTCCCCGTGCCCACGCCGCGCTGCCAAGCCCGTGATGGCCGGCCCCGGCCCCGGGCCGCCGGCATGGCCCCGGGCCGCCGGCATAGCCCTGCCCCGCCGCCTCCCGCCGTGCCTGAGGGGCAGGAGCGCGCTGGAGACCTTCCAGCCCGCCTCGCCCCTCTTTCCCCGGGGCTCGATCGCCCGCCCGGCTCGCCGGGGGAGGCCGCTGGGCGCCGCCGCCGTTCCCCAACCGGGCGGCGGCCCGCGGAGGCCGCACCCGCCCCAGGCCGCGGCGCTGGGGGCTGGGCCGGGAGCTCCACGGCGGCCCCGGGCCTGCGACGTGCGAGTAGCGGCCGGGCCCGGGCGAGAGCCGGGCCTTTCCCCGCGGCGGCCCCGGGCCTCCCCCTGCCCGCGGCACGGAGCGGGCCCGGCGGCGGCCGGCGCGGGCCGAGGGGGAGCGGCGGGGAGCGGGGCAGCGCCCGGCGCGGGGCCGCCGGCGGGATGGCGCTGGTGCCCTACGAGGAAGGAGCTGGCTGGGGAGCGCGGCAGCTGCACAGCCCTTCGGCCACGTTCCGCTTCGCCAGGCGAACCATCCGCCTGCGGCAGGACTGGCGGCGCCTGGGGGTGGCGGCGGTGGTCTGGGACGCGGTAGGTGCTCGCACCGAGGAAATCTTTCCGTTCTTGATGGCTTCCTGGAGCGCTCGCCCTAGCTCCCCCAGTCACCTTAGAAAACTATTTAACACTGAATTGTTAAGGAAATCGTTTCCCTGTAAGACTTTTTTTTTAACAAAAAGAAAACGTTAAACCCTACTTTAACTTCCCCCCCCCCCCCAATTATGAGATCCTGGAGGACTGCAGGGGAAGCGGGTCACCTTAAACCTTGCACAGCCGGTGCCAAAATACAGGAAATATCCCAAATAACTCACAGAACTCTCACCCATTTCTTAACAGTGGCCGCTGATGTTTGCTGAACGCCCTTCAGAGTACAGCACGGATCCTGCTGCCTGCAGCGTCAGGAAGGGCTGCTGATAGACTTTATCTTGGGGATAAGAACCATCCAAAACAGAAGGGTTTGTGGCAGGCCCAAGGCTGCAGGGCAGTCGGTCACAGTACTGCTGTAGGGATCCAAGGGCTTTCCATCAGTCAGGTCTCTGTTTGGGAGGAAAACACACAAATTGCACTTTTACCTCTAGCTTGAACGAACGAGCATAGCAATTTTAGCAAGCTCCTTGAGCTGGTGCACAGGACTGTTGGCCTTTCCTGACATTGGCTTTGGCAGAACTTGCTACGGAGAGCGCGCCTTGCCGAGGTCTCTGTAAAATGCAAGATACATTAGATACAAACAGATGGCAGTGTTATTACTTTAGTTTCCCTGTGTCCTTCCTGATGGCATGCCAGTGTTGGGCAGTAACCTTTTGAAATACCACACAAGATACTATGCAACCTTATACTGGACTTCTGCAATACTGTGTTCATTCACCAGTGTTTGACACCATCCACCTTTTCCTTTCCAAATGCAACTCTTTCTGCTTCCTGCTGTGGGGATCCATGAAGCAATGTTGCCACATCTGAGTTGTAGCCTCTGTGGATCTTTTTTCCTTTTGCCTGTCCTCTATAAAACTCAAAGACCACAGATGCATACAGGAGGTAGAGAAGGGCTGAACGAAGTCTTGCTGCAGACCTGAAGTGCCCAACCCTTCCCATAACCTTCTCTCTCAGTGTAAATCAGTCAGTGTTCAGTCTGATTGAAATGAGCTCTGTGCTTAATTGCCCTTGTCTCCTGGTTTAGGCTGTTGTCTTGTGTGCTTATCTGGAGATGGGAAGCATTGATCTCAGGGATAGGTCTGTGATTGAGCTGGGAGCCGGAACTGGATTGCTGGGAATAGTGGCCACATTATTAGGTAAGAGCTTTGTTTGTTTGTTTGTTTAAAGCAATTTACAACTGTAGTAAAATTGGCACTTTCACATCTACATGTCTGGTATAGAAGTTAACACCAAAGCTACATACGTGAACTGTGATGTTTCCTGTCTGAGTCATCTTCCTTTCTTGTTAGACTTCAGAGCCCGCTGCGTTATTTATTGTAGCGATGGTGCCACTGCAGTTTACTTTATGGTGGGACCCTGTTAAGGCTGATGCCTGTTACCATGGTACTCAGCTCAGCAGCATTCAGTTCTGCAGCTATTCTACCCCAGGGAGCAAGTGCTGTGCTTGCCATCTTCCACTTGTCCTCTTATGCAGCACAGATAAAGCTACAGACAGAAACCACTCTCTGAGCTTGCGTAAGCCTTGTTAGCCAGTCCTGCAGACAGGGAGACCGAGGTCTGGAGAAATGAAGTCATTTGCCTGTGATGTCTCTGTGGCTGAGGTGCAGACTGGGTACTATGTTAAGTTTGTGCTAACTGTCCCAGGTTAACTTTGTAATTCATTCAAAGCTCTAGTGGCTGTGGAAGGTGCCTATTGAAATAATAAAACCAAAGCAGTTTGACAAAGTACAATCATGCCATGCAAAATCACACAGGCATAGCTTTTGTCTGACCTGTGAAAGAGGCTCTCTAGCTGCCTTTCTCCTACTGAACAAATACAGAATTGGAGCAGGTTAATTTTAACAATCCCTGTAATTTACTCTGTTGTCACCTATGGAAAGGCAGAAAGTAAGTCCTCTACTTTCATGTACTAAGAAAAAGCTCCAGAAAACACTTTTGGTTCCTTACCCAACTTAATCTTCATGTGGAGTAAACTTTAAATTGTTAAGCGACTGATGAAAGGTAGGATGTATGTAGATAGTGGGGTTTTTGCTTGTTTTGTTCTTTTGTTTGTTTGTTTTTAATCAGGCAGCTCAGGGGAGTTGTTAATATTTAACAGGAACTAAGGAGCCTGCTTGACTTAGAGCACTGTATTCCAGCTGCTGTATTTATGGACATGGACTGTTTGTCTGAGACATATACTCCTGTATTGCTTAGGTGCTCGTGTTACCATCACAGACAGGGCAGCAGCACTGGAGTTCCTGGAGTCAAACGTACAGGCTAACCTACCTTCTGAACTACGTCCCAGAGCTGTGGTGAAGGAACTGACTTGGGGAAAAGACCTTGGTAATTTCCCTCCAGGCGCATTTGACTTCATCCTGGGTGCAGACATCGTTTATCTGGAAGAAACTTTTGCAGAACTGCTGCAGACGCTGGAGCACCTGTGCTCAGAGCAAACTGTCATTCTTCTTTCCTGTCGCATCCGCTATGAACGGGATCACAAATTCCTGAAGATGCTGAGAGGCCGTTTCTCTGTATATGAGGTCCACTATGATTCCAGTCAGGATGTTCATATCTACAAAGCACAGAGGGGTAGTCCCAAGGATGACTTTTGACTCTGTGCTTTGTTAGTAAATGCTGTTCAATCCTCCCCTTGTTTCTACTCAATACACTTGTTCCTAAGCATATAATTGCAGTTGTGTTATTTCACTGGCTTCTTGTTCTGATGGTCTTGTCCGATCACTTGGTCTGATACAGCAAGGATTGTACTTCTGCATATTAAACCTCTGCTTCATTTCTCAGTAGAGTTGTGTAGGGTCTTCCACTGACTTATGATCAAATGTAATTTTTGAAACTGATTTAAGTTGCAGAAATCTCCAGTTATCAAAAATGTCATCAAAAGACCTGTTGGTTAAAATCAAACCTTTCTGTGGGGAACTCAGAAATAGAGTGGGGTTTTTTTTCCCTTTATCACTTCCTTAACTCTAGAAGAGTAAAAGTGGGTGAAATATAAACTAAGACTCCAGCTCTAAATGCTTTAACTCCTCAGGCCTTCTCCATATTAAAAGTTACGGTGAAAGAAGCCACTTAAAGGGCAAAACCCAAGGCAGCTGCTATAAAGCTGTTGTATAGCTGTCACTGCTGAATTGAAGAGGCATAGGGAAACTACAAGATCTGTGTGTGTGTGTGTGGGTGGGTTGGGAATCAATATTGCAGAGTAAGCTCAACTTAGGAATCAGTGGTGTTTTTTACCTGACTTGCAAGTATGGAGGCTCTACCTGCAATACTGAAGCAGTCGTGGTTCTTGGGTTGTCCCTAACAAGATAACTTTCCCTCTCACAGATCAAGGCTTCTTGGACCAGATACACATCCACATGTGCCAGCAGATAAAGTGAAAGAAGGAGACTCAAACTGTTCTTTAAATATCAGATCAGTCCTTGACTCTCAAAGTAGTGCTAAATAATTTTCTACTTACTGCCTTTGTTTGTGGCTCACTCTGTCTCTGAGAGCTGTTATGCAGAGGAAAGGGTGCTGCTATAAAGGCTTTGTAGCTGGGGGAGTATTTATTCTTGTATTACTTGGGACCTTGGGCCAGTGTCTAGATTTCAGTGTGCTTTCTGTGCACAGTGGTAGTTAGATGCTACCTTGAGACTGTAAAAACATCTCTGTGTGTTTATCCCACAAGATTCTATGTGAAAGATGCTGCAGTCTGGAATTTGGCTCACACCAGCAGCAGACTTCCTTCTCTTTCTAGTGGTGTAAGAATGAAATCGGTGAAAACAATGGACTAACAGAAGATGGCTACACTTGTAAATGCAGGAATTGCTATAATGTGGAACATTTTTTTTCTTTAAACTTAACTTACAAAGCCCCAGGGTCAGATTCAGGCTTTAAGTGTGTGCATGTCTTTGGCACTGGCAAGAGCAAACACCAGCAGCTGCTTGGGCCATGGATGTTAGGGCTTCCTTCAGACTTCCTGACTGGAAAAGATGCAGGAGGTCTGTGGTCCAGAAGTGATGTGCAGAGTGTAATCGGGAAATGACACAGTTATCATTACGGCTCTCATCAACGAGGCCCGGAGATCTTGTGCTTCATCCCTGGTGCATCTCTCGTGTTTTCAGCTAAGTTCCCTCTTGGCTCTGGACTCAGCCTGAGTTGCTGCTCTGAAACACTGGCTTACAACAGTATCCTCAGAAGCCACATGGTGTCACTAAAACAGTACTTACGCAGCTGGCTGGAATTTGCAGTCTGAGACTAGAGTTTAAGTCCTTTTGAGGGAAGGAAGACGGCACCTTTAATTAAAACTGGAACATGATATTAGCTTTAATGTGCCAGACACGGCTTCTGTCCTATCAACTGGGTGAGCCGTGGTTAAAAAAAATTACAAGCTCTCCCCACTCTCTCTGGCTTTAAGCTTTCACCACTCCTCTTCCTTTTCCTCCCCACTGATGTTTCCTTGTCTCGGAGCTCGTCTGCGGTCACTGTATATTAGCTCCCCCCCTCGCCCCGAGGCGGGAGCTGGCAGAAAGCTGCATGCTGGTGCTTGGGCTTGTGAGTGCATGTGGCTTGGTTCGTGGGGAAAGCCTCCTACCTGGCTGTGCTTGGCCCTCGCAAGAGGCTGCAGCTTGCAATGCTGACAGCCTTAGCAGCTTGTGCTGTTGCCATAGTAGGAACATCCCCAAAAAGCCTGCTTAAATAGCGCAGAATAAAGCCTAGTGCAGCAACCTACATGCTATTAAGAAGGGGGCTTTGCTGCAGGCCTTGCTTTGACGATAGCAAAATTTTTGTACTTTTAAAACAAATTAGTTTAATTGCATCTCTAATTGTTTAGCAGCTTGCAGTGTCTGTTTTCCCATTGCTGCTGTTACAGCCTGTAGCTTTCCTGCGAGAGCAGGCATGTGCCAAAGAGACCAGGCCTGGCTGCTTCTGCTTGTGTTGCTGTTGCACAGCAGCTGTATGCAAACCCGAGGGAGTACATTTGAAGGCTGAAGCAGTGCTACTGCCTGTAAGTAAATAATTGCAAAGAAAAGTGTGAGATGACGCTGGCAGCTCAGGCGGGTGCCTTGCCCTGCACAGCTGAGCTCTCGGTGGCCCCTCCCCAGCTCAGCAAGCAGCACTCCTTCAAGGGGACGCCTTCTCCTCTGCTACTGGGGTGCGGGCACTCCTTTAGATTCGGGAGACCAGACCCAGGAATACTGTGGATAGGCCACCACCACAAACACATGTTCTGGTTGCTTTTTAAGCTAGTGTTTAGGGGCAGGCATCAACCATGCGAACATAACTCAGCTGAAACCTATAGCCTATTCCTGCTGGGCAGCGCCAACACCCACCTGCCCAGGCAGTGAGCAGTGCCTTCTGTTGTCCCAGGTTGGGCTTTGCAGCTTTTTTATATTCCCATCACACTTAGCTTCAGGGAGATGTTGGGAGTGAACCATGCCGGACACGCAGGACAGAAGCAGCAGAGGTGTAATTGCCTGGGGAGTGAGCACACGTAGCGCAGCCCTCCACGATGACACTTGCAAACTCTGGGGTCCTGACCCATTGGTCCCAGCTGAGTTTCTGCTCTAGCTCGAGGCGATGTACAGTAATGTTTCAGCGTCTGTTTGGCAATTAACACTAACACCCTGCCCAAGCACTTTCTGTCACCCTGTTCATCCCCGCACTAGGGAAGTCAGTGCGATTCTCTTTTGGGTGGTTCCATTGCTGTGGTCCAGTTTTGTAACAGATGATGTAAACTCATCTGTAGGGAGGATGTGTTTGGACATGGGTCCCCGAGTAGTGGGGCAATGCATAAGTAGCCTCTTGAGAAATAAAATACCCTAAGGAGAGGATCCAAGTAAGTGACCAGATAAGGTGTGAACATGCTGTGAGATTGTGAAACCATCCCTGAAACATGCCATTCTGCAAGGGAACAAACTTCTACAGTGTCATTGCAACTGAAGTCATGTTTGATTAATATTAAGGCATGGAGTATGCAATTAAACTTTATGGGCAAAAGAGCTTCAAGGTGCAGCAGTGTCAGAAGAGTAAGGTTTACCAGCTGACCTACTGACTGCACATGGATCTGTGTTACCTGATTCTTTTCAGTGTGAAATTCAAGCCAAACTGCGTTTTTATCTCATGGACTAACCTGTTTGTGATTCTTCCTCATTACTGAGATGTAGATTTTTCTAAGCAAGTGTGTGAATGGCATTATGAAAATGCACAAAATCCCAGCCATAATGAGCTGACCTCACTTCTTCCCCTTGATTTCACTGGAGGTGTGTTTACCTCAGTGCTGAATTTGTTCTTCTGGCTTTCATCCCAGTGTTTGGATCCAGCCTTGCAGATTACATAATTGGGTTGTGATCCTTGCAGTGTTTGCTGCCTTCTGTTCTGCTCTGTTATTAACATTGGTAGTACACGGTTTACAGGAATGCTTAAAAGTGAAAAAGACATCATATTTAAACTACGAAAGGGAAAAGTCTTTCACATTATTAAACAATGGAACTAACTGCCACCAGAATGGATACTGGAAAGCAGGTTTAAAAATATCAGAAGTGGAAGAGAAAGTGGAAAAGAAAGGAAGGTTAAGTTTTGAAAAACTTAACCTCTCACTAATCTAATTAAATTTAAGATTAAAAAAGCCTTCCCTTTGGGGAAAATAGCTCATGAGTATTTACAGCAGGCCACATATCATGAGAGGACACCATAGTCTGCTTAAAACACACCTTTTCCCATATTCCTGTCTAGCTACCATTTGCCACAAAATTAGTGTAAATGGAACATCCTGCTCAAAAAAGAGACTTGTAGAGTTTTTTAAAGCATGTTTATGTGACTGCACATGTTTGTGTAAAAAGGGAGTTATGACAGTTTATACCACAAAGGTTACAGTAAGAAAAAGCACTTCTTTATGACAATAATTCACAAATTCACAAGAATCACTTTAATATACAAAGCAATTACTACCATTCTGAAACACAAAGCATCTAGTATGTACATAGTGTTAATAAAATGCATTATAACCCAGTACAATTTTTTTTTAAAAACACAGATAAAGCACAAAAAAGAAAGTAAAAAAAAAAAAACAAAAACAAACCACAACAGGGATGTTTCTAGATTTTTTGGGAGATGTAAATAAGAATTTATTTTCCCCCAATAATGGATTTTCATTTAGTATTTAACTTCCGCAAGTATGTGGGAGTCAAGTTCAAATACCCTGTTCTGTGCTGACATGGTTTGGGTAAAGAATCAGAAATGCAGATGAGGTGAACTTACTCTTTCCAGCTTACATTACAAAGGAGAATAATAACCCTCTCTCTGGAAGCTTCCCTGAAAAACGTTGTTCCAAAACAATTTCAAATTACAAATCCAGAGTAGAAATAACTAATTTTTTAAGTGAACAACCAATTTGTGGACAAGTCTGTGGAGGGGCTGGCTGCCAACTAGCACCTCTTCTTGCCCTGTTCCCCATCCCATCCCTTGAAGGTCATATAAGCAGCACAGTTTCAAATCTCATACAAACTCGAAGTTATAGAGCTTTTTAAAATTAATGTTTTAATATAAATAAATGTCATTACACACACACAAAATGGAGTGGCACCTGGAAAAAACACAATTCGTGGAGAGCATCTGGACATCCTTAGTTCTTAAGAGTGGCCATTTCCAGATGACTAACCGGCTCAAGGCCTTCCTTCCCCGTGCTCTCACTCAGCTATCCCCTAATTTAAAGAAATACATAGCTGAGGCTGAGTGAGTGAACCGACTGCTCCCAACTCGTGAGTACAGTAAGTGGTCAGCTTACGCAGTGTGCCGGGGCGGATGATTACAGCCTGTCCCTGGCCCCTTCCCTGCCGGCACACAGCTCCTGAGGACAGCTGGCTTCTCCTGCTTCTCGCTGGTGGAAGTGACACCTGAACTCACAAACTGCAGCTGCAGTACCAGAATGCAAACAGGCCACTGCCTTCAATTCGTGCTACACAAACTAGCCCAAGCAAGTCTCTGCGGGGCAGAGCTTAAATACATTAAAAAAAAACCCCCACCACATTCCAAGGCAAAACACTTGAAATGCAAACCCTCTTTGCCAACTGGATCTGGTTCCTTTTCTCCAAAGATGTACAGATTTAAGCCATATCCATCCACAGACCTGAACCTGTCACAAGCACACAGTAGATCAGATTTCAGCACCCTGTTTCTCTTCATCAGTCTGGCTCCTCCCAGACCAACTGAGCTTCATGATACATTCAGGTTTCTGCAAAATCAGTGTCTTTTACAGCTAGCAAACTCAAGAGCTCAGGGAAATGAGTTCCCAGGCACAGTACAGAGAACCATCAGTGTACTGTATGCTTTGAAAACCTGCTTACAGTGACAGATTTCAGGGTTATCGCTAAATTATCATTGTTCCTGCAAAAGAAAGGTGGTTGTGCTTTTTTTTTTATCTTTTAAAGCAGGGTGACACATTGCCAGTGTACCTTTGCTTCCTGGTGTCAAAGAACTGGAAAGCCTTTGGATTTATTTTCTTGGAATGCAGCTTGTAAAATCTGTGGCCAAATCTCAAATTAAGAAAAGGGGAATAAAGTGGCTGAAAAACAGTTTAGCTTTCCTTCCAAATTAACCTCCCTTTCCCCCTTGGGATCGCTGAACTAGTTCCATTCTAAAAATAATTTCACATCCATCCTGTACATACTGCTCTGAGACACCACACACTTAATTCTTTCCAGTCTTCAGTTCTGCCAGTTCAGATCTCCTGCCATTTTGAAGTAATGCCTGCTGGATGCCAGGTGCTAATCAGCAAGTTAAATTTCTGAAGGAGTCAACTGCTGTGGGGAGAGGAGTGAATTGTGTGCAGGCAGCAGGATTACAACAGTTGCGCCAGGAAGCTTCTCAAGCACACCCAATTGCTCTTAATTTTTTTGTTCTGTGTTTTTTTTTTTTTTTTTTTTTTTAAAAAAAGTGCACATTTTAATTAAACATTTACAAAGAATATAGTGTAACAAAAATAAATACATGACCTTTTGGTTAGATCATTGGCAAATGTTACATCACTAACCAGCTTGAGGGTGAAAAAATGACAATAAAAAAAGGGTCTTAGAAAACCAATGAAATCCTTTACGTATTGTCATAGATTTGCAACCACTGATATTGAACTTGCTTTGATGGGGAGACTTGTCTTTAACCCACAAAAAGCACTGGCTGTCTGTCATAAATTAAAAAAAAAAAACAAAAAACCAAGCAGAGGCCAGTTTTCACTAACAGATGACTACTTGCAGGTGCAGTCTACTGGAAGCCCAGATTTAAAAAAACCTGTAGTACAAATTTAGATCAGAAACTATCAGGGCTGTTTTTCCTTATTAAATCTAACTTTTTTTTTTTTTATTTTCCTGAGCCTCTTAATGATTCCAAACACCCCACCAGTTTTCTGATCAATGTACAAGTACCAGAGAAGACAGTGGTCTGCAATACAAATGCCAACTATAGAATAGCCAGAACCTTCAGGTGTCTGTACAGTCCTGACGAGCATCACAGGCTAAAATTGTGCTTTCAGATACAAGCAATGGTGCTGGCAACTACCCGATTCTGCTGAAATCACTGCTTAAATAAAAATGCAGCGCCACTACCCCAGGAGAAAAACAGAAGTCTTACCAGTGGAACCAGAAAATAACACCTTAAGAACCCTTCCAATTGTTTTGCCTTTGATATATAGCTGCCAAAGAGAGAAAGCACAAAAGCAAATTATTCTGGGGGGTGGTGGTTGTTGTAAAACAACTGTTTACATAATTTCAAAAATCTCCATCAATAAAAAACAAAACCAAACCTCACAAAAGGCATGAAAGTTGAAATAAAATTCTTGAAAATGCATAACTGAGAAACGGCACAAAACAAATCAGTAATAAGCGCTAGAATAATGCAGCCCAGAACTACTGGGGCAGGGGGAAGCTTTCACACACGCGCACACATCCACACGCACCCAGACACACACAGAAAAGTAAAAATTTTTTCTGACCTCCATATACTATAATACTCAGCATTCCTGACTTAAAAGCTCTCAGAGCTGTAGATTATATACTGTGTGTATATATATATATGTACATATATTATACATATGTATTTTCCAAGAATATCTAAATTAAAAGAGCACCTCTGACAATATCTTAACTGCCTGATCGGTGCTGTTGTTTTGCAAAATAATGACATTACAAAAATTATATTTCAAATCAATTCTTGTTTATTATGAACATAATGGATCTAGCCCTTTCTAACCCTCTCTTCAGGTAAAACAGGCTATCAATTCTTGAAAACTCACAACTGTGAGATATAAAACTAACCCTCCCTCCCCCCTGCCAGCATAATTTCCATCCTACTTCCAAATGGCCTTAGTTTATAGAAGCTGATTACCCCAACCTCACTACTTTGTAAATAACATATAAACGGATTCCTTTATCATATTCTTTCCTTTTCGGGTCAATACGAATAGTAAAGCACGTATGGGTAACCCTAGCCAGCCCTGTACTTGGTCTAATACATTTTTTATTATTGTCATTTAAAATTTCCATTAAATAAATCCCAGCCCCTAAATCCTCAGTGCAGCATAAATAAAAATAAAGATTCTTGCAGATCCCTACGTACTTTAAAATAATGTTCTTTTTCTTAGTGAAACATCATTTGCTAATAAGGTCTAAACTATTAACTCTACATACTTGCAGACCACATACAGACAAACTGGTTAACAGTTCTCCTCACACTGCCGCACAAATTTGCACCAACCCTGTATTAAGAGAAGCCCATCTGGGTACCAGTTTAGGGTCCCTGGTCCATTCAGCTCCCAGGCTTTGTGCTGAGTGACTAGCAGCAAGCGCTAGACACTGCTCACTGCCCACTAGGAACAGCTCTCAGATCATGGCTGGCCTCATCTGGGTTCACTGCAGAAACTCAAGTTTTTGCATATGGATGGTTCTACAAAAGAAGCAGCCTTAATGTAGGCATGTACAGCCTCTTCTGTGTTTCTCAAAGTTGGAGGAACCATTCCGTATGACTGTGTAAATCAGGACATCATGAGCTTCAGGTTTTACAAGAATGACTCCCGTGTTATCAACAGTACTACTTCAGCACTAGTTCTGAAACACTGGTAACTGTTGTATGTATTCTCTGACTTTAAGAATCAGACAATTTTTATAAAAGCATTGCTGAGAATTTAGGGTCTTATTTAAATTTGCATTGCTAAACTAATAACTTTTCTTCCTTAAATAAAACCATGATAATCAATTCTCTATGGCAGATAAAAATAGACCATTTATACACCCTCTCAAAACTTGTGAAAATGAATTCTTTCATAATTCTGATACTTATGTTCTATTCTTGAAATACAAAAGTAATCTGAATTTATTGATAAGTCCAGATACAACAATAATGCTGTAAGTTTAACCCTGCTCCTTTTAAAGTCTCTTGGAAACTGAATGCCCTTTCAAATGAGAAAACTAGAACATTTAATACTGCTTAGCTGAGACTCAACTGCCCAGAGTCTTCCAAATGTTCTTCTTATAATGTCACATTGATTGTACAATGAAATTTATCTTCACTTTATCTTAATTTATCTGATTGTACAATTGAAATTTATCTTAAAAACAGATAGTGTGAATGGGAAAAAAATATTAGCTAATACTTTGCTAGGCAAGGCGTTAGTACAGACCAGAGTCTTATTCATATGTCTCTATACACAGAAGTTTGACCAGAAGCCCAAGTAAACTTACTCCAACAAATGACCCAAGTTAATATATCAAGACTGGCTTCAGAGGGCCAATAAACAAACTGCACATGGTTCTTTCTGACACATTCTTCTGATGACTTCTTGACGTTATTTTTTGGTTCTTTTTGAGCATGACTCTTTTGAGGAAGTCCTAATGCTTAGTACAGAGTTGTTTCTAAACGTGAACTACCTTTTTAACAATGAAAATCTGGGGAAGATCACATTTCCTCAGTGCACACAAAAAACCTGATCTTGCAAACATCTGAGGCACATGAGTAATATTACTCACAGGAATAAGTTACTTGGTAAATCTAATCCTTTCTTTACATGAAAAAAATCCTCCAAATAAATTAAGAATTTAGCTAGCCTGGCCAGGTTCAAACAATCAATATTGTCCCTTGCGAAGCAGAAGCTGGAATATTTGTGTTTGAAGTCCTCTTCAATATTTGAGGTTGTCCTGGTAGTTGTCATACTGCAATTTACATATGGAAGGCAGCCTCAAAGCTTGAAAAAGAATCCAGCAAACCAGGTTGATGCTTCCGTTGAGTACAATAATTTCCATTACATGAGATAGTGGTAGGGAAACAGAAATAGCCTCACTGCTTGAAAGGACTTGGGACACAGCCTATACTGTCATCAGGGAGTACATATGTGGAGTTGGCCATGCTTCAACTGCTTAATTGTTCTGCATACAAATAGGTAGTGCTTTCATGTGTTACCCTTGCTTACTACATGACTGTTTCCAAAATGTCACTATTGTACCTTTTTTATTCTGAATTCCCCTCCCATCCAAATATCATTTCCCAAACAATATCCTACGAAGTTGGAGTTTGCTTTTTGTGCATTCAGAATGCTGAACACACTTGCACACATAAGCTTTGAGAAGCAAGAACTGAGCAGTGAAGCTCATTTCAATGATTTGTTTCTGAGGTATGGAGAAGTTTTTACTAGTCCAGGAGGGTTTAATACAGCCTACAAACCAAAACCCCTCCTGGGCTAGTTTGAAAAAGGTATGTTATCTCCACACCAAGAATGTGACTGTGAAATGCCTTTCATTTGGCATGCTGCTTAGCTGCGTATTTTTATAGTTCATAATGAGTATGTGGAATCGATTTGGCAAACATTGCTTCTTCATTGCACCATGCACGCTCCACGGATGTGGCCCACGGTTCTCTGGACCAAGAGGCTGGGGTGGTTCTGTCTCTAAGGCAATGGAAAGAGCTCAGCACAAATTCTTGAAATCATTACAAAAGGACCCTCCCCACAGTAACTTCCCAAGTGACCACTGTTACTCCTTGAAGAGGATGGGGAGACGAGAAAGAAGCCTGTTCTTCTTCACGCTGAGATTGATGATGAAAATAATCTTGTAGGGGGAGAAGTGGAGGCAAGTACTTGAACATTCACAGTTTGATGCAAAGCACAGATGAAGTATATTCTGTAGTTGCTTCAGGCAGTTTTGCGCATAGAAAAAAAGAAATGTTTAGAAAATAAAAAGTTTACTTTGTCTTTCTGGGTATAGCCAGAACCAGTCTTTATCCCACCTGGAGAAGTGAAAATGGGAATCCAAAATTAATCTGATTTGTGGCAGTAAAGGTCCTTAAGTGCTTTCAACTCCTCAATCAGTGTCTTGTTTTGGTTTTCAAGCACAGCCACTCGATTTTCTAGACATTTCACATACTCCTTCTTCTTCCTGCGACATTCACGTGCTGCCTCTCTGCAAAGCAAAAAAGGCCATTCAAATCCAGAACAATCACTTGAAGACATGGCCTACTTAACTGTTCAGGTCAAACCTTTACCTAGTACTGCCTTTTTTATTGTTAAGAAATACAAGTTAGGAAAAACTGCTGTGTTCGTAACAATTGCTCCTCACAAATCACATAACACTCAAGGTCCACAGGGCATTTCAACATGCAGATCCCAGTAAGTCAACACCAACAAAATGCTGCTTCTGTGAGAAAAGGATCCTACTCTATGACAAAATTCTGCTTTCAGGAGCCTTTAGGCTGAGTTGAATGCTGCTGCAGTAAATTAATTCATTTTATTGTAATAAACAGATGAATAATAAAAACATTAATAAGACCAGTGTTCACCTGTTAATCTCTTCATAGCCTTAACTCCTCCCTTTGCTGCAGTCCAACCAAATACTAACAGTCTGGATGTTCAACCGGTGCAAAAAAAGCTGTATTTAGAGCATTCATATATTTCCTCTTGAGCAATACTTTAATTTTATTAAGAATGTTTATGTCAATGCAATGATATAAATGACTCAAAAAAAAAAAATCACAAAATAAACAGTCACTAGCAACCGTATCACTCTTTAGTCCTTGTCTGGTGTGCCAGGAATACAGCAGTGTTAATATGCTGAAGCAGATCTTGAGACAGCCAAACTTTCAAGGCTTGCTTGTAGAGATGAGCTGCCTGTAGGTAACTTGGTAACATACTAAGAACACCAGTGAAAAAATACCTGAATGTTAATGTGCTGCTGAGCATCCTGAAGGCAGTAACGCCAAGGCAGAAGCTATCCTGCACAGCAGTAGTAATGGTACCCATGTGCAAAGTAAGCACAAGGCTAAATGCTGTGTGTGGATGAGAAGGCTCTCCTCCAGCAGTGCAGCTTGTCAAAGCCACACACTGCAGATACATGTAAATGTACACGCTTTGCTTCCCCTGAACCTTTAGGTACAAAGCAGAGCAGCTTCAAAAGGAGAGTCTGAGCGTCCCTTCATTGCAAATACTACATAGATTGGTGACACCGTCAGTGTTCTGGGAAATGAGAGGACAAAACTGAACCCAGTTCTTCTGTGTATGAGATAAATAGTAGTTGTAGTACTAGGTAAAAACGTCTGTTCTGGGATCCACCTCGTAAGAAGACTCTAAATTTAGTTTTTGAAATTCAGCTCCACAAATGAGATAGGATGAAGAAAATCTAGTTTGTAAGCCCTGAAAGGACTCGGGTGTCCATTTGTCACTCCTACAAATACAATTTCACATGCCTGCAGCTCTCCAGTGGGCCATGTGCAACATTTAGAGTTTAAGTCATTTTGGGCTGTTACTTGTGTCACCAAAAGACCAAGTACTACTGGATCAAGAAGTTTCTCCCAGTGCAAACTACTAACCTGTCTTCTCGGGTGACAACTTTTTCCTTCTTTTTGTGATTTTTGAGCCAGCTTGGGTTGTATATTAAGCCACCTCAAGTCTGCATGCATGAGTTATTCATTATGAACAGCTAGAGTTATCCTGAATTACAAGAGAGCTTTTAAAATGTAAAATTTACACAGAAAATTTGCACAATAATATCTATGAATATTTACGCTATAATCCTCCAATAAGTACCACCTCACCATCTGCCTCTCTCTATCCCTTTCCCCTGCTTTGCTACGGAGCCTAGATTTGCAAGTGTCTATTAAGCAGGCAGGCTAAAAGCACCACATGCAACATGATACTGTTGCAAAAGCCGTCAATTTAACTCAAGTGGGGGTAATTCCCCATTGTTTTTCTTGGCTTTCCCTAACACAAAAGCTTTCTTTTACTGGAATAAGACTGCTGACTAAATGAGGGGATTTAGAATGCTAATTAATTTTTTCTCAAATGCAGAGCCTGAAAGGGTGACATCTACTATTCACTGATATCAGAAAAATACATGAAAAGGGGAGATGGGTGGCATTCTGTACAAAACCCTTTAAAAAAAGTGAACTCTGCTGTTCAGCATTATTTACTTAATTAAAACCCCTCAGATAAGCATTGGGTCTGCTCATGTAACTTTCTACTGTGTTCACAGCTCAGCAATCTATAGAAGATAAATGCACCTGTACAACCTAACAGTTTTTTCAGGCTGACGGATGAAGTAAACAGTGCTTTCATGGGGCTTCTCCTCCTGAGAGGGGAGGGAAGCACTGTTTTCCCAGCATCACAGTGTAACATGCAGACTCAAATCTGTGGCCTGCAGACAGAGTTCAAGCTTGGTGTGATGGGTCAGCTCAAGGCGCACCCTCTCCCACAGCAGTAGGCCTAAGGAGCATCATGCCCACCTTCTCTCTGCTGCTCCCTTCCTTTGCTGCCTCCACCAAGCCCCACCTCAGGAGCCTTGGCTCTTCTTCCTCACACACATGAAATCCTACAGGGTCAAGTCTCCTCTCTCCCTCTCTTTCAGCCCCTCTGCTGCCACTACCGGCTCCACAAGACTTCAAAAGGAGTAGCTGCTCGTTTAGCCTTTCCTTAAGTCTTTCTCCCTCCAGAGAATAAAACCCAAAGGGCAAGCAGCTAAAGGGAACAAGTGAGACAATCAAGAAAGCACTCGTGAAAAGTGCAGGCAGGCCAGCAGCAAGGAGAATGCATGCAGAAGGCTAAGGTAAAGAATCCAGGAAAGGAAACTATATGAATGTATTACCTAAAAAAAATCAACTTACCTCAGTGTTTGTAAGAACACATCTGCAGTCAAACAAGTCTCTCACCTATTACTTTTCTCCTTATGGCAACAAACAAATTCACACACCTCACAGAATGAATCTGACCCTTTTACTTAAGGTTTCATAGTCACAATACACCGCATTAGCAGATGTGCTTCTCAAATTCTTCAGAAAGCATTTAATAAAATGACTAAGAAAGATCAGGATTCTTAGTGCTTAACACTAGTTCTGTGCAAAGCTGACTGGCAAAAAAATGATCTAGATGTACATGCCTGTTCTTCATTAGACGCACTTCTCTCTTCCGTGCGGCCTCTTCTGCCGGCTGGGTTGGAAGTGCTGGAGAGGATGCCATGACTACGCCTGGTGCAATGGTGCTGGTAGGGGCAGTGCGAATCTGGTAGGTCTGCACATCTCCTGAGGCAGCTGAAAGACACAAGGGAACACGATGTCAGCCTGGTGACAGCACTGTCACCACGAAGAGCACCCAGTCATCTATCTAACCGTGCAGTCGGGGCTACAGTACAGGAGGGATGACCATCATCTGGGGCATCACCGCTATCTCAGCCCTAGTTTATTAACCTATGCAAAGTTTTAGGCATTCCTGCTGAAGAAGTCTTCACTTGTGTTTTGGAACTTGATTTGTCTTCCTGTATTCTCCCTTAGTCTATTTCTTTTTATTTCCCTGTTTTTTGGGCAGTTTTAGCAGTTTTAAGAAGATGAAAGATGGCAAGCAGTATTTCTAGCTGTGCCCCAAATGTCTGTCTGCAAAAGGAAAAACTGCATGTGTAAGTCTTTGGCACAGAAAAAAGGGTCTAGAAATACAGCATTTACTCCAACAAGAGAGAAATGGTGCAAAATAGACACTCAACTTCACTACTTCGCTAGAATGAACAAGGTCTTGGGTTTCTTTTGTTTGTTTATTGTAATCTAGCAGTGTGTTGTATTTGCCTGAGCTTGTAAAAAATACAGTACCACCTGAAGAAATCACATGTCCTTGACAACACAAAAACCAGAAGACCAACGCAACACTAGCATTTTTATTGGCTATGTATTTTCATTGATGCCTGGAGACCTCTTCACTGGGTAACTTTCAAATCATCTGCTTTACAATTATAAAAGCAGGGGTACACCTTTCTGTTATTCTTAATAAACAATCTTTAATACTGCCTAATTTTTAATAAACCAAAACACATATGTATTTTAATACAATAAAAAACCCCAAACTATTTGAAGTAGCCCTGCTTGCCCTAAGTGGAGGGCTAGACCAAATGACCTCTTAAGGCACTTTTCTAAATTATTCTATGATTCTAAGACTCAATGATCAAGTACTTGGTGACTACTTACAAAAGCCACAATAGGAAGAAATGATGACTTCTAATTGAAAACAGTAAAAATTACTAATAAAGTGTCCTTATAGAAAGCATCAAACAACCTCCTTTCCTAACTTTAATGCTTCTCTTTAAATCTATTGTCGCAGATGACTATCTGGGAGAACTCGGAACTCTAAAGTGGTATCAGTTTTTGAAGAACATGTAAAAAAACCTGTGTGGACAAAATACAGGAAATACAGCATGGGAAACGAAAATAAATATTTTTTTTTTTAAGTACTAAACCCAAAATATCCACAATTTTATCAATCTGAAGGGAAAGGTTCCAAGAAAATGAGACAAATAGCTTTGTCCAGAATATCCTTCAATCATGCTAGAAACTTATCTACGGCAAAGCTGTTAATTCTGTTTCCTGACACATTTGAAGGAGTTAGGTTGGCAACTTATATCTGCATGGAGAAAATGGTACACAGAATGACTGGCTGTGAAGTTTCTCACCTTGTACAACAACCTGGTTGCTGGGTACAAGTATCTGTTGTCCATCTGTGGTCTGTGCATACTGTAAAATGGTGGTGCCAGGTTGGGTTGCGGCTGCATTGGTCATAGTCAATGTCTGGAGACCTTGTACTCCATCTGTGCCATTGTTAGACAACTGTATTGCTCCTCCTTGAGTAATAGCAACTGAAGACAAAAAAAAAAAAATTGACACAGCATTTAAGACACTAATTTACCCATTAACTTAGAGAATTAAACCTAAATATGGAAGAATATTGATCTGAGTTAAATCCCTTGAACGCTTATACACCCTTAAATCAGACGCATGGCTTTAATGTACATTAAAAAAATCATGCTTTGAAAATAAGTTTCCAATTTTTCATGAGACCCATATTTTGGGGGGGGGGACACACAAAAACCACAGCCTAAACCATGAATTAGTTTCTCTGATAAAACGGCATCACACAGAGGAGCTACAATTCTTCCCCAAGGGAATATTTTTTTATTTGTTAGTTAAGATTTTTCTTCTTGGTTGGTTTTGGTTTTTTCCTCAGTCCTTTCTTTTTTCTTCTCATCTGAAATTCCTCTCCTCTTCCATGCTTTATGCCCTTCAGTCTCCTCTGCTGCTATTGCTATCCATCTTGTGTGTCACTTTCTTCTCGCTTTGGCTTTTTTTCTTCTCATTGTATCCCCCCTTCTCTACAAACTCCTCAGCACCTTCCTAGCAGTGCTTTCATTCATAGAGGTCCAGTTTCAAACTTTTTTTTTTTTTCCTTCAAGCAGTCCTATTTTGCTGATTTTTTTTTCCTTTCCTTCCCTCAGTCCTGCCATCAAGTGTACTGAGACATCAGCCCTTATTCATGATTCTACAGAATTTCATTGTGTTCCTACATACAGACACACCAAAATCTCAAGTATCTGCACAAGCAGTTATTTTACAGTTATGGTATGAAAGCGGAGTTAACCACATCAGTTTCAATAAAATTAAGTAGGGTATTAGGCAAAGTGACTAAGGAGTAAACAGAGATACAAAATTTTGAAGAGATTTTAAGAGAAAGATGTAAACAAGTAGTTCTTTCTCCCTTTTGTATATTTAATATCATGTGTGTTTGTGTGAGACAGCGTGTGAATTCTAGGTTTACTGCTGTATCCTCAATCTGTAAGTCAAAGCACTAGATCTATAAAATCTAATGAATAAATAAAACACAGAAACATATATTTATGAAGCATTTTAAACAAGGTTGCTGAAGTTCTTATATTTTCAGGACTTTCTAAAAATGCAATTCCAGACTTTAGTATTATTTCTATTAATGAGGTTACACTTTTGTGAACCGGTATTAATTATCTGCCAGGAAAAAAAAAGAAATTTCTGAATTACCTCATCTGGTTCCTGAAGTGAAAAAGTTTGTAATAGCATTACAATTAGTTCATATTTTGCCTCAGGATGTATTTAGCTGCACTAACTGGCAAGCAGTCCCAGAATGTTAACTGAACATTTAAAATACTTACAATAGGAATGTGTTTAAAAGGCACAGTTATCAAACAGTCATATTAAAGTAATCTAATTTTCACCTCCTGCTTTGTCCTAGTCCAAACAGTTATAGAAATAATAGTTCTTCATCTTCTCATCCCCACTTACTAGCACCACTGAGAAATTCAGACTACATACTGTACTGCCCACTGCTGGTTTGGTAAATGGGAGTTGGCACCGTAACAGTGGCGATGGCAGGTGCTGCTGTTTCCTCTTCAGACTTTTCTTCTTCGATCCTTGGCACTCCTGGGGCGTCTGAGGACAAGTCATTCAAAATTTTTCTGGCAAAGACAGTGTGTTGTAGAGATTTTAATAAAAATTGGAAAAAAAAAAAAAAAGTCTATTTGATACATAATGCTGGAGAAAACTGAAAAGTGCAGTAAGCCAGCAAGGAAAATACGGGTGCAGAATGAAAAACCTGCACTATCTTCAAACTTATTGAAGAGGATTGTTCAAAGTGCCATGCACAGATGGGCAAAGGAGCCAGCACAGAACAGCTGTGCTTATCAACACAAGATACAGGTGCTTCTCAACAGGTTCTTCTCACCCCAAGATACAGCTATCACAACCTTCCCTTGTTCTTAAACACACGTTTCTCTCTCATCCATTTTCACTTGTTTCCTGCTTTTAGTCACACAAAGATTTGAAGAAAGCAAAAATACGTAAAAACCTATCTCCTCACTTACATTAGGGGAACTGCTCCGTTTCAGAGACCGTAAAGGCCTCAGCCAGAGAGCTGAATATAAAGGAAGTTAGCAGAAATGCTTGTGAAGAGGAACCAGTTTATAATGTAACACCTGCCTGGAAGACAATACTGAGTGTTTGAGTGAAGTCACCGAGTTATGGTTACAGGTGCCCTGCCTGGGAAAGCTCTGAGATTAGCACGGGTGAAGGGGAAGAACAGCTTGCTTAATTACTTCCAGGGGTTAATTATCCAAAGCCAAAACATCACTGCTACAGGTCCCACTGAACATGACTGTAAGACTGACCATAGCAGTTAATGCAATTTGCATCATTTAGAGCAAACACTGTCCCTCAGAGGACTGTCAAGCCCTTTTCACTACTGGTATATTCTATTATATCACTGAAAAATGCTACTTAGGTAAAGGGTAACATTTCTTGTAATTCTCATATGTTTTCCTGTGGACTATTATTAGAAGTCAAAGTGTGATGAAGCAAACACAGCTGTAGACAGCAAGCTCCAAGACAACAGTAATTTCTTAAATAAGGCTCCTAAGGCTTTGGGAGTGAGAACATCTGTATACAGCTACTGGGGAGAGCAGTCACTCTGCTAAGCAACTTGACAAACAGAGCTTTGCTGCTGCTGTTTTGACTCTGAGTGTGTGCAAGAACCCCAGCATTGCACAAGCACTCCACTTTGCCAAGCACCACTTGGACAAATAAAAAATTCCCATCCAGAGAGTTTGCAATCTAGGTGCTAGACCAGAAAAACTAGTAGACAGAACAGATGAAAAAATATGGAGAGAGCAGAGAGGATGAGGGGCAAAACCCAAGAAGCTCAAAATAGAAGAAACTACAGCTCACCACTTTTTAAGCTCATGTCAGATACAATCTGGTGGTTAAAACCTACCTTTGCCATCATAAAGGTGGATTTAAGATAGAAGGTAAGGTGGCAGCTTTACAAATATAAAAGCTATGAACTGACATGGGGAACATGTGGTGTTCTTCAGTAGCAGGATCAAAGTGGAGTTTCTGAGGTAGAGCACAGCTTTCAATTCTGTGAAACTATCTGTACCTAATCTTGTCTTTGGGATCAGTTACAGCAGCTTGAATAATGCCAACTGGGAACTCACTAAACACAGCAGTAGTCTGGCTCGGCCTTTCTGATGTGACCCCTACGCTGGCTCAGAGGCTGAGCTGTGTATACAAGTTCTACAATGACAAAGTTTTGCTGAGACATCAGGATCTGGTTTGAGGACAGAGGCTGTGCTGTGGCATCAGTGTATGCAAAGGAGTCCATCTTAATGAGAAGTTAGCATGCACAAGTACCCTCTTCTCAGTTTTGCTGCTTGTTTACTTAGCTCTGTTGTCTCACGATATACAGCCATTCATCCATATATAGTAAAAGCAAGTGTCTCACTGCAGAAGCAGATTGCAAGGAAGTCTGTGGCAGCCTTGAAGTTAGCAACACTGCTCCTCACAATAAAGATATCTTCCCAGATCTATTATAGCTAGGGATCTTCAGCAATGATTTTCACTATCTTCAGCAGAACAGCCTTGAAGGCTGCTGGAGAAGGTAGAAAATAATTGGCATGTGCTAAAAACAAATAATGGTTGAGATATGCTCAGGCCTCAAGTTTGGCTTATATTTCTAAGGCTATGCTCATAAGAAAAAAGGAGCAACTGAACTTTCTGAAGCAGCAGAAATCCACAGGTCACTTAAAACCTGCTGAACTCCAGAGCTGCTCCTTAATGCTACTTAGGATGTTTTAAGAATGAAAAGTGAGATTTAGTGCAGCCACAAAAAGCTATACAAGGGCTTCATTAATAAGGTAACATGTGACTGACAACATGTGAAGGAGCACCTCAGTTGGTCTTACCACAGAAGTACTTGCCATGACAACTAAAGATACGCGATGCCTATCACTACAATCAACTCATACCCTGACTTTTTGAACTTTAAACACAACCAATTTTGCTTAAGCAGAAATCCTCCCTGAGCCATATAACACAAGTTCATTGAAAGTCTCATCAGAGAAAGGAATTAAGTTTGATTGCCGCTAGCATATCAACAATAATGAAAAACAATAGAGTTGATTTTTTGCAGACTATAGATTATACAGAAGCAGCTTTCTCGCAAAGCTTCAGTGTATTTCATGTATTAAGTATCCATTAAAGCTATCTCTTAAGGCATCTAGCAGGATGATACCTCAATGTTTCACAAATGTGGCAATTAGTTTATTCTCAGCTCATTTCTGTCTTAACTGGGTGTAACAGCTGATGTTTCTTCCTTCTCCTCCTATTTGCCTATCTCTTAATAACCTATTCCATGGAAAGACATTGCAGAAGACAGATTTCAAGTTAAATGGTAAATGTAAAAATAACTATACAATCACACTGTTCATCTCCTCATGTGAAGAATGCATCCATCAAGCAAAATGCTTCTCTTTTTAACCTCCATACCTGTAGGAGGGTCGTCTGGAAAGAATTTCTCTTCGTTTCTGTGAGTCTGTGACACTGTCTACTGATTCCTGTGAATCTTCACTTTCTGCTATAGTGGAGATCTGTAAATAAGAACAGCAAGCAAACTTAACAAGACACTTCCAATGTCTTTATTTTATGGAAATGTTGACATCCTGTGAAAAACTACAATGCAAGTACTCTACAGTGCTTCTACCTAGTCAATGAACAGAAAGAGCAGGCTGTTCAGTCAAAAATCCAGTGAAGAATGACCACAGTCAGTTATCCACCTGTGAGAATGTCCTTTATAATTCAAATACTCCAATAAGAAAATATAAACAGTAATTACATAGACTTTTAACTTTCCATGAGTCCTTGTTTCCATCCATTTTAAGGAAACAAAGAAAGACTTTTTAGTAACATTTAGGGAGAGAATAACTAAAACCAAATTAAGATAGCAGAAATATTTGGAAACAAATAGCAAAATATTGAAGCTGAGAAACATCCATTTATAAATAACTGGGTAGATATGTTATAGAAAGACTGCCTTTGGTGGGGGGAATTGTCAGGAAAATGTTATACATGAAGATGCACTACTGCAATTCTGAACATCTGTGCTAAAAAAAGACAAAGTTTATGAAGGAAAGCTAAAATGTTTGTATCAATCATATTTCAATAATTTTATACTCAGAGTGTGCCAAAAATGTAGAAATATCTCCAATCCATAAAAACAGAGACTGTTTTCCAAAAGCCTATAGTCATGTGACAAATATACAAAAGCTAAAGAGAGTGAATAGAGAAATGCCTGTGTGAGAAACATACCTCACAGTCTGACATTTTATGCACTGTAGGGAAGGTTCCCAAAAATCTTGCTGGCGCCTAAATCTCAGTTATCAGATAAAGGGCCTGGACTGGTCCAAGGCTGACTGTGAACTACTGGGCTTTGAATACCCAAACAGCCTGGCTTTGCACTGAGCCAGCTGAATTCCAAGCATGGTTTCATTGTCAGTCTCCTATCGTCCACCTTTGGGCTAGTAACTTGTGCACTTATCTGAAAACTGTTCACCTCTGACAGATTAAAACTCTAAACTTTTGTCTTCAATGGCTGAGAAGAGTAGAGCCTGCTAGCACTAAAGCTGACAAGGAGTAAACAAAGATTATTATCACAATGGCCTAGTTTTAAATTATGCATGCCTTATTATTTTTTAAAGTAATACCCAGCTAAATATCTATATCAAATAGTCACAATGTCTGCTTTTTAAAACTAAGTATTTTTTGAGCTCAGTGTACTAACAGCAAAGGAATGATGTACAGTCCTTGCCCTGTGTAGCTCCTGTATGCCAAGCAATTTCTCCTTCTGCATTCAGTAACACTGAGCTTAAAGTGGTTAAAAAAAAAAGTTACAGGTTTTAAAGATTTCAAGCTACTTCTTTCCTATGTCTTCAAGCTACCTCATCATATTGCATTATCTGTCTTGCTTTATAGAAGAGAAAATGCTAAGGCTTTACAAACCCAACAACATTCAACAGGCAAATTTTAAAACCATTTTTATGAGAGGACTGATAGGTTCATTTTAAGGACCATTAACATACAGACATCTGTTTTGTAAACCAATGCAAAGATTTTCTAGAAGCAAAGACTCTCATCCCGGAATATCAGCCTCATTAATGATTAAAGATTACATTATTTAAAAAAAAAAATCCCTTTTGTTCACTTCAGAATAATATGAACTCTTACTCAATAAAGATGTATGAAAATACAGCAGAGAGAAAAAGTAGACTAATATTCTAAGAAAAACCACGAAGCTGTTAAACTCACCACCCAAACTCTAGAAGGAAATGAAACAGCAGCATTTGAAAGTGAAAAGTGGTTAAACCAGAAGAGACAAAAAGTCACAGAGTAGCAAATACTGTACAGATTTTGCCTTCAAATTGCTCTTGAAAGTTTATATAAGCAAAAACACAATCCAGGACACAAACACATTAGAGACCAGTGAACTGGCAGGACTATTCAAAAGGCCCAATTCACGTATTAGCAATTTCTTCAGTCAGTACCTGAACTGTCTGGACCTGTGGAGACTGAATAACTGACGGCTGGGCAGCCTGAATTACTCCATGCACTTGAACCGTCTGCCCATTGGGCAGCTGAACTAAGGTCACCGTGGGTGCAGAAGACGTTGCGTGAGCTGCTGGCATAGATACCTGCAAAGAAGACAGTAAGCATAAATTAGGTTACTGGAAAATCTTACTTCACTGCCATTTCACTTTTTGTGAAATAACGATGCCTCTTCTAAACCCCAGTTAGATGACCCAAATGTTTCAGCAGAATATAAAACCCCCTGAATTGACTAAGCCCAACATCTGACCTACTTTACAGATTAATCTAATGCCGAATTTCTCCAGGCTCAAAACATCGCTTGTAAAACCACTGACAAGAATGAGAAAAACACAACTACCTCTATTTTGAGGTAACCTAATAAAACCAAATCATTACCTTTCTCTTACTTCAGTTAGCTATTGCTAGGACTTGGGTGTACTCCTACAGACACTGCTGAGTCAAAGGCAGAAACATATGGGAGTGGAGCTATTTTTGTTCTCACTCAAGAAAATGAAAAGTGTTTGCCAGATGTAAGAAGTTAAAATTTTTAGAGTCGTACCTTTCAGACTTTCTAGAGACTGAACCATATTGAGTAGCTGGCAAAGTCCATTTAAATGAAGAAAACTGACCATGTGTTCAGACAGAAAACCCATGGGTTTGCAGCGGAAACAAATGGTTGGTAGGTAGTTATTGTGATTCAGTGTAACGGGTCAACACAAACTCTAGTCTTAAGAGTTACTTCTATGAGGAAAAATGGCCCACATTTTAAACCCTCGCTTCCTAAACACAACTTTGTTTCTACAGCACAGACCTGTCTGCATAGCAGCTATGCCACCAGGGAGACAGCAACGAGTTCAGCACGGTACACCAGCATGCGTGCCCAGCCACACATGTCCTGGCAGGGCCCTGGCTCTGAGGACAGCAATGCCCACACAAAACTGTTCACGTCATGCGGGAGGTTGCACTCTGGCAGCAGACAAGGACTATTACGGGCAGCTGCAGGCCCATGCACCAAGGCTGCTACATGGCTGGGCGGATGCCCCGGTGCGCGTCCACTACTCAGCAACTGTCTGGTGACACGATGCGCGTGTTCACGGCTGCGGGGCTCCTGAAAGGCAGGAGGGTGCCAGGGCTGTCATGCCAGTGCACACAGCCCTCGGTTTGTGCCCAACTCACACCATCACAGCCCTTGGAAGGACTGCAGGCAAACGTGAGCTGTTCTGGCAGACCTCAGCCAGGTCATGGGTCACTGACCAGCCAGCCTTCTTCTAAACACTCAAGTTTGGAAAATTTAACAATTCTCCAGTTCAAGAAATTTGATCCATGTAGCTACAGCATGAGATGGGGCTGCACTGCTGTCCTACCTAATCTCAAAGAGCTGCTGTGTACCAGATGCAGAAGTAAATCCTCTGCTGTCCCCATGAACATGTGGTTCTCAAAAAGCCGCAGTAGCTGATCTCTGAATTTCCATAAAATCCGCTACTTACAAGGAAATCTTGCTTAACAAGAAAACTAAAGGGAATTACATGTAGACCTCTCTCCTCCACATCTGTCTCTCCCTAATCCACAAATTTGTGTTTGCCTTTACCTTCCTTTTTCAGGAAAACAGCTGCAGCATTATGTGGTGGTATTCAACTCACATCAGAGAGAAACTGGGGCTGAGATTAACATAAGTGCACTTTCCTTCGGCAAATTATATTCCTTTGCCAAGCAACCTTTTTTAATAATGCATGTCTGACTAAATAGTCCTTGGCAATGACAGCAAAGCTGATCAACTGGAGGCCACTCTGCAGTTGAATTAAGCCAACAGCAGAGTGTAACTTCCGCAGATGTCTCTGACTCATACCTCGTGGAACTGGAACGTGTTTCCTTTTGACTCTGAAAACTACTCTGAACTCACTAAAAATGCGGCAATTAAACTAAGCTTACAAGAGGGGTGACCTCAGAAGAGATAATGAAAGAATTAAATTGACATAATTAGTTACTTAGATTTGCCTAAGCCTCTGAGGGCACTCCCTAACGCCAAACACTTCCACTTCACATATGAAAAATATTGGAATCATGTAACACTGATGTGAACAAGACAAGGAATTACGTTTAGACTGCTGTATCACTTCCAGAAGGAATATAAAGCCTGGGGAAAAGCTACGGTGCAAATAATACAGTGAATGACAACAGAAGAAAGGAGGAAAAATATAACATATTTCTTTGTGGTTCACATGAATTTTAAGCATAGTTGTAGAGCTTCTTCTCACTTGGAAAAAATTCTCATTCAAGTACCAGGGTAATTTTGCCCAAGTAACGTGCATTCAGCCCACTGCATACTTGTAAGTTCAGCTACCTGGAGGTTAGTATGCTAGCACATGAATTTAAAACATTCTTGCTTCTCTGGACTAAATCTTAATGCATACCAAGTGAGAAGCAGTTTACTGGTTTTGCAAGAGAAATAAACTACTTCCACTCAGTTCACACTGAAGTGTTATTCACACCACCTACATCCTGTGCCTAAGTTAGACAGTGAGAAAACTGCCCAAAGAGGCAAGCTGGTACAGGGCAGCTGGTGGCCTGTAAATTCACACTACTGCTTCACTCAACAAAATCACCCTGTGCATTTTAACAGCTCCAGTCACTATACTATCACTTGAATGGAAGTGCACTATCTGTGGTTTACCAAAAGGTGTAATGATATTAATTATAAAATTATAAGTGGTTTAATACTTGTGCTACTTAAAAGACACTCAATTCCCCAAACTATAAGATCTAAAAAACCCATTTGTTCTTTGCAGACTGCAAACAGTTTTAAAATTAAATGGTTACAGAAGAGAGCTGAACAGATTCTGTACTCATTTATACAATGGAGATGCTTCTGCCAACCACCAGTGTATCCAAGAATGAAACCAGGTTCCAAAATTAGAGATGTAGCTGGGACCACATTTCTTGTCTCTCCAAAATAATTTGGGGATAATAAATTATCTACTACTGTCTCTCTAATCAGCCAACAATTCTGTGAAATTCTGAAGACAAGAGGATAACACAAGCTGTCAAATGCCAGGTTGTTCCACTTGATTATAATGTTTATAATATTAATTCCATCTGATAAGATGTTGTATTTGCTGCATTATTTATCTATATTTTCAGTTTGTTTTCTTCAGAATTAGATGACTGCTATAGACAAGTTTCTAACAGAAAACATAACAGCAAAACAATCCAGTCAATACAAAAAAGACAGTTAATTACATGTTTTGAAAAAAAATACCCTTCAGTGGTATGGTTATGGTAAAGAATGCTAGAAATATTTTCATTCATTATTCTATTAACATTACACAGTTTACACACATACAGTTCTTCAGAACGAACAGCCTAATGTGATGGGAAGATAAAAATCTCTACTGCTTTAAAAATGTGAAGACAAACATTAAAGGAACTATACATCGCACCTATTTCAGAATCATCAATGGAACCTTCTCTCAGGCCCACGAGCAGACATTTATCCCTATTAAAAAAATTATCCAATAGGTAAAACTATTACACCATATCATTTTATACCTGGGCTAACGTTGCAATCTGTGGTTGTGCCTGTACTGTCATCTGTTGGGTTTCTGCCTCTGTAACGGCTGCATCTCCACTCTGCTGGTTCTCTGCTCCAGATTCCATGGTCATTTAGTTACCTACAATCACAATATTTGTCGTAAGTCTGGGTTGGTATGCAAGTCCATATTTCTTGGTGGATCTGGTAGCAATCACTGCAGCTGAATTCCCATTACTACATACTGCTTTAATTTGCTTATTAAAATGTTGCCAAACTATTAGCATTCAGGCAAAATTTTTCCATGCCAGGTGTCTGCCTCAGACTGATTTTTCTGTGTGAACATTTCTGAAAAACAGGTCCAGTCTCCTCCAATAATGAAATCAGAAAAAATGTGTTTTGTTCATCTTAAAAAAATTGCTTTAGCAACTGCACTACGATGCTCGAGTACCTCTGCAGTTTGGAATAACGACCAGCAGTCTGTCAGGAAGGGCACGCCCTCAGTGCCAAGGTGACCATATGCCCTGCTACAGCCCTCCCTCTCCCCCACAACTGCAATTTGCAGATAACCAACAACTGCTTCTGTTTTGGGCACTTAGTTTTCAGCTTTCTCCTGTCTAAACTAAATATGCAACATCTCCATGCAAATTCTTTCCACAACCAGACTCTGTATGGCCCCACATCACAGCAAACTTGAAAGTCTTTTTTACTCGGTAAAGTCACATAACGATGGAAGCCATTTCTACTTGAACCTTAGTACAAATAAATATTTATATATTTAGAGGTACATAGTAGTTTGTCATGACCTAAGTTTTGTATCATATACAGCTCCTAATATACTTATATTTCTAAGCAATAACTGAGCAAGCCTAGATCACTAGAACATACAACTCTATAAAAAGAGGTTGCGTAACTTCCAAACCCATGCATGTAGGCAGAGTGCAATGAATGTTAAATTCTGCACTGATCTGTGAAAATTACTTTTGAGTTCTTCTTTAAATACTGATATGAAAATATTTAATATATAAAAAAGAACTTCAAAATGCAAGGAAACACTCCAAATGGTGATATAGCAGTAGGACTGTATTATACAGAACTCCAAAATACCAAATATTAAGAATGGACATTACCTCCACAGCCACAATACTAATCCTGTGCACTGCCCTGTGCTGCCCTATCTACTCAGGCCCCTGGCTACCCTGAGGCAGCACACCTCTCTTCAGAGCTTGAGCAAAACAACCAGTAGAGCATTTCTGCTTTGGGAAAGGGCCTGGAGGCAGAGGATGCACAGATCAGAAGAAAGGTGGAAAGAAGGAGAAATGCCCCTCTCCTTGCTCAGCTTCATTGGCCCTCCAAGGAAAAGACCCAGAAGTATCAATGCAGGTGGTAGCACCATGATCACATTTAAGACATTTAATTTTAAACACAATGTCAGTGAAACCTTCCTTTCAATGCAGACTATACTTGAGTATTACAGGAAAGAAAATGCTCTTTGTGTTGCCTAAAGCAGGAGAATCACAGTTCAACCCTAAGTATATGAAATTTCTGTCTTACAATAAACGATTGCTAATCAACAAAGGTAAAACAGCATTTCAAAGTAGCAGCGGCATCTCACATCAAAAGAAAGCAAGTCAATGTATATAAATCAAAACCTGTGTATTTAGTACTAAAAGTGACTGTTCAAATAAGCTTTTGTGTTTGTGAACACTGAAATGTTTAAGTACCAAATATTTAGTTCCAACATCAGTTTAGAAACTCTTAGGAAATGAAAAGAAGGAAAAGAATTAAACCTGATTTTCCTTAAAAACAAACTGTGAAATAAAAATTACAAATTTTTCGAAAAAGCAAATTCAATTCTTCTAAGCACCCAGAATTTTGTTCTGCCTCTCCCTGTTGCCATGATTTTTGTCCCACATAAACCAAGTATTAGTCTGACAAATGCTTACAGGTAAACAATATTCTACCTATATGTATATACCAGTAAACTGGCCATGAATTAAATTAATTGTAAACTCACTGCATTTTAAGTAGTCTAGACATTCTAATTTTTATAAGAATTTCAAGAACAGCCTGTGTCCATGCAAATATAACTCCATTCTTTCCCATAGTACCAAGTTTTCTCCATGTTGCATTTCATCTTCCAGAAAGCACAAAAGAAAACCCATGCGCTATTACTATGTGTAATATACATCACCAAACGGTCTCAAAAGCTTAATTAATGACAAGTTTAAGTGGGTTTCTACCCATAATAAGATGCATTTTAACAGTTGTAGTCCCCTATGTTATGTGCCCAAATTTTTTTTTTGAGTATTCTGTATTTTCAAAAGTGCAAACTACAAACCAGACCCTTTGATTTTTATAATTTTTAAGGAGATATTTAGTTTTATCACTTTTTTGTGAGTATCAGCCAGTTTGACCAAGGCAAGCAAATCAACAATTATCCCCCAATTCCTATGCATGTATCCTGGTGACTCCAGCCAAAAGACTACCTCATTGGAACCATTTCAGGAGCAGATCTTTTGCATCAGCAACATCTCCCAGCCAAGCATCTGAAATTTAAAAAACAATTTCCCAGCAACAAATTCAAGTATGTTGTAAAACTAATAATGCTTTTGCTTGCTGACAGAAATCATGAGTCCAGTCTGGAGTCAACTGCTATACAAATGGGACTAGAAACAGATGAAGTGTTTAAGTGAGGAGTCTATTGAATCGGGTATTTAGCTCTGTCTGCAAAGGTAGATGTTGAGTTGTTGCCAAATTCCTGCTAATAAATGCCATGTCTTCCCAGGAAGAATTTCCAGTCCTCTCACACACTATTCGGCAAAGCACCTCTGGTTTTACAAGCTTGGTTTCCACACTTGCATCACCTTTTGCATATGTAATCAGCAAAAGCATTAACTGTTTGAGGTGCTCCTTCCTGTACAACACCAACATTTCGTAAATCAAATTCTTAATGTGAACTGCAGACACCTACAAGGAACCTCCTCATAACATACAGTAAGCACCAAGCAATGCAGGAAGCAGCCTGCATGATTAACATCTTGACACATGCAGCGTAAGCAAGTTTCCAACATGACTTATAGTTTTTGGACAAGCTCTTAGTTTCACATTATTTACAGGTTCTCAGTACTCTTGAGTTTGGTTCAATTTACCGTGCACTTACACATCACAGTATTTGTATCCCAACATCTTCACTACTATCTGTTACAGTAACTCATGAGAGAAAGAAGGAATAAGATTTCTGAGCATCACGACAGCATATTTGAGATACACTGATTACTACATTGTTTCACATTTGCTTTAACAGAACAGTGTAATTAAGATTGTGACGACCAGGCATCTAGAACATAACTACTTGTTGTGTGTAAGGATAAACCCATGATGGTTGAAATTAAGGTTGGCAATGCCTATTAGTCTTGCAATTTACAATGTAACAGATGAAATGAGGTTTGGTTTGAAACCTTAACCTCCCCAACCATACAAATGAATGTCAATCCTTACATCTCCTTTCTAAGCTCTCATACACCCCTAGTCTAGACAAGCTTTGCCGACCGGTACCTCAGCGTCTTTCTGTTTTTGTGGATGCTTAGGCCCATCCCACCACCCCATCCTTTTGCTCCTCCTGCCCCATTTGCAGTGGCCCACCCCACTCCTTGGCACTGATTTCCCTGGCAGCCACCACACTGGGACTTCTGAAATGGAGGCAGTGATCTGAAAGTGTCCTAGTGGGGAACAAGTGTCTGGGGCAGAGAAGGCACATGGGAGCAGAGGGAGCACACCTTCTCATTCCTCCCTGCTTCCAGGCTACCTTCCATCTGTTAGGAGAGGACAACCTCCCCACACTACAAGAAAAAATTAGTAATTGCTGTAGTTCATCTTGAACCAAGTATTCTAAATGAAACCAGCTGAAAAAACAGCTATTGACAACCAGAGTTGGAAAACCAGAGTGTGCTCGCCTAGAACACCCTGCCTATAGGTTCTGAGCACAGGTTAAGAAAGCTGATGAGATTACCTGGTTGGAGACAATTTAACTCTCAACTTTTATGTAATACACAATTTCCTTTATTAGTTCAAAAGAGCTATTAATGTACTTACTAGTACTTTTATTAATAACAAACTTACTAATGATCTGAAACTGCAGAGGTGAAGCGTCAAACAGCAAAACACTCAGCTGACACCCAGTAATTTGTTTTAGCCAAACCTGGAGTGGGAGAAAGAAGTCCAGCAGAAGATAACTAACTGTACTAGCTGAATTTACACCAGGACAGCAGAAGATGGATGCTAATAAACACAAACGGTTGCAGAATGCAGGGGAAACTGAACTACACACACTGTAGAAAAATCCAAACCCATCCGTCAGATGCATAAACCTGCCAAGGGGGCTCAGCACTACTGCAGATAGTTCACTTCAGATTTCTCCTTAACATGTGTCTATGACACAAAAAGATGAAGTGTCAGACTGCAACAGTAATAAGATACAGGGCAATCTTTAAAAACTATATTTGTGTAGATGAACCCTCTACATCAGCTGGATTACAGTGCAGAGACTGTGAGCCCATCTTAAAAATGGGTTCTGTGGAATCTGCTTGTTCAGGGAAAGCAAGCATCTGGGGCAATGAAAATGTATTGTATGAGCAGAATGGACAGAACTGTATTACTTACCCCAGAAAGGAGAGAAATGCTTCAAAATACACTTAAATTAGTAACAGGGAAAGCAAACAAGAAACATTCGCTGATTATAGGAACAGCGAAGCTGAAAGGTGGCAAATTATAAGTATAAAACCAAAAATTTTAAAATATCTATTAAAATATATGAACACTGCTACTTCAGGTATCAGTTGATTCTGTGATTCGTGTACTGCACAAATAGAACACTGATGCTGCTGCTGATAAACAATTTAACAGGATTCAAACAGGGGTTAGGCATGCACACAGATAACAAAAATATCCAAGAATATCCAGAATTGGTGTGGTTATTTCATACCAAAAGTAGTGCAGAACTGAAAGGAAGATAAAACCTCATGAGTGAGGATTTAAATCAATCTCTAATCCTTAAATTTCAAATAAAGGTTTTCATGAGGGGAGGGAGATGATGTCACATGTCATTTTTGCAGGTTCCAGCAGTCTTTTGAGGTACCTACTGATCTTCAGTATCTTAAAGACAGGATGCTAAACTAGGTGTGCTACAGATAAGGGTAATTCCTGTAATCTCTGTTATTCAAAGTGAACATTAATGCTGTATATTCAGAGTATGAGCAGAGTTACCTACCCTCCCATCTGCTTACAGAGCCAGGAAGATGTAATTCTGTCTTCCCACAGCTTTCATATCACCTTCTTCACTCTTTAATATCCATCTATTGATATATCTGTGATATCCCTGGTATATCTTGTTTTCTTACTTCTTTTTCTCTCTCCTATCCCAAATATCCCCATAAACTCCAGCATCTTTCCTGAACATTAGACTCTGCTCCTTGGTTTCTCCTTGCTCACATAAGCCAGAACTTTCCTGCTCTTCAGAAAAGGCTGATTTTTTTCTCCCAGGATAGACTGGAGAAAAAAGGTGGAGGCCCTTTCCCAAACACCACTAAATCCAAGAACCAAAATACCTCACTGTGGCTGTTACAGCAGTTATAACTCTTTATCCACTTTCATATGTGAAGGACCTGAATGCCCCAAAGCTTTCTGTGGTTTTCAGCAATACCAGTTGACACAGTAAAACATATACCCCTCCCTACAAGCCTTTATTTTCTTTGTTTTTATTAACATCATGGTGACAGCTCACTGTTACCAGTGAATGCTTACGCTGACAGTTATTTGCCATACAATATAACTAGACCTTGAGGCCACACGGTTCGCTTTACACCTTAGATGTACTGTCACAGCCTGCTCACAAGCAAGCACAGCTTTACCAAGCGACATGCTTTAAAGTCTCCTTCTCCTCTTCTTTAATAAAGTACACACCCAGATTCTGAAGAACATGACTGACTCTATAAACAGTGCAGAGCAGAGACCAAACAAACCAATGCCTGTTTTGAGCCCAACTTGTGCCCAATACAGTCAGACATACACCCAGCCATCACCTGCAGAGGCCACCTCTCCTGCCACATTAGGTTCTTGATCTCATTCAGCATCCAGCCACCCAGCTGTTCATGGCAGCGAATGGCCGGGGCAGCAAGGGGGCTGAGGGAATGAAAATAGAGGCAATGTCTGTTTGTCAAGCCCTGTATTCGGACTTATTCATAGCAGGCATGCCCAGTACAACTGTTCAGGAAGCAAATACAGCTCCACCATCCAAAGTTCCAGGAATTTGACTCACTCTGTATTTACTGTATATGGCTTTATAAAGCCACAGATCCACCATGAAAGCACGGAAAAGGTCATCAAACACTGCTCTTGTATGCTATTATTTGTTTTCACCTTTTTAGTGTAATTACTGAGGACATTCGCATGAAATCTGTAAACATTTCCACTGTTACCTTGCAGCGCGGCAGTCCTTTCAGCTGCGGCTCAACAGCTGCTTTATGAATTCCATTCAATGGCTGCCAGACTGAAAATGTTCAGAGAAAAATAATTTTATTTACAGCTAACACATGGGACTTCAAATAACCAGTAATAAATGCTCAACAGGACAAGACAGGCCCATAATTATCTCTGTCACTAACGACTACAGTGGGTTGGCATAGGAATTGCAATTTAGACCAGAGCTCTCTGTCACCCCAAGCTGGCACTGCCCCTGCTGCTGCCCCTGGGTGTCTGCTCCTCCTTGCCCTCTCCTTGGGGTGGCAAGATGGTGTGTCATACTGTGAACACAGCCTAAGTTCTCTGCTTTGTCTTGAATGTCCTTTTACCACTTCTATGAATGGATTCACTCACAGCCACTCAATGCTCATGCCAACTTCTGGGTCAGGGCAGTGCAAGGGCCAAGTTGAATTGGAAGTAAAAGAATGGCCTCAACAACCACCTCAACCGAAAAAGTCATCGGGTAACTAATATTATTACTGAAAACATAATCCATAAATCTGTTCTATTTTAAAAGCTCTGTCCTCATATTGAATGCACTTAGGGTATTAAAAGACTAATTCACATGCTCTGTGTCTGTGATCTTTAACATGCGAAAGAATTGTGAGAACTACTCATAAATACCATTAGCGAATGTGTAGGAAAAAATCCACAACACCCCAGAAGATGCCTGCAAAGTGAATTTTAGAGAAAGTAAGAGGATTTTTAAGGATGTCCTGGGCAGTATATATAATCTATTCACAAAGACTTCAGGAGAACTTGCATGTTTCTGAGAATTCAGCACATCTTGTAGCTCTTACACATTTGTTGCCAACGTCATATTTAAGCAGTGCATTTACATACAAACTGACCGCACTTTACTATAGTTTACCATCTTTCCTCCGACATTATTTTTAGAACATAAAAAGCACCTAATTTTCAACCTATGCTGATTTCTTGTAATTCCTACTAACTGTAGAAAGCTTTCCTTTCATGAAAATGAAACCATGTGAAATTGTCAAAATACACGCCTCTTTTCTGCAAGTGTCTGCTGACAGTACCATGGATTACTTTGCGATGTGCAGCTGCTGGTTACTTAATAAAAATTATCACAACAGTGTATCTGAACAGTACCGTTTGTATGCAGACATCTTTAACACAACATAAAATACAGGCATCAAATTATTTTTTTATGACAGCATCTGGGAGCTAATTCTCCTGCTGAACTCATGACAAAATCCAGGAACAAGCTCTCTGCAATTGGTATAGGCCTAGCAAATAACTGGGATAGCCACACATGATGAGGTTTAATTTCTGGCCTTAGTGAAATTCTTGTTCTACCTCTGACTGAAACAGTGCATGCAGAACTGAGGAATAAATTACTCCACGAGATCTGAAGCTGACCTCTCAGCACAACTGACTGCAGTGACATGAAGCCAGCCACTTCTCATATTTTCAGTTCTAACCTCAGTGCTGAACTGTGACCACACAGTAGTCTGACGGCAGATTTTAATTAAAAAAAAAAAAGGAAGATACAACTACATGTGTACTAAGACCAGTGAGGTATCTTTGTGTGTGTGTGTGTCTGTGTCTCTAAAAGGGAGCACCTCTTATGCTACCAGATGGCTGCAGCTCACCAATGGTGCTCACTTCTGCAAAGAGCAAGTTCCTCACACAGCGAGGTGGGGACGGTATCTGCTCAGCCTGTGGTGAAAGCTTGCTGGATGTGAACCGGCACCCATCTAAGAGCCATGGGATGTATTAATGCAGCCTGAATGCAAGTAATGTGAGTACAGCAATAGGTACAATAAGCTGACATCTCTGTTCTGCTAACGAGGCCCTGTGGCCAAGCTGGTACACCCTACCTCTTAGTATGGGTTGTTAGCTTGGGCTCAGCGCCACACTAAAGCAGCTACGTGACCCCTGCGTAAGGAGGTAGGTAGGTTGTACCTGGTTGGCACAGTGACCTATTTAGAAACTACTCTGGTACCATCCAGCTACCTAGACAGGCCAAATAAGTAATTTATCCTGCTGTGCTGGTCAACAAGCAGAACATTTTGGGCCACCTCCTTTCAGAGCAGACATTGGCATGTGAAGGTGTTCCAGCAGAAGAGCTAAGGCAATCCAGAGCGACAGAAAGGTGAGCTAATTCTGCAAGCGGACAGAGACCTTCTCCTTCCCCAGTGACAGGGAGCAAATGGGAGATGATGTCAGAAAAGAGGACTATGTCCCTACCAACAATGCAAGGAGCATTCAGAGCAGAAAATGATGCCATGTTAAGCAAGGTTAAGATCCATCTAAGAAGGTGCATGTGTTCCTTTTCACCACTGGGTAGACCTGTCAGGACTTGAATTTCCACTTGACCTGAAGAGTCATTCAGATAGCTCATATTTGTTCTCCTTCATATACATTTCTGCATCTTATGGCCTTTTACTGCCTCATCAGTCATTCTGGCAGAATAGGAATCACTTAAATGCTGCATGAATATCTGACAATGTTTTGCCATGTTGTAAAGATCTTTATCCCCGTTCCAAGCAACCTTTAAACATCCCAGGTTAGAGGCATCAGCTAGAGGACCTGTTGCAAACCCCAAACCTGCGGCAATGAGACACTCTACACACATTTGTATTAAATAATGTTTATCTCTGAGGTGGGGAAACTACTGAAACTTTTTAGCAAACAGGAGTGATGACTGACTGCTCAACAGAGCTACTCTCCTAGAGAGAGTGAATTAAGACTATGATGTTAAGATGAGGGTTTGCTCTATATATGTGGTACAGAGACTCACATATTCTCAGTCATGAGTCCATGAAAAATGCTTAAGTGAACAAAGCAAAAACTATTTTATATTATATAGAAGATCACCCAGCTATCTTTTGGTGCTCAGAGCAGATCAGGAACAACTTCTTAAAAAATAAAAACTGTATCATTATACAGACGCTCATCAGTCTGGCTAACCTGAGTGCTCCAAGCCCAAGGGCCAAGAATACAACATGTAATAATCTTACACCCATAACAGAGAAAGAAATCACCTACATAAAAGTGTTTCCTTAATTGTAATAATTTAAATTACATGCCAGATATAATTTAATGGAAGCATATACATGAATGCGATAAAGACAGATAACCATTTAAACATGTTTATTATTACCTGAAATCTTTCTATTGCAAAGTAATTTGTTTCCAGAGTCTCTGTTAATTTTACAGTGTAAAAATATTAACAGACACGTCACATTTATCAGAATAGGGTATTATAAGACTGGACTGAAGGTTCTTAGAGATGACACTGATTAAAGATGACACTTTAATGTAATATGAATGTAAATTTATATTCAGAAACTTAATCTTCTGGAAAGTCCCAGAAATTCAGGGGACTTTCCCACGAAGAAAGTAAATCTTTCCTTTCCCATCCTAGAAGGAGGGAAAGCAACTGCCAGTATTTAAAGTTCTTTGGTCTAAAATGTTAAATTACGTATCTGAATTTCATCATCCATGTAAAAATTAAAGAAAAAAGACCGAGGGTTGAATACTGTAGGTCATCTCAGCAGAACACTGCAGACTGAAAAGGGTCAGATGTTGGAATCCTGAACTGATACAGATCACACTTGTTTTCGCATCATTCTGTTTCAGAGAACTATCAGATCAGTTAAGAAATTCAGGGCAAGCATGGAGTTTCAGGTATTACTGATTCTGTTTCTGCTGATACTGATTCAGCAGAACAGTTAAACTTGACAAGAGAATTTTAGGTAGAATTTGTGTCTGTGCTGAGATCTGTCTGTTGGTGAGAAGGGCAGCTCCACTGCTAATGTTTCTAACCCACTTCTGAATGTCAGTGGCTAAAGGATTAATTAATAAAAAAATGCCACTTCATATATTTATGGTGCAAGCTTTATGGTCATAGACTACTAAAACAATCATTGCTCATTCCGTTTGATGCTTGGAACATACGTGGTATTTATCTAGTGTTCAACTCATAGTATAAGAACATGAAGTTATATAACTTGGTAAATATTGCAGTGTCTTGTTTATAAAAACCACCACGCTTCTAATGAGTTCAGAAAGAAAACACAACAAAATGGATGTTTCAGACCAATGCTTTCACTGTTTTATTAATAGATAATCTTTATAACTGGTCATCAGAAAGTAAGATAGACTGAATTATTTATACAAAGCTGACAATTACCAGCTATAAAGTCAAATGTCTGAAATAAATTCAAAATAACCTGTATCTGTACAAGCAACATACTTTTTGTTATGATTTAATACCTTTGCTTCTTTCTTTACAGGCAGTATTGATTATTTTTGCTTCAATGCTCTCAAGTAAGTGAAAACCTTTGAATTCTTTCCACAGTTGGAGTGCTACAGTAGAGTATGCCCAAGTATGCCCAAGAAAAACAGCAATCCCTTACAAACCCTGTCCTTGTCCTATTTCTGAATGCATCCTATTCACAGAATTTATTGCAACATTAAAACCGTAAGATATGGGGCTTAAGCGACAGCTCAGACTTGGAAATATTTTAAATCCTAAAGTTGCTCTGGCTTTACTAGTTATATCGAAATCATCGTTGCTTGGTCAATTAGCACTAGTCTTGAAGCAACAGCAGATCCATTATCTTGCTTAATGCACCAAAATTAAATCTATGACCCACCTTCTCCCTAAAAAGCAATTGAAACAAAATGGTGATGACATTTTATAGTAAAGTAATTTTGACTAATGTTACCAACTGAGTGGATTCTGGTTTATTTTTCATGTATTTTTATATTTGCCTGGAAGGGGCAGCAAAGCTTCTTAAATGAGAAAGATCTTCCAGATACCTGCCAGGCAGATCTATTCTGCAAAAGTATCATCTCCAAAACAGAGAATGATTTATCTCAGTTCTCAAATACTTAACTGGAGTTTAAGACCTGCATTACCTGAGGAGAACACAGCTGTCTCCACGAAACAGAGGATGTGACTTGCTGGTAATACTGAAGGTCAGAACAATGACCCTGAGTAAGCAATGGGAGCCATCGATGAACCAGAAAGGGCCAGAGAAAGAAACAGAATCTGTGTTTTGCATCAGTGTGTTGCACACAAAAGAAAATCTCCATTTTGCTTTCTGCAACTACAGTCTTACAAGCATTTCTGTTGGCAGCACTGCCAGTTCAGGCTCTGCTTTCCTCTGGACTCTTTCTCATTTACACCTTCACAGCTGTCTCTGAGGCTGTGTAGTAAATGGAACTCGGCAACCAATTTGCTCTCTTCTGAGAGACCAGAAAATGCAACTTATTTTTATCCTGGACCAGTTCTCCAATCCAGCTCACTGCCTCACAGAGAGTCATACAGGTGCTACTGGCACAGGAGCAGGAACAGGAAAGGTGGAGCAGAGTCTACCCTGCTGCAGCCAGGCCTGCCAATGAAAGCACAGTAGATCACATCATGGTTACAAGACTATGGGAAGCCAACAAAGATGCCGAAGAAAACATCTATATTCTGTAATTTGATTTTTATTGTTTTACTGATGACTCTTAAGCAGAGTGGGAGGCTGGTAACAAGATGATTTTTTTTTTTTAATATAGTCAACATTAGCTTTCTGAGGACTGGGCAGAGAGACACATTTTTCAAACAGCCACACTGCTGATAAAGCTGTTGTTTGCAGCAGATAACATACTACTTCTTCTACCCAGCTGAAGATAATGTGCATTGATTATACACTCCACATTAACTTTATGCTACAGCTTCCACCCTAGTAGCTTCAGCCACAATTATTATTTTAAAATCAGGAAGACTCAGGCCAAGGCATCTATCAGTTTATAGTAACAGTGAAACTAAAGCAAGCTCATCACCCAGGTGCCTTGGGCCAACTGACAGGATTTACACCAAGGTGTTGGACCTGGACCCCTTCTGGAGCTTCATCTTTCAACTTGGGCTTGGTTAAAGAATGTTATACTCCTCATGAAGAAAGGGCCCCAAGAGTTACACTGATCTAACCTCTTGAGAAGACTGAAACCCGCCTCTGATAAGGAGTAGTTAGTTCAACCACACAGGCGTCACCAGTCTTTCAAGAGGCAAACTTTCCTTTTCTTCAACTGAGACACTTAGTGTGTTCTAGCTTTCCTAGCTGCAAAGACAAACGATATGGCTCTGATCACCATGGACAGAGCCCGACTCTTCCTTCTTTCACACCAAATCATGGATGTGCTGCAGTTCCCCAAGATGGGTCTGCTGATCCAGCTCTCTGCTGCTGAAGGGAGAAAGTTGCATCCTCCTCCTTTCTTTCCCTACAGTCTCCCTGCAAATTTGCACCAGTGTTGGTGCTAAAAGCATCTCAATCACCAACCGAATCAGCTCACTCCCACAGATGAAAACTAACCTAACAAAAAAGCATGGCTTTCTCCTGGGTTAGCAATTTGATCTGGCTTGTTAGATTTTACCTACAACATAAGGGATGGCTGAACATCACACAAGCAGGAGCAGGAGAGAAGGAAGGAGTAAGATGTCTGTCTCTGGAGAGTCACATACAGTTGTATCAGCTCAGATGAAACCACAGCAACAGACGACTTCTGTTGGTAATGTGCTGGGGCATTAGTACACAGCGCCCTTTTTCACATCTTCCCTCCCTTGGTATCTCCCAGAATTTTCCTATCAGCACAAAGCAGAAAAATTCAGATGAGTTTCACAAAGAGGGGCAGGGGTCCTACTTCTATAGTAATGCCCTAGGCTTTTTTCCAAAAGAAAGCTCTCTACAATCTGCAAAGGCATAAATTTACAAACACTGCTCATATTACATGTCCCTTGGAGGAATGGACAGGCACCAGCAGAGTTTGAGATTGGGCCAGCTACACAAAGCCAGAGGAAGGAAAAGGCTCAGAAAATAACGCTTCCCATCCATTATTCCATGGGGTATAAAAGATAAGCTAGATGAGATTTTACATTCAAGCCCTAGGAAAGGTGCAAGGGAAAGCAAAATCCAATTGATATTGAAATAGCAGTAGAGAACAAGAGAAGATTTAGGGTAGCATCTTTCAGAAAAATGCATGTAATATTGGAGCCAAAATGTCACAGGAGGTTGCAGAGTTGCTGGAGAGATGATTAAGAAGATTGCAGCAAAGAGCTGCAGAGAATGGTGACGGGAGGTTAGAACAAAACGTGTCAGAACAGGACTGAGGAAGTGAACATAACAGTTGTTAGAAAAAAACCACACAAAAGGCATTTAAGCAAAGTAAACAAGTAGCACAACAAACTATGTAGGCATGATATTAGGGAACAGCTGCTTCTCATGTTCATTTGCTCATATTTAGGCACACATAAAAACTTAAACTTAGCTAAATGCTCCAGCGCTGCAGCAAGAACCACCACAACAGGATCTATGCCATCCAGCTTAGTTATAAACACAGTAATAACGTACATTTTTTAATGTAGGCTGCATTTTCTCATTTAGCAGTGCTGCTGTTTGAGCTGCCCTTATCTTCCTACTCATTCCAGTCCCACCTCTTCCCCCAATTATGCTGGTAGCAACCAGGGGTGTGAATGATCCAGGTGAGAAATAATGAGGCTTCCCACCCCTCACCCGGATGGATCATTTCCCCAGTGAGGTCTACTGCGGAGTAGCCCAAACATCTGTGCTAGTGCAATGAAGAAGACATGATCACCAGACATGGACGATGCTTCAGACAATACTACTGTCAAAAAAACGTATGTGGAACTATGGTTTCAGTCCATCAGGCAGCAGATTAACTAAATTCTTGGATTTCTCTGGCTACCTTTTTTTTTTTTTTTTTTTTTTTTTGAGTCTGCTCAAGGAAAGAACCTGTTCTTTTCTAAGTTTAGAAAGCTATCTGGAAAAGTTTCTGCCAAAAGAGGAAAATACAACCCAGCTTTACAGTTCTTCCAAATGCAGGGAAAAAAATTTTGCCAATAACCTCATTGACCAAACAAGCTATCACTGGAACAACGGAGTATCAGCGTCACTTGAACTCTCCCCTCAAAAAAAGTGTGAAAACATCAAGGGTAGACATTTTTGTTTCAGTTTCCTGCACGAAGGCAGCTTCAAAACAGTTCATTGTAAGGCTTTCTGCAGCTTTGCCTAAACCAGCTAGTGTGTCTTGTGTGAGAGACCAATTGAAAAGTAATGAAAATCCAGAAGAGCAACTGGCAGGACTCTCTTATCACTGGAACGTTTTTTCCATCTTTTAGCTAATGGGCTTGATTCATGACAAATCTCAAAATACTTGCAGGAGAAAGACAGGTATGCTTATTATCTTAGGTGGTAAAAGAAACCCTGTACCTATGCACTGCACTCAAAATCATTGAGAGTACCTAAGATGCATCAGTGCTGCTTTAAACTTGTATGTAAACTCCTACATTTTAAAATATATATTTATGGAACATATTCATGCATCCAAACAGGAACACGTTTCCTGCAAATTCTTTACCCTCTCCCCTTTAAGTGGCTCTTCCACTACCTAGTTTTCTATTCTCTCCATTTTGCACAGGATACTCTAAAGCCAGCACTGCCAGAAAAAAACAGCAGCAGCATGAAATGAGAAAATCTTTGTTTTCAAATTCTTTTTTACCTACAAGACCAGCTAGACCCTGACACATCTTCATCCCCTGCACAGCTGACAAGGCTGTTTTAGAAACACGGAAAAATGGAAGGTGCCATATTTGTTCTCACTCACCTTATTAACTGCGGTACAACCAAGTGATCTAAAAGTTTTGCAGCAGAAAATAGGTACCAATGCCTTCATGCTGGGTGATTTACAAAGATCGTTAACTGCAGATTGCTCAGGTTTTCATAATCACCATGAAATATGACCACACAGACTGCAGATGAGGCAACACAATTTTTGATTCAGAGAAAAATCACTGCCTTCTCATGAAAATTCAACTGTATGCAGGTAGGGCACCAGAGAGCTCAAACCGAATTCTGTAGGATTGTTTCTGTAGATGAGGATTGCTGTCATGTCCCCTGAAACTAACTTTAGATTAGTGGCAGAAAGCTAGCACGGTCTTCTCACAGCACAAAAGCCTTGAGAAGTGTGACATGAGTAATTGATCTCCACTTGCTTCCAGAGATCCGAAAATAGAGGTGAAGTGTGAATATCCCATTTGTTTCAAAAGGGTGTCAACAGAAATTCCTAGTCAGGGCCTTGTCTGCTATCAAAATCTGCACCTACAGAGCTGTAGCTGCACTTAGGCAAGAGGCTGCTTCTTACTGCAGCAAAACTGCTACTTTCCAGTATAAGATCAGCTACTACAGAATATTTTATATTTGACATCAGTACCAGCAATAGCTACACTGGTGCAGGCTTCCAGGAAACAGATTGATGACTTGACAGTCTAAATGAGATGTTTCTAAATTTTCCGTATCAGCAGACCCCTCTCCCCTTTCAGACCTTTGGGATTTTTTTTCACCCAAGGTAACAGACACGCTTACCACCAAAATAATGGGAGGGAAAAAAAAAAAACATATAGGTCAGATGCATACCATTTATTGCACATCCAGACACAAAGCTAAGAGTACTAAACACTGATGTTCTATCAATTAAAGCATTAAAAACTATTACACGATTCTTTCCTACATGCAAATATTTCATTTTAGGTCACCTGTAAGCGATGCTTAGCAAATACACAACCACCTTTCTGTTCCCTTTTCTCTCTGATCTGTGAGTATACAAAGCTGGTGAGGAAATGCAGAGATCTGTGTTAGCAAACATGGATCTGAGAGTCTTCCACTCTATTATGACACAGGATAAATAAAATGTCGTGTTTCTGAAGCTACAAAAAACAAGCAGGGATTTACTATCGCATTTTTGTATTTAAAATGAAGTGCATATTCCATCATAACAAGAATGAATGAAATACACCAACAACTACACTCCCTTTAATCACTGTCAACAGCTACATTGCTTACTGAAGTCCTCAGACGTCTATCAATCAATTGCAACTTTAGAAGCCCTATTTTCATGTTGGTATTATTTAGAGTGAAGTGATGTAGAGCACCTTTGGCCTTCATTTCAAAAGAAGTGGTGGAAGCGGCAGAAAACAGAACGGAAGGCCAGGCCTATCTATACATGTGAATCACAAATAGCCATCTTGAACAAAAATTTATTTGAGTGACTTCATATTTTACTGTAAAAATACCCATTTGTTGATACAGGGAAAACAGCAAGTAGAATCTCAACATTCCTGTACTCTGCAATAGCGTTTGGTGGTCACAATGGGACTAAGCAGAGATATCTGATATTCCTAAATAAGCTTCTAGTCTTTTATTTAAGAAATAGGAAACTTGTTTCTAATCTCGGGAAAAAAATGAAATCATGACAGGTGTTATTCCAGAAGCAGATTATGTGCAGAGGGAGAAGTAAACAAAACGTTTTGGGGAAGAAAAGTCACACGACCTATATATTTTTTTTTTATCCTTGTATACCTTTGAGAAGTTATCTTTGGTTAAAAAAAGTTTTTTTAAGAAGACTGCCACATCATTTTTACTTTACTACTTACTGTACTCAAAAGTGCAGATATCCAGGTTTTGAAAGTAGAAATAAAATTCAAAATAATGTCTTCTATTCTAGGCAACTAAATGGGAAAAAACCCTCACAACTGCAGCAAGGCAAGGCTGGTGTAAGGTGGAAAAGGCAGCCGAGTTGACATTTGCTATTAAAGCAGAGACAGAGGTCAAATCCTGCTCGCTGTGCAGCACCTAATAGTCAGGGGAAAACTGGCAAAAGCAAACCCCAAACCGAGATTTACCAGCCACGGCGAGGCTCAAGTTCACTTTGGGTTAAAAATACTAACAGGAACGAAAGAACGCAGCAAAAGGGAACCGTCTCTCTGTTACGTGATCTGCGCATCGGGTTTAAAGCTCTTCCCTCGGTTATTTCCCCCGAGCGCGGTGTTGGGTGACCGCGTCCCATTACCCCTCTGCAGCCGCCCGGAGACGGCCCGTGCCCCACGCTGCAAATAAAAGTAAACCACCAGACCAAGCGCTGGCCCGAGCTTCTGTGCACAGATTTTATTAAAAACTTCTCGTTACAGAGCCTAGGAGCGTGTTACAGAGCCTAGGAGCGCCCCACGTCCTCGCTTCCATCACGGCAAGAGTCTGTTTATTTATTTGTACAGCGCACTCGGGTCACCGGGGAAGTGAAACTCTCCGGGCGCGGGGCGGCGGGGTCCGGGGCGGCCCCGCGGGAGGGCTGCCCGCCGCCCCGGCCGGACCCGCGTCCCCGGAGCCCGCCGGGGCCGGGAGGCCGCGCCCGGGGCCGCCGCCGACCGAGGCGGGCAGCGCCGGGGGGAGGGCGAGGGGCTGCGCGGCGGCGGGGACGCGGGCTGAGGCGCAGACGGAGGGGCGGCGTGGGGAGGGGGCGCCCCGCCGCGGAGGGGGCGCGGGTGGGTGCGCGGCCGCCCCCCGCCGCCGCCGCTCCCCCCTCGTCGTCTTTCTCCGCCGCCTCCTCCTGGGGCCGGGGGGCGCGATCCCCCTTCCCCGCCGCGCTGAGCGCCGCCGCTGGCTGCCGCCAGAGTCGCCGCCGCCGCCCGGCCGTGGCGGCCGCCGCCGCCGCCGGGGCCGGCTCCCATCCGCCATTATCCTTTGTTCGCGGCGCGGCGGCGGCGGGGATGTTGCAGGGCTCGGCTCCATCTTTAAAGCGGGCGCCCCTCCCGCGGGCGGTGCAAGGCCGGGCCCCCGCGTCCTGCCGCCCGGCGGCTCCCCTGGTCCCCGCCGGGCTCCATTTCCTTCCCTCCCCCCCGCCCCTGTTTGCTGGGCGCCTTCCTCCTCTTACCGGTTACCAGGCTGCTCCGTCACTGCTTTCGTTCGCGCCTAGGATCTCGCCGCAGTTTTATTCTCTCCCCCACGTAACACACCGCGTCAAACTACACCTCCGCCGCGTCACTCACACACACACAGGCGCTCCCAGCCCGGCGACAGGCAGGCAGCGGCCGACTGAGGAGCGCCAGCCAGGGAGCAAGCGCCGAGCGCGCCGCGGCCCGCACGGAAATCGCCGAGCGCTCACGGAAAACGCCGAGCGCCCGGCAGGCGGCGGGAACGGCCGAGCGCGCCGCCGGCCCCCGCGGAAAGAGCCGAGCGGCCGCGGAAACGAACGAAGCGCCCCGGAGGGGAGGCGGAAAGAGCCGAGCGGCCGCGGGAAGGCGCGAACGGCGCTTCCGCCCGGGGCGGCCCGCGCGGAAAGAACCCCGCGGGGCCCCCCGCAGCCCCCCGCGCGCGAGCGGGGCCGAGGGCGCCGGGAAGCCGCGGGCGCTCACGGAAAGGGCCGCGCCGCCCCGGGGGAGGGCGGCCGGGCGCCGGCCCGTCGCCCCCCGAGACCCCGCGGGGGGCGCCGGCACCGCCCAGGTCGCCAGGCGCGTCCCCACGCGCGCACTGGCGCCCCGGGGCAGCGGCCGCCCCGGCCCCGCAGGGCTGCCCCCTCTCCCCCCGGGGGACGCCCTCCCTGGGCGCCCCGCTGCCAGGGCACCCGCCCGGACCCCCTTCCCCAGGCCCCCGACTCTCGCCCCGAGACCCAGGCACCCCCTTGCTTCTCAGGCACAACATGGCGGGTGAGGTGCCACGGTGAGGCCGTGCTGCCCCGCCTCGGTGCCTCCTGCCTGCCGGGCGTCCCCTCCCCGCGTGGCGAAGCGCTCGCATCCTTCATGTTGCTCCTCTAAACCTTCCTCTACTGCCTGGTTTTTGCTCCGGGAGGGGCTGCAACTCCCGTCCCGCTCTCTGCCCTCTCTGGCCCAGGGGCCGGCCGGCCATGGCAGCCCAAAAGCAGGCGCAGGGCGGCTGCTGCTCCGCTCTATCACAAAGATCCCCGTGAAATCCCCCAGTCCTGAGCAACCGGCCTTCACTGCTGCTGGAGGGGCAAACCTCTTTTGGCAGAGGCACCGGGCACTGAAGCTGTAAAACCACAATTTTCAGAGCAGCTGTGGCCGAGGCGGCAGTTTGCACCCATGGCGTCAGCCCCGTGCTTTGCCACCTCTCAGGAGGGACAGATGTTGTCATAACGGGGCAGGGGACAGGATGCGGGTTTGTGTCTTGTCAGAGAAGAGCAGCAGCCACATGCTGTGGCCCTCAACCTGATCTGCAGTGCCAGCATGATGTCTGTCGCTGGGGGTTTTAAATGAATGAAGGCGAGCTTTTTATAAGCGAAGTCTTTTCAAAGAGTTGATGCCACCATGGAGCAGGGAAGGGGCCAGTGGTGCTCCGGCCAGGTGAGTCCAGCCCTGTCTTCTACGGTTGACAAATGCAGTTTAAGGCACTTGATCATACACCCTGAAGAATGAACTGCTCGAACTACAACCAGATAAAAACTATACATAGCTTTGAAGAAACTATTTTTCCTTTCACAAAACCTCAAGATGGCACTACATAACAAGATTTGAAGCTTCAGATCTGGTTCATTTCTGCAACCAGCCTGGCACAGCCACCCTGCGAGGCCACAACTGCAGCAAACACTGCATCGGACAACACTGGTGCGTGGCTGAAATTAGTTTTGCTCTTGTCAAGTCTTGTTTTCTCAAGAAGGTTGAACTGATTTTACTGAGGGGTTTTTTTTGAGGTTGTTTTTTTTTTTTTTTAGTTTTACTGTTTATGCTGAGTTTTATCTAGCTCCATGAAAAATCACAAGAGACAGTGCAGAGAACAATTACAGGTTTACTTTGCATTTGATTTTGTTGATTACAGTTATTCTAAAACAAACTGAAAAAACCCACCTTCGACATTTAAAAAAAATGCAGGTCAATTTAAGCTGATAAAACATTGCTTTACTGACCACACATACTAGAGCTTGGGACACATCTCATTTTCTGCTTCTGCTGCACATTTCCCTCTGCCCTGCCTGCAGACAGGAGCTCCAAGGTCGCAGTACAGCGTAGCCTCGGCTGCCACCCTCCCTGTGCCCTCTTTCCCCCCCGGGTGTTGTGAACCTGCACTGTGCCTTTGGCTCGCACCCAATCCTGGACACAGTGTACAGCTGCTATAATTTTTGGAAATTATTTTCTCTTTTTAGAGTCTGCTAGGATATGAAAGCTCAATCCACTAAATTGATCTTTTACAACTCCTAACAGGATCAGAATTTTCCTGCCATTTAAAGCTTTTGGGATAGGCAAAAAAGCTAAAATCTTCGTTTTGGATTTGGTCTGTTCATTGACATTGAATGGAAACCCTTCTCACTCCACATCACAGGTAGAGGTGTGAAAGGCTTGTCTCACAGTCACATCCTTCTCGTTTCACTCCACTAGATACTGAGGTAGAGGGTTGGTTTTGATAATTTTTGACATTTGAACTCTAGTCCCAGGGCATAGTTTTAATATTTTAATGTGCGTTTAATAAATTGTCTTCTATGCATTTTGTTATAATATACAGATGTAAACCAAACTGGGTAATTAAAAAAAAAAGTTTTAATTCGGCTAAAACATGGACATTTTAAAAGTTTGCTAAAACTCCTGCTTGTCAAGGAGTCATTCTGAGATCAAAGTGTAAAGGCCTTTGTGCTCCTCTTAAGAGGAGTAAAGTAGTTTCTGTGAGGAAATACTTATAATGAGCAGGACAAATTTAGCCATCTGAGTGTCTCTTGACTCATGCATTTCTTTATCTGTTTTCCCATCCTTCCCTTTCCTCTTTGTATGAATGTTTGTGATGCATCAACTTCTTTTGCTCCCCCACACGACCAAAATCATGTACATTCTCCACCTGTGTGTGTTTCCCAGAACTGGATTGCTTGCCCTTGTGCAGCAACCCTTAAGAATCACAGCAATAAGCCTTTAAGGGAATAAACTCTGGTCCTCAAAAGGCAACTAAAATGCACTAACCAGATCTCAGTGAAGGGCTCCCATCAGAAACCTGGGCAACACACTCAAGCCGAGTGATTAGAGTGCCGCTGGTGGGATTGAATTATACTTGGTCTCCCCGACCAACAAGGACTGCCCCTTACATAGCCAGGCAGCTCCTTCCGTGGCTCTGATCCTGCTGCCCATACTCTGGCACCCTGCTGATTCTTGTCAGCCCTGCTCTCGCTCACAGCTCTCTGGCCGGCTCCTCAGCACTTCTCTGAAAGTCTGTTAGCCCAGTGATGAGTTTGCAAAGAGCATCTTCCAGCAGCGGGTACTTCTCTGCCAGCCAGTGTAGGCTCCTCATATAACAGACAACTCAAGAGAGCAATTTATCTCAAACGAAAACAGATGCCTTGGATAGGCCAGATGCCTAAAGTGATTTGAGATCTCGCCCAGTTTTGTGTGTCTTTGTTATCTTCATCTCTTGCCCCATCGCTGAGGCTTAGACCATACATGGACAGGAGCTGGATTCATCCCTGACTCATGCTGGCTCAGTGGCAGGGCTGGCTGAACATCTCACACACAGCTGCTGTGAAACCTTTTGAGAGGTGTTTTGAACATTCCTCCTTCCCTTACCGATTTTTGGAGGGATTTTTTTTGCCTCTCACCACATCTGAGGAAAATTGGGACACTAAGCAAAACTGGAACTTCTTTGGGAGTGGGATAGGAAGCCTGAGCTGCAAAGCCCCCTTCCCTCACTGACATCTACACACTCCTTTCACCGTTGCCTCTTGGGGAATCTGCAGAAAATGGTATAGTAATGATGTGCCAATTACCCACAAAGTCCAACAGGGAGAGGCTGACTCGGGGATGCGCAGCAGTTTTCTTCTTCATCAGCAAAAGTTTGCTTGATGATGAGTGAAACCCAGCAAGATTAATTACTTTTCTTACAATTAAGCCTCAGAAGCAAATTCATTATCTTTGCAGCTTCCAGGTGGGTTACCCTGGGCAGTGGACTCCTTGCACACAGCATTGCAGGTTGATTGCCCGTGGCCCAGGGTTCGTAGAGGCTAATGGGTGACATATAGGTCAAAAAAGGTTTGTGCTTGGCTGTAAGGTGTGCCCGAGCCACGGTGCATACGATGCAAGCTGGAGCAGTCAACGCTACTGACACTGGTAGCATGCAAGATAATATTTCTTGTGGAAACACAGATACACATGCATTATGAGTCTACACACAGCTGTAAAGAGAGCAACACAAAAGTATTGTTTGCAGGCCACAGCCACCTCTGGGAACGATTTATAACAAAATAATCTTTCAGCATCAAACACTCGCTGACAATTTCCAGAGGAATATTGTGGTCTTGCGGTGCAGGGACACAGAGAGGGTGTGTTGTATGACATTAAGCACCAGTATGGCTGGGGAGAGGAAGGCAGGGCGTGCTCTAGGGCTTTGCAGCTACATTCACTAATGGATATTCTCCCAAGGAAAGGGAGAAAAGGAGAGTATTTGCAAATAATGAATGTGGAAAGGGACGGATGTTACATTAGACAGTGAAGCGTCCAGCACTTTTCAGTTATTGCATTGCACCTTCCACCCTACACAAACAGAGCAACCGATTTTAAATCGGACGTAGGGGAAGAGAGGGGGTGCCGCCATACGCCTGTGATGGACATGGCCATTCGGTAGCACAGACAAAGCACTGAACCGATGATGACTTTCTGAGGAGAAGATGAAGATAATAAATAATTGGGTGTTACTCTGAAACCCAATGACAAAGGCATGTCAGTCCTCCATTTCGGTCTCTGCTTCTGAGATAGATGGAGGTTTAACTTCAAACTCCTGTACAGAGCAGTCTTCTATCATTTCATAGCCTCTCAGGACCAGCTAAAACTGCTTACTCATCAGGATAAGGACAAAACCCTACAGGTTTAGTATCTGCCACAGAGAACAAGATTCACTGGACTGCCTGAGCACTTTATTACAGAAGTAGGTCTAGATTCACAGTTAACTTGGAACAAAGTAACCAAAAATAGAAATGGTTTTTCAACATCATCCCACTTAAAGTTAATGAACTGCAGCTCAGGTCTGCCCTCGCTGCTCTTGGACATTCATCATTGCTAAAAGTAATAAATCTTCCTGGCCAAATACAGGCTTTACAAGCAGGCAGGTTGCATGCTCAATTAGGCCAAGGAAATTGGTCACTTTGCTTAACCCCTGCCGTTTGAAATATGGAGCCCCGCTGCTGTACCATCCTGCCAGAGCAGGATCACGTTTCTTCCACTGACAGAGCAGCTGGGAAAGGGAAATCCTCTGTCCCGAACCAGGGATGCCACCATTCCCCACCATGCCTCACCTTGTGTGGAGCAGAGGAGCTTCCCTGACTTGCAGGCTGCTGCAGCAGGATTTTCCCACTCCGACTGGCGTAGCAATTAATTTCTGAGCCCCAAACATCTTTGGTTACATCCTCTGTGAAATAACAGCCCATTTCTGAATTATCAAATATCATCCCGCCCAGAAGTAAAGGGGATGTTTCAAGGGCAGGGGTGCAGAAACAGATGAGCACAAGCAGCTTTCCGATGCTTTGACAGGGTGCTGTGTTTTCTAATCATAGCCAGTAAAATAAATCTTCTGGCTCCCCGAGCACACTGCACCAAGTTCAGCCTAGCCAATTGTCTGAATAACTCCATGCAGACTAGGGAAAAGCCTACGCTTTCCCTTCGGTTTATAAAAAATGCCTCTTGAAAGTCATTATTGTCACTAGAAAGTCACTGTTTTCTTGTCATTATAGCTTCAGTTTTCTTTGTCTTCCTCATTAAGCTGAATTTCTTCTCACTTTGCTTGACTACTACTTAATACCCACTTAACCAGTTCTGGTTTTGATTACTTTGTTATGAGTTAACTGTCAATTTAGACTGAATTCTTCACAGAGTGTCTTCTCATTGCAGAGACATACTGACTCACAGAGTCCCAGTGATTGCCCCCCCCTTTATTCAAAGATAAATGATTAATCCTGTTCTCACTAAACCCCCTGCCTCCTTTGCCCCTATCTTCATCCCCTTCATGACTTAGCGAAGGTGTGATTTAGCCTCAGTGCTGCAGTACAAGCTCAAGTATGGCCTTTTGGCTTCCCTCCTTCTCGGTACTTCTTTCCTGCCTTGGGTTCGACAGATGATGGCCCAGCAGAAGCTTGGTTATTGTTGTTATTCCATCTTATAGCAAGTCCCTTGCGTGCCAGGTGTCAGCAAAACTGCTTTGGGCTGAAGCTCTAAAGGTCACATAAGCTTTGAGGACCATCTTGTGTTTTTGAGTGATGGACAGTCACACAGAAGGGAGAACTAAAATGAATTGCTGACCAGGGAGGAGTTTAGACATGCTATAAATACCTGGTTACACTCCAAACAGTGGTGACTTTTTTCTTGTTTACTAAGCCCTTTTATCACATACTTCACAGCTTGTGGGCCTGGGTATACTCAAAAACTTTCTGTTGCTTCAAGAGCTAGAAAAAATGATGGTAAATATAATAGGAATGGGATACTGACCTGGTGTAGATAGGCACAGTGTGTTCACCTGGGACCCTGTATGCCACGAAGCAATCGCTGTCATGAGGCCGTGTCAGTCCTGCGCACGAGGGAGGAGTTCAGGCTTCCCAGTGACCCACTGGTTGGAGAGCTTTTCCCTTCAAATGGGAATGGGATTTCATCTGCCACACATGGAGGAAAAAGCTGTTGGATGAGGTGCAGCGGAAGTCAAAGCTGAAATGAAAAACCAAAACAAACCCAGTAATTGCTGTCAGAGTGAAATGAGGAGGGGAAATTTTTAGGGAATAATTCTTGGAAATACCCTCAGCTTTGGCCCTGAGTACCCGCATTTTAGCTTAAAGGTGGCTGCTGGGTGTGGTATATTCTACATTGCTCTGCTGGTAAATACCCGATTTCTATCGGCACAGTCTGTTGGTTTCGAGACAGTTCCTATCATATAGAAAATATTATTTAGACTGACTTTCACACTTTGAAAAAAATAAATCTTTCGCCTCCCTAGCTGTCTTTTCTCCATGTGAAAAGCTAGCAAGCACTAATTTGGTGAATAATTTCGGTAGTGGCAGAAAGAGGAGAGCCTGCATGTGGTGCTTGGTTTCAGGATCGCTATCTCACTGTCTTGGTTTAATAAATACCTATGTATGTTCAACAGCACCAATTTTAGCATGTCCATTTACTATAAAGTCAGGTTGCAGGAGTTGTGGGAAGGAGGGGGAGGTTGCTTGGAAGAGAAAAAACAGTGGAAACAAAAAGTAGTGCAGGTTGATCTGAAGCAAAGTGCAGACAGAAAAGAGGGTGGGTGGAAAAGAGAAAGGATTACCATTAGCCGCCTTCAGTTTCCATCGCAGGCATGTGCTATCTATTACTAATTTAGCTGCATGAGGGAGCCACAATTTCTTTAAAACATGCCAGGACTCCGGTCTGTCTCTCAGCCTGTAATAACCAAACAACAAATTGGGTCCCAGCTGGGCTGTGTTTATCAGCTTAAAAAGAACTGATTTTCTCTTCCACAGTCAGGAGGAAAGCATTGTCTGACAACATGAACCAAGATCAATGCTCTCTCTCTCAAACTCCCTGCAAATGGGAAGTTTCAACCGTTTGGTGGTCCAGGTACTGATTTTGACTCTGCAGACTGTAACTGTGTCCCATAACTGGTGCCACATCCCCACTGTCCATCCCCATCATCCACCCTCATCCCCATTGTCCATCCCACTGGCAGGGTTTATCATCACCTTTTATCCACCACGACCATTTTCTGCACACCTAATTATGCTTTGACCCAGATGCACTGGCTTAAGTGAAAATGACTCTAAGCTGATTTGAATCACACTTAAACCAGCAAGCAGGAAGCCTTGGTTCAAATCACTAGGTTTAGCCTTTTATTGTGCTTGTTCTTGCCTATTGTCTTTCAGGTCGATTTTCATGGACTGCTAACTATTAAAGCACAGTGATTTGTACAATGCTTCCACTAGCCTTGCTATTATGTGTAGGTAAGAATGAGATACTGTATCTAATCACAAGTATTTATTTACCCAATTATATAACATATTTACTTGTATGGCTCTATAACATATAATTTAATTTGTTCTATGAAAATAGTGAGCCTTCCTTACTAGATTTGTGTCAAACCATCTGAACATAAATTGGAATTCAAATAAAAAATCACATTACTTTAAAGTATTCTTATTTAACTATTGATAAAATAGCTCTGATGGGCACAGTGTAAATGACAGTAAAATTGGCGTTTACAACAGACCTATTAGACAGAAGGGAATTGAACTGAGAAAAACAAATCGATTTTTTTTTTCTGCACCATGCTTGAAGTAAAAACTGTGCGTAGAGAAGGGATCTACTCATTTAAAAAATCTTGGTGAGTTGATAGGGGGACAAACGTTTGCTTTCTTCCTCCATCTCTCCCCCTGGGGGGGATCTCCTGGGGGTAGGTGAGGGCTGCGGTGGGACGTGGCCTCCAGCCCTCCCTGAGGTCCGTGTCTGACCTGGTGTCCCCCTCTTTGGGACGATGGCTCTCAGTCCCACTGAAGGGACCCCCACATGCCACCGCTGTGAACGCTCTCAGCAGCATTTCCAGTGTTGTTTGGGGGCTTCTGATGCTGCAACATGCATCTGCCCAGCAAGCCCCAGTGAGCCGCTGCTGAGAGCTGGGGAAACAGCCCCAGGACCATCTGCGTGAAAATCTGCATGAGAAATTAGTGTCTGAAGAGCAGCTCCTCACCTATGGCTTAAATACAAAGCACTGTCTTCTCTGTGGGTTGGGTACCTCCTGACTGACTTTTGGGTTGCAGAGCAGGGAGCTTTATGGCAGGCTCACCCTGGTGGGGCAGCAGGCAGCCTGCACCTACACGAGCTGTGATGCTGGCCCTGCTTGTAGGAAAACAGGAGGCTATTGACTTCGGATCTCTTTGGCAAGATAACTATTGATTGCCCCCTTTCCCCCCCTCCCTTAACTGGTAAGATTTGATATAAATAACTTGCCACACAGAGCTATATACGAAAGGATATTATACGATTGGGAAAAGGCAAAGCCAAGCATTTGGCTGAGTTTAGGCTGTTCTGCGCCTTTCCAAGCACGATAAAATTAACAGTATTATCTCGGGGCGTGTGTGAGCACTTGCGGAAGGCTAATGGTGTCAAAACAGCAAAAGAAAACGAGAACAGGTTTGGTAAGACAGCAGAGTGTTATCCCTAGAAGAGAAGATTTGTGGTTTAATTTGAATAGTGTCATGCTGGAAAGACTCTGCCCTGGATGGAGAGTAAGTTATTCTGAGAGGAACTCCTGCCCATTTCTATCTGTAGGAAGAGATTAAGGAGGACAGCGGCAATGATGCTGTCGGAGAGCAGCACGTGGGGACCCAGGGTTTTTTAGTGGAGAATATTTCCTCACTTTTATTTAGCTCCAGGGCATGGGTGATCTCTAGCCCTCTTCCTAACATACCTGTCTCAATCTGCCAAATACATTTAGCTCTTCTGGGAGCATAAGCAAACAAATAAAACCAATGTAAAGGTCCGTGTCAACAGTTTGTTTTCATTTATGGATGCTTTTAGCACAGAAGGATCAAACTGGACGCTGTCTGTCCAGGTTTCTCACTGAAATTTGGAGTTTCCAGTGAACTGCATCTGGATGAATCTTGATTTCTGCAAATGGAAATGCAGTATGAACTTAGTAGTTTGCAAAGCCATAGCCAGATCTGGCCTCCCTCCTGATGTCTCCCATTGCAGATTCCAATGGTTGACATGAAGACCCACCCCGAGTTACAGCAGTTTTTGTGCTCCTGAGCACCAGTTTTCATCATCCTCCTCATTCTCTGGGCTTGCCTTCACCGCCACTTCCATCGTGGATACACCATCAACTACAACATGTCAAACAAGAAGGTGAGATAAATATTCCAAAGCTGCTTTTGGCTTTGAGGTTTGGCAGCCCTTACAATTACTGTGATTTGTGAGGAACGGCAGGGATCATGTAGTCATACAGTCAGAAAACAATGCAACACCGTACCATTTCAGTGCCAAATTTTCATGGGTTGGCTGACACAAACATCTCAGCAAGGTGGAAGTGTGAGAGCCACAGAAACCCAAAAATGCAAGAGAAAACACCATGCTACAGCACTAACTCCTGGTTAACAGGAACATGCTGTTTCCGTGAGCACAGCACCAAAGCTCTTTTAGGCATGCTGACCTCAGTCCAAGAGGAATAACCTTGGGTTAAACAGCTGTAAAGTCCAGATAACCTGGGGTTAGCTTCATCTGCAGAGGCTGCTGGGCTGGATGCTGGTTACTTAACCTAGTTAAAATTCAGATGATGATGTCTGCTCTGTTAAACTAGCTCACATGAACTACCCCAGGTCAGACACCTTGTGGGGGAAGTTTTTTTTCCCAGCACTGATTTCTTTGTGCTGGATCCCTGCTTGCTAAGGACACCTCACCCTGCGTGGGCTGCTACACAGCCATGAACCCGTCAGTGCTTTGGAGCAGAGTCTGCCATGCCTACATTTGGAATGTGAGCTCAGCTGCCAAAAATCCTGATAATAATGTTCTTTGATCATTTCTTTCCCCGACATTCCTCTCATGTCATCTCTGTGGGAAGGTATCTCAAGTGATGAAAGGTTTGTAGGGAGAGGTGATATTTCTGATCTGAATGAAGGATGCAGTTGGAAAAAACAGGCAGACTTTGGACCAAGGACTTCTCCATGATGCTGTGCAGTGTGGGGCAGGGGTGGCTGTCAAGTGGCCTGTGGGACACCAGCAGTATCAGAACTCCTCCATCAGCTTTTACTGCAGCAGTGGGTCCAACGGAAGGTATCACCTTTCCCTGCATATCTGGTCTTGCTTTTGGCAAGGTTTTGATAGCTGGGGGGGGTGTGTGTGTGGCTACAAAGGTGACTTCTGTGAGAAGCTGCCAGAAGCTTTCCCTATGTCCAATGGAGCCAAGGCCAGCCGGCTCCAAGACAGACCTGCCGCTGGCCAAAGCCCATCAGCGACAATGGTAGTGCCTCTGTGAGAATATATTTAAGAAGGGAAAAAAAACCTGCTGCACAACAGCATCCAGGAGAGAGGAGTGAGAAGATGTGAGAGAAACAACTCTGCAGACACCAAGGTCAGTGAGGAAGGAGGTGGAGGAGGTTCTCCAGGCCCTGGAGCAGAGATTCTCCTGCAGCCCGTGGTGCAGCCCATGGTGAGGCAGCTGTTCCCCACAGCCCACGGAGGTCCATGGTGCAGCAGATACCCGCCTGCAGCCCGTGGGGGACCCCACACTGCAGCAGGTGGGTGCCCGAAGGAGGCTGTGGCCCCGTGGGAAGCCCACGCTGGAGCAGGCCCCTGGCAGGATCTACGGACCCATGGAGAGAGGAGCCCACACTGGACCAGGTTTGCTGGCAGGACTTGTGACCCCCCAGGGGACCTGCCCTGGAGCAGCCTGTTCCTGAAGGGCTGCGCTCTGTGGGAGGGACCCACGCTGGACCAGTTTGTGAAGAGCTGCAGCCTGTGGGAAGGACTCATGTTGGAGCAGTTCATGGAGAACTGTCTCCCGTGGGAGGGACCCCACACTGGAGTAGGGGAAGGGTGTGAGGAGTCCTCCCCTGAGGAGGAAGGAGTGGCAGAGACAGTGGGTGATGAACTGACCACAACCCCATTTCCCATCCCTCTGCACTCATCAGGGGGAGGAGGTAGAGAAATCAGGAGTGAAGTTGAGCCCAGGAAGAAGGCAGGGGTTGGGGAAAGGCATTTTAAGATTTGGTTTTATTTCTCATTACCCTGCTCTGATTTGATTGGCAATAAATTAAATTAATTTCCCCAAGTCAACGTGTTTTGCCCATGACAGCAATTGGTGAGTGATCTCCCTCTCCTTATCTTGACCCACAAGCCTTTTATAGTATTTCCCCCCCCTGTCCAGTTGAGAAGGGGAGTGATAGAGCAGCTTGGAGCACACCAGACATCCAGACAAGGTCAACCCACCACAGAAAGACAGAGCCCAGGCAGAGGGAGGACCCTGCTTCCCCCACCCTTCCCACAGCTGCCCCCGTTCCTGGGGCCGGAGGAGCCTGGCTGGGGTGTGGGGTGGTTGGGGGCACACCTTCCTGAGCACCCCCTGAGCTGGGGGCTCTGTGCCAGGGCACACTGCCCCTCTCCCTCTTGAAATGCCCGTGTGAACACTTTGCACAGTGCTGAGCACGATGGAGCTGCTGCCCTGCTGGGGCACTGGCACCATCTCCCTCCTGAGCACTGAGACAGCTTCTGGGAGACCAAGATTGTTATTTTTTTTCTCCTTTTAAATCTTTCAAACAAGAACTTATGTGCAGCCTAAGCAAAAAGTCCTGAGGCTGCAACTAGCAGAGAAAAGAGCTATAATGACTGTATATGTTTAATGGCAGGTCGTAAATGACTGGTGATGTGTCAGCTGGAGGTCTTCAGCAGAGCAAGACTTGATCTTGAAATGGTAGCTGCCACCCGTTATCTGCAATGAAACAAATGGAAATACTTTTGTGTGTTTGCTTGATGCCTTTTTTATGTTCCAGGTTTGGAGATTTTCCTTGTTCCTGTGGAGCAGACTGTGCTGACAAAAAGGAAAATGGCTTGCAGCCGGCTTCTGTGAGGTGACTCATGCTGCTAGTGCAGCCTGAATGCTCCCGGGATGCTTTCTGGGGCTTGGTCTCAGCTGGGCACCTGCTGCCCTGCTTCCACTGCAGTCAGGAAAGGTGAGGCCCTAAAGACAGAGGCAAGCTACTTCACCTCTTGATCCTTCACCTCTTGCTCCTCCCTAAGTCCTTGTGCCGACAGTACTGTCCCGAGGGAATAGCACTGGCTGACAGTCTGCTTCAACCAAACACAAGTACCAGCAATTGCATCTGCTGTAACCTCGGTCAGACCAGGTTACCTCTGTTCCCTTTATTTGCCTTCCTACCTTTGACCTTATCCACCTAGATTTGTGCTCGTAAAGAAAAGAGTAGTTTCTTACTGTGTGTTTTCTCTTACGCAGTCTGTGGAGTCATACAAACAGTGCATTTTCTGACCAAGTCAGGGAAATGATATAATTCAGATCAATCCAGATTATTTGGCTGGTACAGACCCTCATGGCTTGGAGTTATTTCACCCTTTGTAAAAAATCCATCTATACCCAGTGCAACAACAAAAAAAATCTGTTTTGAAGAAAGATCAAAATATTTTGATGCTTTCCCATTTGCTCTGTCACTGTGAATGCTCTATGAGAGTCATACTAACATCTTGGGACTTTAGATACTTATTTCTTGGGCACTGATTTTGGGGTGGTGTCCATCCAGCACAGGTCCCTGGCTCGACAGCCAGTGCCCACTCCCAGCACAGTGCCGGGCGCTCTTCCAGGGTGCAGCCGGCGTGGGGTCTGCCTGTGCGAGGTACTGGGGGGTGTGGGTTACCCCAGCACGGCTGCCCCTGCACCAGTCCCGATGCACGTGCATTATCAGGGCAGAGCTGAAGATGGCAGCAGGAATTTGGTTTCCCCTACTGCATTTTGTCTCCTTGGGAAGCGCAGTTGTGAGAGGGGCTGCTGCAGAGCGCGATTGGGGCTGTGATATGGGTTTAATTACATTGATCCTGGGGTCACTGCAGAGAAATACGAACTTTTCTTCCCTTGCATTTAACACTATTGCATGCACAAAGAACACTGAAGAAGCCCAGAAATCTCCATATGGGTCTTGAACTGAGGTGATCACTTTTTCTAGAGATCCCCATCTGGTGCAGGGACCATAGGCTGTACACCCAGGCCCACGAGCTGCCTGCTTGCTTGGGCTCTCAGACATTGCTGCATCCAGTGGCTTTCAGGAATGGGCACCACACGGGTTTGCAGTGCACAGCTAGAAAAAGAAAAAAATTTTCTAGATAAATATGCTTTTTGCATGCCGGATGCCTTGCTCACAGGGGCTGATTGCCAAGGGGCTGGCTGCAGGTGGCTGGGGAGGGGACACTGCCAACAGCCCTGGGCACTGGGGTGTTGCCTGCTCTACCAAAGAGGGATTGCAGCATGAGATCTGCCTGGTTTGTAGCGGCAGTCAAGGGAAGGATGTCTGGTGCTCTGCCAAGTATGCAGTCGTGAGCCCTTGACTCTCAAGTCAACAAGAGAGAGACCAAGGAAGACAGCAGGAACTTTATTCTGCATCTTAATTTATAGATGTTTCCTTAATCCTCTCACGGACCTCATCTGGTTGAGAAATCAGGTTCATATGTCATTTGTAATGTCCCCTTCCAGACAAATAGCACCACAGCATCTGCAATTTCCATAAGTGTGTTGCACTTTGAAGATGGAGATACATGGGATACTTCAGCATAGCTTGCTTTTAAGTGCTGCAGGATTTGTCTCATCAACATGAAGGTCTATTTGCTGTTCAGTGCATGCCGGTATTAGTTTCCAGTTGCTCAGATGCATCAAGAGCAGAAGAGCCCATTGCTCCGGGAAGGCACTGTCAGCTGATGCATTGCCCAGATCGTCATTTAGAAGGCAGAAATAGAGAAGAGGCCTCAAAAAAGGGGGGTAAAAAAAAAAAAAAAGCAACCCCATAAACTTTATATAATTTCCTGGGTTTCATTCATTTTGCTGTAATTTTACACATGTCTTCACATTAAGTGCTTATATTGTCAGAGGAGCACTCAGGATAAGTAATGTCACCCAGCGAGTCACAAATGGAAACCATGTCAGCTGGCGTTTCAAAATGGATCTATAACTGGCTTTTTGTCCCTCTAATTTGATTTCTTATGGCTTATGGCTAGGAGGAGAATGCTTGCTGTCCTCCTGCTCCCTCCATGCGCCTGGACTCAATGTCTTCCCCTCTTCTGAATACCCCGGGTTTTGGAGGTAATTAGTCTCTGAAAGTGCAGCACACATATTTCCTGCCTACACCAATTTGTATCTCAGTAACTTGAAGAGGGAATTTTTTTACTTGTCCTTGCCGACATCCCAGGATAACAAGTATCACTCATGCCAGCCCTGAATTTGGAGATCATGGTGAAACTGCATTTGTAAGAAAAATGAGCGAGCCGTTTGGGGTGAGTTATGGAGATCTGCAAAAATTTACCGCTGCAACATGGAGCTGCCAGTGATGGCAGCGGTGCCTGGTGCCAGCCCAGGCTGCTGCTGCATGAAAGCCTCCTCTCCGTGTGTTTATTTACTTGCTGTAGCTCTGACACAAAACCTCCCATGCTGGTGGGTTTCTGTGGGTTTCAGCGAGCTTTGGATCAAAGCTGTGACATAAAAATAAACCATCTATAATGTCTCACAAGCTACCACTCAGGCAAAGAAAGAATCAGCGCTTAATGTACTATGTCTGGTTTAGCAAAAGAGGCGTTGCATCTCAGTATCAAATACGATTAATATTGAGATAACCATGCGCATATGGCAGAGGGCCAACACATTCATCTTTGTGGACGTAGTTTGTGAAGGTCCCTGCAGCCCGGCGAGGTGCTTCCTCTCTTGCTGTCTGTGGAGAGGTGGCAGCCGCTGATAAACCCTACAGACTGGAAAGCTGGGGCACACGTGTGCACCCATGCACCGCTCCGCCAGACTGACCCCAGCTGACACCACTGGGGGGGTAAATCCACTCTACCAACGTAAAGCCTCTCTTAATATCCACAATACGCACCGCTCTCTGTCTCTGGTGCTGACATGCTACAGGGTGTGGGTAGGAGCTGCTGGCCAGCTGCAGGGTCCCAGCGAGGGCGGTTTTAGCACACAAATTGCTTCCAGAGCTGCTGGGATGGAAGACGCCCTATGAAAGGAGAGATAATCACCCCTCATCTTGCTCATCCCACAGATGCCCTTGTCTTGCTCGTTGCCCAAGGTAAGCTCCATCCTGACCTCATGGGCCAGGATTTTGGAAAGAAAATGTGCAGGGCTGCCTTTGTGCACCCTATGCCCTGGCTACCCACCAGGCCCCCATGCTATGCTCCCCTAAAATTTGGGCAAAATTTACTGCTGGCTGTCGGAAGTGGCAGGACAGAGTCCTGCCACGACCCTGGTGAGTCGCTGGTGGCTTCCTGGCACCCTCTTCCCTTGCTGCATCGTGCTCAAGTCATGAATATATGTATTAACTACAGAATAGTCTTAAGCAAACATTTATCTTGCAGAGCAATGGCCGTTGTTAAAGACTCCGGGGATGGATGTTTAGGAAAACAAGCCCATTCGAGTGTAGTGCTGGAAATGAGGACGTTCTCACAATAATTTTTTCCTTGGGTTAACAGTTTCCAAATAAGCAGGTGAAACGGTCTGAGGTGATTAAAGCAATAGAGAAGATTAGTTTTGTTATATATAATCACCTTTGCTTCTCTTTTATGTGTGGAGTGATTTTCTCAGCAGGATGCATTATCTATTTTAGGGAACACTACTTTTTTTTTTTTTTTTTTTAAATGTAAATCAGCTTTTTAATCTTTTTGTGTCAGTTTGATAGACTGTAATATGCAATTCTGTTTGGTAGTAGTTTCCCCCCTTCTCCAAGCACTTCTTTGCCTTTAATTGCCTTAATTGTTCTAATTTGAATAAATCTGGGATCACACCTTGGCTTGTGGAAATTTGCTGAGGATCTGTGATGTTCTTCATGGAGCTGCTCCTTCAGACCTCTGTGTCAGCTCTCACGGTTTGGGGGTAGGTAGGAAACACAGGCAGTGCCTGATCTCAGCAACAAGAGGGTACAAATGCTGGACCTCCTCTAGGATGGGTTATGGCTTTGTCTCAACTCTATTTCACTCCTGCTCTTACAGGGAGTGGACGCCTCCTCCTTCCCCCTGGCTGCCTCCATCTTCTCAGAGGGACAAAGTTTTGGGTTAAATAACGCAACTCTCAAAATATATGTGTGCTTTTTTTGACCGCTGCAACTTTTTCTAGTGGTAGATGCAGTGCTGGGACACTCACTTCTGCAGGGTTTCCTCTCCCCGTGACTCAGAGAAAGGCACCGATTTAAAATGCTTATTTCAAGTGGTGCAAAGCAGCAGCATCTTTTTTCAGTGGTGCTTTGCTCTGCTGCCCTCAGCCCTCTCCCCACTTTGGGGGGAGGATGCTGCTCCCTGTAAGGGGATGTTCCCATCCAAACCCCTGCACCGCTCACTGCCTTGGGGAGCTGCAGACCCTGAGCTGCTGCTCCACTTCGGATTACAGTCAAAGAGAAGGGAAAGGTGTAATTTGGCATCCTCATGCATTTTATTGGTGAGCCAAGATAAATTCACCCTGGTAAAATACATCTCTTCATTAATCCCCAGGGCTCAGTGGGGCATCCTCACCAAAAAACGCGACGTGGAGAAATGCCTCCATCAATACGGGACGTGGCTGTGACAGTGCATGAGCCGATACAGCCTGTCAGGTACACGACGGGGCGGAGAAGAGCCTGAGAAATGATTTCGTATAGAACACTTGGAAAACAGTCTCTGGAGCAGCCCAGATGAGAAGGGCTCCCTTGGGAGCACTGGGAAATCAGTGTTCATCTGTCAGGGACGTCTTTAGGAGAAGGTGCAGATGGCTGTGGGCTGCCTCCTGCGCTCCCGGCCCTGACAGGGGGACCCGCGAATGGGGACGGGTCCCTGTGTTTGGGATGCTGCCTGCACCAGGAAGCTCTGAATTCAAGGAGGAGGTAGAGGGGGGATTAATTTCCAAGAAAATTGCGCCCAGAAGGCACAGGGCAGCCCATAGACCCAGTCCTCCTCACTCAGCCTTTCTCTCCCCCAATCTGAAAGCTGCCAGGATGGGGGGGGGGGGGGGATGGGGGACGGGGGGGACGGAACGGACTCTCGATTAAGCCACCATGGGGTCACTAACCATCTCCGGGGTCACCACCTGCTTTTATAGAAAAGTTAAGGGTTATTGGGAAATAAAGGAAAACGCTAGATGATTATTGGGGAAGAAAAAAGGCTACAGTAAAAAAAAAAGGAATTAAGACAAAAATATCAAGTTGACCGTTATTAGGGAGGGAGATGCAAAGAGATAAGGGGCGGGGGAGGGAACAAACATCTAGTACAGTATATTAGACTTAGGTGCGGATGTAAGTATAAAATGCTCCACAAGTCCTGTAATTGAGAAAATCCATCAAATGTCCTGACAGCTGTTCCAGCATTTCCAGAAGCGATAAAACTTGAATTTATTTCACTTCTGGAAAGGGGGCAGTATCACCTTCTGGCGGCTTTAATGAAATGCCATAAAATTCGAGGAAAAACTGTGCTGTAAAGTAATAAAAAAGGGCAGTCGGCAGCGGGTTGTTTGCTGAAACACTGTTGGAGGGGGTGTGGCGGGGCAGACCTGCTCCTGATGGCCACAGCACCCAACCTGCAGAGCCTTGGTGGGATGCTTTTTGCCCCAGGCCCGCTCCCCAAAGCCAGTGTGCCTGTGAGCAGCCAGAGTGGACCTGAGCATGACTGGATCTTGGCCCTGGCTGGGAGGCACAGAGGTCACGGAATAACCAGCGTGTGCCAAGGCTCAGGCAGGGTTGCAGAGCACCTGGGAGAAGCTCGTGCCGCTTCCACCTGCTGCCAGCCAGCCCCAGCCCCTGGGCCAGCTCAGAGCAGAGGAGGGCTGCAAAGTGTCGCCGCTGAGGAAACTGATTTAATTTTGGGTGGTTTTTTAATGGTATCATTTGGTGACAGAAGAAAAGGTCATCACTGCAGAATGCCTCCCCTCATGTGGTAGCTGCTAGGCAGTGAGCTTGTTTTCCTGTTTCGTTTGTTAATTGAAACTAAATTTGTAATACAATGTTTAACTTATTTGAAAACTCCCAGGCTCTGTAATTTAGCCCTAACTTGTTGGCAGGAGAGCACACCTTTTCCATACATTCTTCTTTTTGGCTCACCATCATCTCTCACATAATTGCTGAGACGGTTTTCTTCCATTGCCTAATTTTGTGTAAATGCTGCAGGCACCTTGGGAACCAGCATTACTACCCCCAGCTGGCAAATATTATGGATCTAGGTAAAATGTTTAAACAAGAGTGGGAGGAGACATCTAAAAATAGAAGAAAGGGAAGGAGTGGTGCTGGCCATGCAGAGGGAGCTCTTTCCTCCTCCCTGCTGGCAGGGGACGGGAGCAGTGCGTACCGGTCACACCTTGCCTTCCCCAGGTGGCACAAGGGGAAAGTGGCCAGAAAAGCAAGGCAAAACCCCCTGATCTGCTTCCAATTGGGGCTTAGTAATGTAAAAAATCTTCCATGTCAGACAAAAAGCTTAGGGTGAGGCCATAAGAACAATCTGGCTAATATGTGCCCCAGTCGTTACAAGCAGTAAAACACTGTGTGATGCTGGTTTCTGCTCCGTGACCTCTCGTGCTGCTGGCAGTGTGGCTGTGGCCACTGCTGTGTTTCTGCAGGCATCCTGCACTCCTGGGCACCTCCTGCAGCTGATGAACCAGGGGAGTAACCAGGACAGCTGTATGAGATACGAAGTCTATATTTTGGTCAGACTGTGGTTTCCAGTAGCTCGGCTGGAGGATGAATTACAGGAGTCATGTGGGAGCATGAGTCTGCTGGAGGGGACTCAAGTGAAGGCAAGCATCTCATTGCCAGCGTGCACAACGTGGGGCTGCTCATGCTCCGCAGCACACTGAGCGCTTTCCACCACAAACCACAAAATAAAGACAGACAAAAAAGGTGGTCTGTAAAAGGACTATCAAATTCCTAAGTGGGCTTGCCTTTTCAGACACGCTGGTGTATACTGGCCAAATGGGAGAGGCTGAGCCCTGCTGATAACCTGTGTGCTTTATTCTCTGTTCCCAGCCTGAGTCCCCATGGCTTGCAGAGGTGTTGAAATGAGCAAGGGAATGATCGCCTTCAACTGGCGATGAGAATTGGGAGCCCTTTTCCCCCGACAGGCGAATGGCAGCTCGTGGCCTCAGCTCTCTTGCTGTGCACTAAAAGCCCAGTGGCATGTGCAGGGGGAGTGAGAGCTGGCCCATGGTGTCTGACCGGGTGTCACAGTCATTTCCTAGAATGCTTGTGGAAAAGATCGTTTTCTACAGTAAGTATGCTGAAGCATCCCATGACTTCCAGTAGGAATTATCTGAGTGTTAAGGAGGGGATTTCCCAAGACTCCGGTGGCAGCGTGTTAGGAGCTGATGCTGAAAGACCCTTGGGCGTGCGCCGGGCAGAGCAAACCCCTCTGGCGAGGGACGGTGCTGTGCTGGCACCGCAACGGGGGAAAATCCAGCTCCTGCCCAGCCGTGGGAAGGATCCTTCTGATTAACCCAAAGTCCAGATTTCTGCGTGAAGGTTCCCATGGCAACCGGGCTGCAAAGATTAAATATTTAAAAATACGGAAGCGATGCTGGCGAGCGAGGCGAATGCAAGAACTCCGGGGCATCCATGCGCCTGGGTTGTGGCCCACAATGGTGTCCCACAGCCCTGCTGCTGCCACCTGGTCTGGCAAGGCTTCCTCAGGCTGGGAGCAGCCGCCCTGCCCAGCACCCTGCCCACTGGCATTGCTGCCCACAGCCTCCGTGGGACGTCTCCCCCTTCTCCACACAGTTTTTTGCAACAGAAACTGCAGGGCATGAGGCCGGCCCCTTTCAGCAATTGCTTCCATTACTACCAGTGCTCCTTAGCAAAGAAGGGGGGAAAATGCAATTTAAGTGAAGACCAAACCTTCCCCAGGCCTCTGCCCAGTGGAACATCATTCGTGGAAAACTTCAAAGTTGCTCCCCGTAATTTGGGGTGGGGGGAGCAGACCAAAGAGCACTGCTGATTTGCCTTCATTTTACAGTGCTGTTGGAAAGCAGTGCTGTTTTGTGAAAAGTAAATGCTCTGTGGAAAGTGATCAGTTTAATGATATTTTGATGGAAAGTTTCTAATTTGCTAGAAGTCAGTAATCTGTTTTGACCTCCTTGTTTTGTTTCTGACACATTGCTTTACCTGAAGTGCATCACTTGGGTGGCACTGGCACTGTTCACTGTGGTAAGATCATTCTTCCAACTCAAATGGTACCCATCCTACGGTAAAACAAAAAATACCACTTACAGCAATGCAGGATCTTCACTGGGAGTTCCACATTTCAACCTTAAGGTAGTCACCTCTTTTCCCACCAGTCAACATAAACTTACTGATACAGCTGTTGAGTAATAGAGGTAATACTAAAGGAAGACAGTGCCAGCATCCGGGCAACTGCAGAGAGGTACAGATGGCCTCTCCAGACATGGCAGAGCTTTAACGGCACCACAATTTCAGCTCCTGTCTCTGGAAAAGAGACACCTTACTTCTGAAATCACTGGAAAGTGAAAGAAGTTGAGTTTTAATGGTACCCACCATACCTATATCCACGTTTAACGCATTGTCTCTAAGGTAAAGAAAAGTGAGGCTCATTAGAGCCCTTTTTCTAATTAGCTGCTGCAAACAGATTTTCTTTTATAAATGCCTGAATGTAAAGTTATTTGTGTACCTAATTTCTTTTTTATGTTACATTTATTTTTAAGTGTAATTCACTAAGGCTTAACATTTGTAATTCTTGCAGGGGCATTACAACCAACGATGCACATTTATTACAACCCCTTAAATTGCCGCATTTTATTTCCATATGTTTTTGAATTGCTATTAAGCTTGTTTTGTGCTCTTCCCATCGTTAAAGTGTATTTTTTTATTGTACATAAATGGTAAATAATTGATACCTGCCATCTGGTGCTAATCATTCTGCCAGCCCTATGTCTCCACCCTGTCCTTTCATTCCTTGCTAGCTCTCCCCCATCAGCTTTTCCCCTTTCTGTCCCAGTTTTCTCTGTGTCTTCACCCCTTTGCTCCCCCCGGAGGTGCCTGTAGTGATGTGGTGCCAAGAAATACACCGCCCTTCACCTCTGCTCAGCCCAAAGCCTCCTCTTCCTCCTCGATGCCTTTCAGGGGAGGCGACTCCCCCGGGGATGCTCATCCTGCCCTCCCTGCTCAGGCTCCTCTCATCCACGCGGTTCAGGTCCCATCATCCAGGGACCGCTGGGGACGCCCTGGATGGAGCTGCTCTGCCCCCGACACTGCTGGGCTTTGCTGCACAACTCCTATGGTGCCCATGTGCCTCGTTACTCTTACGGAGGCGGCATCCTTGCCAGCATTTTCTCCTGTGCTAGCAGTATGTATGGACCCGTGCGAGATATAAACACTGAACTGCAGCGCTGGGTCTCTCTCTGTATAGACTGAGTTGGAAAAAGTCATCCGGGCATTACGGCAGTTAGTGGCAGAAAATTTCAAGTGCTGGCAGCTCCAGAGAGTAGCAACAAGCCAGAAGCCGTGGTGACATGATGCTGTGACCACCTCCTGCCCTGCCAGGGAACAAAATGAAGTCCCTCTGATCCCTGAGGTTGCTCAGTTGTGAGTTATGTGGGTTATGTGCGCTAAAAACCACATTTGCAAAGCATCCAGTTGCCAAAGCCAACGTACAGAAAGCCCAGAGCTGCTGACAACCAGAGTGCACTTTCCACGAGCAAAGCAATTTCTTCCTCTAAGCCTGAATTAAATCTTTCCAGACATAAAAAAACCTCTTGGAGGCAGATTATTGGGCTGGAGAACTTCTGCCTAAATGGTTAAAAGTTTGGCAATGCTGTGAGTGACCAAAAGCAAGGTTTTATAATGGGAAATGCTAGGGAAAATCAGTAGCCAGCATTATTATCAGCCCAGCCCATAATAACAGCTTGCGCTGTGTAGATATGTGACCATTCGTGCTGAGCTAATTGTTGATAAAATCCTAGGAGTTATAATTAGCCCCAGTGGGATTCCTTGTGCTGCTAAACCGAAGTGTGTGCCTCCCTGTTTGCAGGGGGAAGCCGCGGGGCAGGGTGGTGGCCCAGCGTCCCCAGGGTGCAGGATGTGACCTGGCACCAGACCCCACTGGGCAGCACCAGCCCCGGAGCAGGGGAGGACAGGGGCGTGTGGGGCGTTGGGAATAAATGAACCCTTTTCACCCTGTCCCCTTTCCCACCTTTCCACGTGATGGCCAAAATGGGCTGTCGTGTAAGAATTTCACCATTCTGCCCTTGCCAAAGCATGAGCGCTCCAGCTGCCTTTACTGCCTGCGGGACGAGGAGGTTTTGGGATGCTGTACCTATCCATCTGTCCATCTGTCTGTCCTGAGCACTGTCTGCTGGGCACAGATGCTCAACTGCTCCTCTCTGCTGTGGGCAGCATTGTGGGTGCAGGTGTGTAGCTGCACGTGGTGCCTGACCCCTCCAGCAGCCCCTGGCACAGCCCTGGCAGTGTCCTCGGGGACGGGCCCTCGGTCCTCCGCCAGGGCAGGTACCAATGGTACCTCTGCAGGTGATGGGCTTTTTGCTTTGCTCTCAGCACATACGTGTGGGCAAGCTGGACTGATCCCCCTGAAAAACCAAAGTCTCTGTGTGGCTGTGGCAGGTTTCAGACTGTGGCACTGCAGGGGGACAGCGTTCCTTGACGACAAAGAGGGGCAGCAAAGGGAGGGAGGAGGTGCAAGGAGAGCGGTGGGAGGTACAGAATGGGAGAGAGGTGGGGAAGGTCTGTGTGTCAGCACTGGGGCTCAGGGTAGCCCAAGCTCTATGAAGAGGAGGTCGCTGCTGGCCATGCGATCTTTGCCTCTGAATATTGATGACTGAGGGTCCTAGGGGATGGGAAATATGCTGAAGGCTAAAGGCATCCCTCCTGATGGACTGGTGCCTGCAGTGTGTTTAGTAATGAACTGAGTTCCTTTCCATACTGTCTGTATTTTAGAGCACAGGGAACAGCCCTACTGAATATGCCTTGAGCAACTAACTCCCGGAGAGATGCAGATGGTCTTTACTCTGTCCCGAAACCCCCTTTTTGGTAATCTTGTTTCACTGGGGGACCAATTGATCAGTAATTAAAACACGGGATAATTAAAATCTCATGAAAACCTTCTCTGAGTCCTCAAAGTGAAATATAGCAGCTTCCCCACTAGTTACACCACTTGTCCTGATTTTGCAACGTCCCCCAAGCACGGTGATCCAACACGGCATCTTGCTGCTGCGGAGAGCTGGACACAACAGCCTCCAGGAGCGCCAGTCGCTGGCAGCTCCCTCCAGGGCCCTGATGCATTTCCAGCATCGGTTGCATCATTTGCAGAGATGCTGTGTGTGTGGATGTCCTCACACGTGTGCATGCTGGCTTTTGTTTGGAAAACAGGGCGGTTTTTAGCTCCTTACATCCACCAGAAACTGGAATCCCCGGGTCCCTTCGCAGCTGAGCAATGCACCCACCAAATATGAGCAAGAGTCACTGTGAGAGTCCAAAGTCCAGTGAAATCCCACCGCGACAGAGGAAGGCTAAAGGCATTTTACCTGTTTGCTGCCAGGTAAAAGGTGAGTGTTGTAAGAGTTCAACCCTGTAAGCTGGACCATTTTTTGTGTGTTCATAAATCCAATGATGACAATAAAATGGCAGTTTTCCTACGGAAAACACAGGCTTTTTCCAGACATCTAAATGCTAAAACACATCAAGCAGACTTTGAACCCAGAGTGCCCCCTTCTCCTTCTGGCGGAGCAGAGCCCTTCTGCCCAGGGACTCTTTCCTGGGTGCATTCAGGCCTCTGAAACACCTTAGCTAAATGGCATTCATTAGTTTGGGGGAACTTCTATAGAGAAAAAACCCTGTACTGGAGCCAGGCACCACCAGTGTGTGATTAATAGCAAGTGGTGGGGTCTGCACTTGCCAACGGGGGGGCAGAAATGCTCTTTCACTCCCAAATGTCTTTGGCACAAGCCTTGGCAGTTCTTTCTAAGTTTTTCCTGAAAACTGTCTTGTCCTGAACTAACTTGTCCAGAAATCCCCTAACTGAGGGATTAAAAAATGCTGCTGCGTCAGCTGCTGTGCTTATGGAAGCAGGTGAGATGCAGCCCTGACATTTCCAGGTTGTCCAAGCAAGACAGTTCCTGACTGTAGCTTTGTCTGGCTGCTAATGTTGGCTGCCAGACCACATCCCCGGGGCGCGCAGGGAAGCAAGCTGCAGGTGGGGGGCTGCCATCCTCCTCCAGCTGCCCAGACACAAGCCCGCCCCTGCGGGTCCCTGCCATGGGAGCCTGGGTCCCCAGGGGCACGTCTGCGCGGCCCCGCGGCATCCACATCGCTGTGGGCCACCAGCATCCGAAGAAATGAGTGCTGCTGCCAAGGCTGCCAGTGCCCAGAGCTGGCACCGAGGCGGCGGATGCGTCCAAATCCTCCCACGCCCCAGTGAGGCTTCGAGGCTGGCAGCAGTACCCGCCGGCTTCGCAGCGCGCCACGGCAGTGTTGGCGGGGGGGGGGAATGTGGCAGCTCCAGGGCCTGAATTTTCTCACTTGTGTCTGATGGGCTAATTATTATTGATTGACATTTTTGGAATTTTCAGGGCACTTTGGGGGAACAGCAGAGTGTGGGAAGAGGAATATGTTGACAACTTTTTCACATAATCCTTTCCAGCCCCCTCATTTTTCAGTCAGCCATGGAACGTGTCCAAATATCTGGGATTTTAATGAAATTAAAAGCAAGCAGACCCAAACCCCCTTGAAAATACAAGAAAAATACAAGAAAAATACAAGAAAAAACACAAATGGCTGTTTCCCTCCTCTCCAGCCCCTGTGCCGCATGGCTGGGATGGGTATCCAGGGGGGACTGGTGGTGATCTGGGGAGGCTGCTCTGGCCTTTGCTCCTGGCCCCATGCCAGGGCAGCTCTCCCAGACCCATGGTGCCACGTGTCCCCCCTGTTTGGGTGCTCGGTTGGCGTTTGGTGTGAGCATCTTCCCCCTCCATCCACAGCCTGCCACCAGGCCCCACAATAAGACCATCCTCTGCCCACCCCCAGAGCCACACGGCACCCTCAGTCCTTTTACAAGAGAGGGAACCAGTGGTTTTTGTCGAGCAACCCTGCGTGCTGAGCTGTCCTAAGCAACATTTTGAGAGCCATGGCTGCTGGTGTGTATTTATCCTAAATCCCGAGCGAAGCCCCACTGGGAGCTGCACCTTAGCACATGCTGTTCAGAATCCCCAAAGGGCTTCAAGCAGGTTTATCACACGAAAAAAATGGTCTTTGTGTTAGTAAGTTACGATCCACTTTAGCTGAACTGAAGCAAGCAATTTGTATTGCATGTGACATAAAGATGCATTTAAAGGTGGTTACAAGGGCTAAATGATTGCACACTGGATACATGAGCATCAGCATGTGCAACGTCTATCTCAGATGCTCCAAATGCATTTGCACAAGTTTAACCACCACTGATGGAGGTAACTCTCACATTCTATTATATACGATGCAAACTAGCGTACAGCAAATACCTACCTAGCAAGCTGGATTTTAAACTGGCATTGAATTTTCCTTGAAAATGGCAACCTGAACAGCTTGTGTGGCTGGGAGGCATCACTGCATCCTCACTGCCACGGCTGCTGGCACTGGGCAGAGCCGGCACGGCAACATCTCCGAAAGATGCTCCCATTGCGTGCTAATACTGTGAAGGTATAATCCAGACACAGCTGGAGCTCTGGCTCCTACGAGATATTCAGGACTCAGCCTGCAAACACATACACTTTGTATTTTCCCCGGGCAGCTTGCTTTTAGGCTTCCTGGGTTTTGAATTGACTCTGCCTTTTGAGTGGGAGTTTTAAGAAAAGATCCCCAGCAGGTTGAAAGCAAAGGAGCTGGCTGTGCTGACTAACCATTTTGATTTAAGGTGAATGTGGGAAACACTGAGGGGAGAAGCAAAGCCTCCGCTTTGTGAGCAGCGCATCGTCAGTCAGCAGCAGCATGTGCGTAAAATGGATCCCAATACCTGCTGGCCTCAGTTTAAGATTATTAATGTTACTTAACCTAAACAAGACCAGATGGGAAGGATTTTCCCCCAGCATGGATTAGTGAGTCAGGAGAAAACCGAAATTCGGCAGAAATCCTCTTAGTCATTTTGATCGAGGGTAGATTTTCACATCTGAATCTCAGCTGCCAATTTGCATGGATAATCTCAGATTAGCTTTAGTCCGTGGTTTGTTTTTCTTTCCCCCCTCCTAAATAAGTGCACTTTTGCAGTGACAAAGGAGATGAACAATTCTTTAGGATAGCGGCTGTGACATCTAAATAACAATGATAAAAAAGTCCATCTAAAAACGAGCAGCTCAGCACTTTTGGCTCCCCCCTCCTCACTATGCATTATTCATAGTAGACAACAGGACCAAATGTGTACACTCCCTGTGCAATTACCAGGAGAACATATTCAAAGACATATGCTAGTGCCTCTTAGTGAAAGGAGATGTGCAAGTACCCATTATTTACTAGGCACTGTTATAAAATCTGCAAGTTTGACTCCAAGGTTGCAGTTTAATTGACTCCCCCTGGTAGCTCTTGTCATCCATCTAATTCAAGCCATGCGAAAGCCTGGTTGTTGTTTTGTGTGTGTACAATACACTGGCTGCTTTGGCACATGCTGGTGGAAGAAAATGTGGTTTGCATCAATTAGCCCTTTTTATAGCAAGGAGAGTGGCTGAATGACAGGGCATTTGAGAAGTATCTAAAATTTCCGTGCTTCACTCAAAGCAAATCATCACTGAGGTCATACATGTTATTATCACAGCTGCCTTTGGCCCCTCTCCTCATGAGCACAGAAGCCTTGATAAGGATCATCTGCTCAGTTTATCAGCTTCTTGATCCAATAAATATATTTCCTGTGAGAAAACCCTTCTGTGGGATTTATTTAAATCAGCCTCCCCAAATTCATCTTTGCAAACTTCCTTCCTCTTCCTCCCACACCAGTTCTCTCTGCATGCCATGAGCTGCAAGGATCTCTACACCGATTCCTTTCTGTACCCACTTCCCAGGCAGGCAGTAACCTCTGTGCACGTGGAAATAATTTTCCTCCAGTCACCCAGACCAGTCCATCTCTTTTTCTCCCCAAAGCGCATCCTCCAGAGATACATGCCCCTTTAGAAATGATGTACCGACAGGTGGTGGCATAGAGGCACCACCAAAAGCACCAAAGAAGGGTGCTTTCCTCTGTTCCCTTTCACAGCTGAGACGAATAAATCTGGGGTTATTTATTTTTAACAGAGGTGTTTGACATCCGTGGTACAACTACTGCCAGAATGGAGAGCTGTGTGAGGGACGGGAGTGCCAGCGGATAACTGGCCATCCATCCCCATAACGGATGACAGAACTTCCCTGGGTAGAAGGCTGGCAGGCTCACAGGCATTACTGAGGCAGTGACTGAAATGAGAGAGAGCAGCAAACTCTCTGTTTTGCCACCTGCACCAGGCACTGTCCTGTTTTAGGTGGCTGCTCCATCCAGCAAAGGGTTCTGCAACAGCACCAGGATCAGACCTGACCGAGAGAAGCTTCCTCACACACTGCTGAGGGATGTGCTGGGTCATCCTCGGTGCTGGGAGCCACAGCAGGGCCAGCAGCAAGGTGTTGCCTGTGTCACTGCTGCACCTTGTTGTAATTTATCTGTAGATCCTCTCCCCTTTTTCCTCCTGTTCAGTCTTACACCAGACGGTGTTTCCTGCGGGCTGCCGTCTGTTGGGAGAGCCATCCTCTGGTAACGCTGGCATGGCAGAGGCCAGGTAGCCCATGGCACCTGGCTCTCCCCAGACAGGACCCTGGAAAAAAGCAGCAGCAGCAATGCTGAGGATGCACAGGTGTGGAAACGTGGCACCTCTTTCCTTTTAAAGTGGGAATGCCCCAAAAAAGGAAGGTCAACATTTAAACCAAGTTTTGGGATGACAGTATCATAGAGTTCCTTAGCTGGTCAAATAAACGTAGGAATCTGTATAAAAGTGCTTATCCTAATTTTGAGTGCGAACAAATTCGATTACATAAGGATGTTTTTGAGAAGTCGTGTGCAATACGCACACTTTTTTTTTTTAAGCAGCTTTGCTCTCTGAAGTGCTCTGGGAGGTAAAGCATCAGTTCCAGCTTGCCTAGACTGGGAGGAGCAACAGACGCGTCGATCTGGTGTGCTTTCCACACGAATCCTTAATGTAGACATGCTGCAGCACCGCAAAAGGGAATTGACTTCACTGCAAATGAAGCAAGGCATTAAGTGCTTTATTGAACAGCAGCCGAGCTCTTTGGTAATGAACAACAGTGACAAAAGAAATAAAGAAGCAAGCCGTGATAGCCTGATGTGGTTGCAGTGAAGTAGCTGTTTCGACGGTTGCTGGTGTATGAGATGGCATGTGAATACAATCTATCTCTGCACATTGCTGCAGTCTTTCACCAGAGGCTAGTTTAAAAACCTTGAAGACTTGGCAATTAAGAGGACCTCTAATTGAAACAGCACAACGGTAGCATTTTAATTGCCATGCAGCTCCCCTCCAGAGCATCGTGGTCTAGCAGAAATCCAAGGTTTCTACAAGCTGATTTAAAAGCAGGGTTTTAAATTCATACAGAAACCATGTCATGCGTGTGCTTTGCCTCAGGAGCGGTTTTCATCTGTGGAGAAGGGACTAGTTACTCCACAACACCACGGCCACACATAGGGGTAGAAAAGACATGCCGCTTCTATGGGTGACACTTGCCCTGGAAACCATCATGTTGGAGGACAGGGAAACCAACTGCAAGCACCAGGCAATTTAAAATGCATTAAAACATGCTCTGGAGCCCAGAGTTGAGTCTCCTTAAAACAAACCGTTGGCTAATAATGATTAGCAGCTGGACAGGGACAGGGAAAACCCACCTGTGTTGTGCAAACGGGGATGGCGTTGTTCTGATATGCCCTATGGAGGTGCTGCAGAAGTTCAAATTGCATCAAAGAAACAAGGACAACTGGAAGTCAGGATGTTCCTTCCTATTATCCGGGTTATTCTTCAGTTTGGTGGCACTGATGTGAGGCTCTTCAGGGAAGACATGTTCATTCCTCGTATAGCTGGGAAGAGAAACAGTCCAGGTAACACTCAGAGGGATGACAGCAGTGGTCTCACCCGGCACAGAGTAACTGTAATGTTGTGTGGTTGTGGAACCCTGAGGGAAGAAGGGAGATGCTGGAGGTGCTGGGAGTGGTGCCAGTGTTCCCTGCGGTGGGTGCCAGGGCCTGTGCTGGGCAGGAGCCGCTGGCAAATACGTGTTGTAACATATTAATACACTTGTACAATTCCTTTCATTTCCAAGAGCTCCAAGACATGCCACAGCAGATAATCCTGCTGATTAGCCAAATCAAAGATTTGTGAGAAAAAACGACACCCTATTTAGGGAGCTGTGCAATATGAAATCGATGTCTTGAAAGAGCACTCTCCACAGCAAGCGCTGCTGATTCACAGCTCCTGTCAGCTTCCCATTTCAAGGTAAGTGACATCCAAAGAACGGTCGCCGTGTTGTTTTCTATTGCTAATTATCTGCTGGTCCTGGGCTGGATGGTACTCAACATGGAAAAGACACTGTCCCTTCCCCAGGGAGGTGAGGACCAACACAGAGAGGGAAAACTAAGGCCAGGAGAGGAGGTTTCTGCTGTACAGTCTGTGCAAGACATTGAATCTGGGCCGAAGCTGCAAATGCGTTTTAGGAACAAGTCTGCAAAAAGTGGTGAGCAGGTGCCTGGCACAAGGCGGGCAGGAAACACAGAAAAACAGATGCAGAATAAAGATATTTTCCTTCACCCAAAAGCTGTATCAGGAATCAGTCTAAAACCGGCCAAAGTCAAACCCTTTGCTGGGAGCTTAGGATTGGCCCCTTATTTTTTCAGAAAATCCCACTGTAAGGTGCTCCCATCTGCAACTGGTTTCCGCTGCGTGTTTCAGAACAGGAGGTCTTGGTCCTCCTCGAGGGGAAGGAGGTGGCAGTGGGGTGCCAGGGGGAGCAGCACCCCACAGGACCACCGACACATGCCCCCCCTTTGCAGCAGGCATAGCGGGGCACCACCAGCACCCTTGTTTTCATCCCCCCCAGCCCCAGCGGCACCACGGCAGCCTGATGCTCCACCATGGGAAGGACCCATTAGATAATTGACTGTATCCCCTGCCAAGGCAGGAGGTAGTCTCCTGACAGAGGCTGTAACAGATATTAAACATATTGCTCTTGATCTCAGCAAAAAAAGGCCACTGGAGTAATTTTTTTTTAACCCGCTAAGTAAAAGCTTTCTAGCTAATATTAATAGGTTTTATCTGATGAAAACAGTACATTCATCAGGGAAGGGCTTTTCTTTTTTTTTTTCTTCCTCAATAAACATTCAAATAAATGTTTTAATTTTTTTTAAGCTGTCATTGATTTTTTTTTTGTAAGCAAAAATGGACATGTTCAAGCAGAAAAAGAATCCATTTCACTGTAAACCAATTTTCATTTAGTAAAACATTTCAGCATACAATCTCCAATTTGATCTCATTGCATCTTCCTCGTCCTGCTGTTACACAGGTCAAAACATTACTGAAGACTGATAAAAGTGCAAAAAATTGAGCTTGTTTTAGCAGGGATTGGAACTTTTACATTTGTTTCCAGACAGTTTTGTCTTGCTGGTTTCCTCTTTGTCTGTCAGCCCAAGAGACTAATGCCCTCTGGTAGCCACATGTTGGTGCTAAGCCCATCATGGGGAGATTTGCCCCTCTCCCTCTTCCCATTTCTAAATGACCTCCTCAACCAGACATGGAGTAAGACCCATATTCGGGTGAGCAGGCACCAGCACCACCACTGCAGATGATGACCAGCCAGTAACTCCCCCGTTAAAACCAGTCCCCTTGCTGACAGTGCCTGTCCCATGCTCCCCAAACAAAGCCTTGGTGCCCTCAGCCTTGTCCCGCTCCCACCTGCCCGGCCGGGGCTGTGCGGGATGTGGAGCGGGGTGGGGAGCAGACTCCTGGTAGGGTCCCGCTCCCTCCAGCTCGGAAGCACAGGGTGACCAGCATGGTAAGCTGCTCCACTCACCTGGACAACATCACCCCCCAGGCTTTCGCATATTGCAGCTGCCCCTTGGTGCCAGTAAATACCGGCATTGCTGGTGGTGCCAGTGCTGCACCTTTTAACCTCGTGCGCCTTGTGGCCTCATTAGCCTCAAATTATGTACAGCCAGGGCCATGGAGAAGCTGGTCTCCAGCAGCCAGGGCTTCCTGCTGCCAGCTCGGCACCTCTGCCTGCAGCCTTGCGTGTATTTTGTAGTTGTTTGGGACTAACTGAAGGAAAAGAAGGAAAAGGTGAAAACAAGGAAGCGGGCTCCTGCATTGTTTGTCTCCGAAGGAGGGAGGGAAGCTGCTGTTACAGCCCGCAGGGGCACCGTCTGCCATGAGTCAGCAACCAGCCAGATTTACTGCCGATTGATTAAATTAACATTTGTTATAAGCCAGGGAAGGGAGGAAGGGGGGCAGAAATCCTCTTCATGGCTCTTGAATTATTTATGCCCTGGAAGCCTCCATGCCATGCTCGGAGCAGGCGGCAGCAGTGCAAGCTGCAAGTCCCTGCACACGGGGACAGGCTGGGCTCCTGCAGGACCTCTTGTCCCCTGACAAATTATAGTAACATGGGGCGGTACGAGGTGTGCAAGATGCGCCGCTCCAGAGGGCGTTTTCCTCCATTATTTTGGCTACGAGCTCTGTTTTCCCAATAACAGTGTGACGGATGGTAGAGTCACTGTATTTCTAATGCCCTCTGCTCAGCCTTCACTGACTGGCACAGGAGTGAGGGCAGGTTTGTGCGGGCACGGGCAGGCAGGTCTGGCTTTGCTCTGCTCCCCTGCAAGGGAGCCAGGAATGGGAAAAAACCAAGCTGAATTCCCACCAATCCCATGTGATATTTTTCTCCTAGGTGTCAATAATGATTCTGGATGGAGTCAGCTGGATGCTCTTAGATCTCAGCGAAACCCGTCTCCGTGTGCAGCGCGTGCGAGGGGAGGTGCTGAATTCGGGACTGGGCTTGTGTCGCTCTGTGGGGGCTGTCTGGGCTTGGCATGTGCCTTGCGGGGATGAGGAGAAAATGTGGCGGCACTGCCAAGAGACGTGTTAACATGGGCAATGCCTGAGTGGGCTGGACCTGCTGGGAGAGAACATCCATGCAAATCTGGGCACTCAAGCTGCCAAGCCAGTGAGGAGCGGGGACATGGGTCTTTTGTTCTTGTGGCTCACGTTGGGTTTCAGAGCCAGCCAGCCCTGACACAAGACCGTAGCCCTGACCACCGTGGCCATCTATCTGCAGGGTTGGCAGCTGGCCTGAGTGAGGCTGACGGCTGACCTGCCGTACAGGGACGATGCTGTGAGCCCCTCATCCTCCCGCAGGGTGGCAGGTGAGAAGCTCACTCCCTGCAGGGAAGGGGAGACATGGGGGGATAGGAAAGCAGAGGAAGGAGAGGAAGAGCCACCAAGGCACAAGGACAGCAGCAGGGGTGATGCTGGGAGCAGTGCTACCTCCTCTCCTCACCAAGCCTTCCCGAAGCCCAGCCACTGCCTGTGCCTTTGCAGGGTCTCATTCATCAGCCCATACTAGCATGTGGGTTCTTCCTGGTCCCCCATAGCCCTGAGCATCCCCCCACGCCCCCCCATGCCCCAGGCTGCTGTGCAGCTCCTCGGCATCAGCAGGGCAGCCAGTGTGCCTGTACTAGGGAATAAATTTAGGTATTTAAACTTCTTGTTACAGTCAGCCATCAAATATTCATAGTAACAGATAAACGAGGAGAGGAGGGGCAAGCCTATTGCACAAGGGCTGAAAAGGGAAATAACTTTTTACAACCAGTCGATTAAGTTATAAATCTGGATACGTCCAGGAGTTATTTAACGCGCTCTCTGGATGAGGGCGTGCCACAGTTGCCAGGGAAAGCTGCAGCTGTGAGCGAGGGCAGGAGGCATGTGGTTTGTTCAGCCCTGGGACAGGAGTTGGAGGGAATGGTAAGAGGAGGTGGGGGTCAAGGAGGAGAGGAGCCTGGTGTTGGGAGTATGGGCAGAAGTCAGGGAGAAAATCGAGGAAAGCCCCCCCTGCACAGCCTGCAAGGGGATACAGGGGTGCATGGCAGTGGAGGGTGGCAGCAGGGCTGATGCCCAGTGAGCCAGGGCACTAGGCAGGTCTCTCCCCCCTCATTGCCCAGTTTCATCCAGTCTGCAGGACACTATAATCCTCCCTGCTGGGATTTAAGCTGAGGGCTCTGGTTGCTACTGCAGCACAAGATGAAGAAGGTAGCAAAAACTGAGAGGTGAGCTCAGGCCACTGAGCCTCTTCCCACAGGTGCCCGAAGGGCCACTGCCCAAGGACCGTTTCCCACCACCATCAGCTGTGAGGCAAAAGGCCTCTCTCTCCAACGCCTGTGGTAAGAAACATCCCTGATGTCCTAGTTTGCAATGGTGTGGCTTGAAATATGCAGGGAAAAAGCCACATCCTTTATATGAAGGGATGAGATGTGGCACTAGGGAGGAACCACATCTGCTGGCACCATCCAAAAGATGCCCAGGTAGCCCCTCCAGTCCCAGCTGCACCGCGACAGTGGTTTGGGTTTCCCTTCCCCTCTGAGCAGCTGCTCAGCCTGAGCTCAACCTTCGGTGCCTGGAGAGACACACCGACAAGGAGCTGTTTCAGCAGATTTTCAGTTAGTGGAGAGCAGGTAGTGTACGGAGGGAGCTGCCTGCTGACCTGCTTGCTGAACTGCCGGTGGGCACAGGCGCCCTGGAGGTACACAGCAGCCCCAGAGGTCATCGGTAGATCTTCCCCCTTCACTGACAGGAAAAGGGGTGAGTGGGGTGGGAAGGCTGTTCTCTCATTGTACACCCCTTTCCCAGAGCCCTCTCCCCATCCCCGCTTTCTCCCCGATGACTGTGCCTGCTGAGGGGCACTGGCTGGTGCAGGAGCCCCACAGTGAGGATGGTGCCTCTGCAAAGCTTATTTCTGCGCAAGGATTTTCCCTCAGCTAGGCCAGTATTTTCCTAACCCCCAAAGGCCCAGCCTTGTAAAGGTCAGGGTGTATCTGAGAAGCACAGCGCATCCGGCATGACGAGCGGATGCCTGGACCCTTCTCCCAGCGGCTGGTGCAGATTCCCGGACAAGCTCCTGGTTCGTGAAGCTCCTGATTTTCTGTGTCCCAGGGAGCACAGCCATCAGGGAGGGTCGGAGGCATGCCAAGGGGAGTTCAGTTGCTGATGAAGTTTCCAGTCATATTCTATTTTAACGTTAAGATCCTCCATTTGTTCAGTTCTTAAAGGTGACCCGCAAGGGAAAGTACAATTTGGGCTCATGCCCAGTGTTTGCTTCCCTGCGCCGAATAAAAAGACCTGGAAGTAGTTATTTTTGTAAGGCTACTTTTTGGCATTAGAAATGTGGATCCTTGCTTTACCTCAAGACTCTGGGAGGCAAAAGGACTCGCCTACGATGTGGATACAGAAATAACAATGTGAGCTGAGCTGCTGAGAGGTGACCAGAGCAGGCTGTTTGCTGTCTAGTGTTTCTGTTTGTTTTGTTATTAACATCACTTAATTTCAATGACCAACTGACATTTTGGATAGAAAGTCTTCGTTGAAGCCTAGGCACCCTTCCCCCTGCTATGGTACGCTTTCCATGGACTCATCCTCCATCTGCTTCAGCAAAACATATTGACTATCGCTTCCATCAGCTAAAACAGCAAACAGAAAAAAATCTTTAATAGCTTTTCCCCTCCAGGACTTTTGTCATACAGAAAAGATACCTACGAGACAGCAACCCAAATAAGAAAAACCCAGCCCCAGGCCACAGGTGCCCCCAGGGCTGCCCTGGCTGCACAGGGCTCTGCTCTTCAGCCAGCCATGGGTGAAAGTGAGTGTGGTCCTCCTGTGAGCACATCCCTTCCTTAGCACAGCCACCCCCTGCACCCCATTCTGGGTCAGGATTCATGGCTGTCCTCCTGTCGGAGGCTGCTGGTGTGAAGCCTGTACATCTTTGTGCAGGTTTTGTCTCAATCTGTGTGTGTGTCCTTGGAGCTGTATCCCTGTCATCCCTGCAGAGACTCCCCCACCCCTCTCCTCTCTCTTATTTCTGGAGCCACTGTTAAAGGCTGGGGTAATTTCTGACCCCGGGTGTATGCCTATACAGCTGACAGTAAAAACACTCAGGGAAGTTACTCACTAACAGAAATTGACTCCCCATGAGACTGACACCACTCTTTGATGCATGGAGGTTTCCCATGTGATGCTCCCACCTTTTCCAGTCCTTGCTGCTGGGGCAAGGCTACTGCCAGCCCATAAGTGCTTGCCTCTGGGTGGAGCGTGCCAGGCGTGCTGGCAGGCAGGAGGAGGGCAGTGGCGCAGGGCTGGGGATGCTGCTGCAGCTCTGCCTGTGCTGAGTCACGCCTGCCGGACGCTCCTGCAAATCCCTCTCTTTCCTACACCGCTGGAAAGGTACCAAGAGCATTAACATTGCGAGCCCAATCTCTGCAAAATAAGACAGCCTGATCTTTGCAGTAGCTCCTTTTACAGCCCGTGGCTCCCTTCCCTGTGTCCTCCAGCCACCCGTCTTGCCTGGGTCAGGCAGCCTCCCTTCAGTCTGTGCTGCATGCCTGATGTTCAAAGCAGTATGCTTGGGTCTTCTCCAAAACCAGACTCCAGACCTGGTAAGCTGCTGCCATAGCCTTATTTACAGACTGTTGTTCCCCCTTCCATGCTCCTGTCCTCCAGCAAGTACAGTGATGGCTCTTTTTGCCCCATGCCATGGCACTGCCCAGCTGTGGGCACTACATTCACACAAGGACCAGACAGACACCGAAGCGGCCTTCAGTAACAGACAACTCTGATGTTGGCCTTTTGTTGACACTTGCAAGCATGGGGGAAGCATGGGCCGGGATGTACTGGCCTGTCCTGTGCCTTGGGAGGTGAACAGCCCACAAGCCCGCCTTCCCTTCAGCCGCAGGCAAGTGATTTATGGCCTCTGTGCCTCCATTCTCCTGCCTGGAACCCAGACACGCGTCCCTCCCTCTCCAGGCTGCTGTGACGATGGCTGTGTTTAAAGCCTGAGGTTCCTGGACACTATGGCAACGGGGCCATACAAATACTTAGGGTTGCGCCAACCTTTGTTTGGGGTTTCTGGAGCTCTGGTGTGACTGATGAGCTCTCACCAGACCAAAACCATCTTGAGCAGGCTCTGCCGGGGCCAGGCTCCTCTTGACGTCAGCAGTATTTGGATCGGGGCCCATCTTTCAGAGGAGATGAAGCCAAAGCTGCTTTTAAACTGTGCTGCTTCTGCTGACAGTGGGTGAAGAGAGAGTGGGATGCAGGTCCACAGTGGTCCTGGTGGAGTCCTCCAGGGATGGAGCTCGACCAAATTCACTCACCTTAGCTGGCCGCCCCATCCACCATCTTGCCCCGTGACACCAGAGCTCCTGGCATGCTCCCTGGCCTGAGAGCCTCAGCTGGTGCTTGGGAAGATGGGAATTCGTCTGCCCAGCTCTTCAAGCATCACCCACCATCCCTCCATACCTTTCTTGCCAGCAAGGATTCCTGAGGGGACAAGGTTACTGCCACTAGGCTCTGCTGATACCTGGAGACTGAGTGGGACTGAGATGCTACAGGACCAGCTCTGGTTGGCATTTGCACTGTGGGAGACACTGGAGAGACCAATGACAAGACCCCATGATCCCAAAGATGTCTCTCAGGCAATACTGCAAATGCCAAATAACCACCAGTACAGGCTGTCACAGGTGTCTCCCCTTTCTGTTGGGCATCTAAGCATCTCCCTCCCAGTCTCGGTCCTTACTACATTGTCAGAGACAAGGTGAAGGTCTGCAGACAGAAAGAAATTCCTTCATTGCCAATTGCATCTCCTCCCCAGCTTGCTCTCCCCATGCTCTGGGTCTCCTGGCTCTGGCTCCTGCTGTCTTGTTTTCAGCTTATACAGTGGCCTCTCTGGGCTCTCCCTCACCCAAAGGCTCCGGAGACTGCTGGGTCACCAGCCCATCCCCTGCGCTGCCAGAGGGGCAGCAGGTGTCTGGGAAGGGCCCTGAGGGGCACTGGGGAGCCCAGCACCAGTGCTCCATGGAAAGGGAGCGCTCCTCTCCAAGCAAGGCGGCATCCCCAAAGAGGCGTGTGTCCGTATGCCTGGTGCTCACTTCTGCTGTCCCCCAGCAGCAGGGCCGCCTGCCACCCCAGTCCTGGAGGCGCTGGGGCTCAGTGCACTCCCGTCCCCCGCTGCCTGGGCAGAGACCACGCCAGGCGCAGCGCGCAGGGCGCCCATACCGCCTCTCCGCCCTGGCTGCCTTCCCCTGGGAAGGAGGGCACAAAGGGAAGGGAACGGGGCAGGGGGGAGTCATGAGGCGCCTGTCCAGAGTCAGGATCCAGCCAGGAGAGGAGCTCAGAGCTGGACTTGGGGCACGATCCCCATGCCCTGGGACAGGGAAAGCCTTTGCTGGTGCTCTGGCCCCAGTGCTCCCAGTGCCCTGCGTGAGGTGCTGCTCCTCTGGGCACGGCTTCCCAGCACCCGCTGCCTAGGCTGCTGGCTTCGGCTCTGGCCTTGCCACCGGCCTGGGGTCCTGCTCCAGGCTGGAGGTTCCTGGGCAGGACTGTAGCATAATTAACTGCTAATATTCCTCCTTCCTGGATTTGTGCAGCTCTGCTAGGTCTCCCTGCTGCTGCTTCCAGGCATTTAATTGTCTCCTGGCTCCTTCCTGCTCACCCTCTTCCATTCCAGGGCTGCTCTCTGAATCCACCAAAGCTGCTTCTTGGGTCTTACACTAATTTTAACAAAGGCTCTTCCTTACCCTGGGGATTTTGCTAGTGTCTCTGTCAAAGCTGCCTTTGAAAGCTTTGCTACTCATGCTCACTAATAATTTAGTGTTTGGCTTCTGCATGGCTTCCTACTGTTCTCCTGGCTCCACCAGTCTTCCCTCCTGCTTCACTCGTCTTCTTCCTCACACAGGTTGGGAGCAGGAACCAGTTAATATTTGATTTCCCTCCTGACTGCCGTGTCTGGGAGGCATTGGGGGATCAGCCACAGCCGCCCAAGGAGGGAGCAGAAGCCCCCCTAGAGCTATTCACAGCCCTCCCAGATGTCTCACTTCTCCGCCTTTGTGCCTCACGATGCCCCATCCCCTTGTCCCTCCCCACACCCACCCCCCTGAAGGTCTGTTCTCCCTGCTGATAATCCATTATCTACATTTAATGCCTTGCTGACGTCCTCCCCTTTGTCTGATGGTGAAACCCTGACCAGATGTGAAGCTTCTTCTGTTACTAATGGCAAATCCTTTTGCAATAGCTGGTTGGAAAATGGGGAAACTATTTTCATGAAATAAAAATTGAAACACTGGACTCATTTTCATTCTGTGGGCCTCACAAAGGAACAGGTTTTGTTTGGCATTATTTCTATCTTTTTACAGAAAATCACTCTTTAGAACTGTGGCTCAGAAGATGGATTTGTATCGTTTGTACTCACGTTGCTAAATGTTCCCTTTGCTGTTCCAGTGTGGTTACTATTGTTCTTATGGTCCACTTGGCTCTAAAAAAATAAATAAAAAAAAAAGGGAGCAAGAGTTGGAAGAAAAAAATGCAAATGTTCTGTGTTCAGACCTCAGAAAACTGGGGTCACCAGTAACGTTTCCAGAAACATGATTGCCCTCTGTGTGTGCTGAGCACGCTTGGGTGGATGTGTAGATGGGCTCCAGGAAGGGGATGAAATGCGGCTCAGAGGAAGGTCTCCAGTTAACCCTCGAACGGTGTTTTTATCATTTGGCATAATTTTCAGAGCCCTCCTGAAAACTCGCTCGCTGCTATAATAAGGTGTTGGGTTGTCTCATAGTGTCACCCCCAAACAAAGTTGCCCTCAACCAAATTCCTACTAAAATACAGTAGCACCAGCTGCTATGCAGCAGCGGAGCTTTACAGCTGCAGCAGAGCTGCAGTACCCAAACAAAACCCTTGAGAGCCTGGAGACGGAGCCGTGCCACGCTGGGCCAGCACCTGAATGGAGACTCCCAAGCTGGAGGCACGCAGATAAGGTGTCAGCATGTGCTCCTTTCTGGCCAGCCAGCCCTAGCGTGGCACTTTGGTCTTGCCATTTGGGCTGTGTGCGCTGGGATCCGCATCATCTTTTTTGCTGAGACAGGTGGTAAGAGGAGACCCTGGACAGCAGGATCTCCCCAACTGCCAGCAAGCTGGGAGAGAACTGTCCTCCTGACCAAATGCTAATTCCCATCACTACAGATGTGCCTATCTATGTTTTTCCTTCAGATGCAAGCATTAATTTTTGCAGCTAGTCAGAAATTCACTGACAAATGCCAGCCTGAAATGTTTCATCTCCTGTTCAATGAACTGTCACTGAACCAAAAAAATAAGATCTGCAAGGACATGCCTGGGCTCCTGGTGGGTCTGCCCAGAGCCAGGGTTTGAGGAGCCTCCCAGATTCATTCATAACATTCTGCCAGTTGAGGGAAAATCTAGACAGTTTTTAAGTTTTGATCTAACTCAGAAGGATTTTTTTACTTTTAATTTCTGGATACAACAGTTTATCCTGTGAACTGGAAAGCCTGTGCACCAGCAAAGCTGTGCGTCAGACCAGTGGGGGTTCTTGTATCCTGTCACTTGGGATGAAGTCGTTGATGGTTTTGATATCCCAAATTGCTGAAACAATAAACAGAATAGGCAAACCACAGACACACAAAGCAGCATCAACACCTACACTGCCTGAGATTCAATGGGAGCTGGTGCAGCAAAGGTGTTGGGATGTGACTTTGAAGATGTCCTGGGGCAAGAAGAGCAGGCAGACAGAAAAGCTGCAAGGGATGGCTGTGAGGAAGCACAAGAGCAAGCTGGCGAGGAGGGCTGGGGAAAAGAGAGGAGAGGGAGAGATAGAGGACCACGCACCAGCAAAACCAGCCCTGAAGTCACGAGAAAAGACATTTTTCCCCATGTGATTTTTCCCAGGTGCAAGGAAATGTTTCTTTGTGAAGGTAGAGGTTGGTAGCAAAGGTTTCTCTTTCCAAGGCCCGGAGCCTGCCGGGCACTGCCTTTTCTGCTCACCACCACCACAGAGAGATGGGCATATAAGGAGTGACTGACTTCAATGAAGACATGGTTCACTGAATCACCCAGCTGAAGACTTTCAACCTGTGAGGAAATGTTTTTATCCTTCCCGTAGTCTTTTTTCCTGGAAGCTTTTGCTGCCGAGGTGCCCTCCCAGTCAGCAGGAGCAGAGCCATCCTGCGTGCAGCAGTGCCACCAGCACAGGGCACACTCCGGACATTACTCCACTGATGCAGAGTGAAATAAAAGTAGGTCAGGAAAGTAGTTTTGACAGAGCCAAGGACCGGACTTGTCACCTGACTTGCTATCAGCGTGGGAACTGAAAACCACCAGCACCAGCCATCAAGAGGGACTGGCAGTTGCTGGGATGCTGGGCAGAGTGGGCAGCCCCTGTCCTCCCAAAGCCATGGCACTATACGCAGCCCTGCTGCTGCACCCACCAACGGAAAAGGCTGAAGATCCCTGCGGGGATGATTTGGGTCTTGCCGGTTCCCCAACCACCAGCTGCACTCGCCTGGTTGATAACTGAAGCAAACTCCAGAGTCCAGGGTGAAGGTTCTAGTTGCAAATACCCACTGGCTCCACTGGAGTGGCAGGACAGCGCTCTGCCAGCTGGTGCGATGCTTCCCCTCACTGGAGGGGTCTGCCACCGGTCACCGCTAGGGGAGCAGAAGTCACTGCATAGGGCCCCAAATACTTGACTTTGCCCCTAGTGAGTGAGCCAGAAAATCACCCACCATGCTGCTGCCTCCTGCAGCAGAAGGTGTGCTCCTTTGTTTAAGACATTTTCTAATGGATGTGCTGCAGAGCCATCACATGTGTTTCTGTGGTGCCCACTCCAAAAGTCCTCATCCAAAAGTCAAGCATTTGGGGACCCCAGAACACTGGGCTCTGGGATGGGACTGGATTTTGCAGGTCAGGGCAGCAGAGAGGATTTCTAACCACCAAGGCAGAAGGGCTGGTGTTGGCACAGAGCAACTTTCTGGGAAGAGAAGTTACCTGTGATAAACCCCACGTAAGGGAGGGAAGATTCAGGCCTTGTGACATCCAAAGCAACTCAACCCGTGGAGACCACGGCTGTATTTTGGCAAGTGGAGCCCTTCCGCCTGAGGTGGAGGTGGCAGCAGCTGGGCCTGGAACGGGCAGGAGCGGGACAAAGCGCCTGCTCCCCGCAGCAGCTGGGGCAGGCAGCCCAAGAAACACGGATGCAGTCGGCGTCTATTGAAACGCCTGTCCCTGGCTGCCCCCCTGCCCGCGGCTCCCCCCGCACAGCTGCCCATGCAACTTTTCTGGGGGCTAAAACCGGTGTCGCTCCCTCCTTGCTCCCAGCTAATTGCTTTAATGCATCCCGAGGCACCCGCCCTGCCTCCCTCCCACCAGTGGCTCATCATTTATTCACAGGGCTGAAACCCTCCGAGCAGCATCCCGCTGGCCATCACGCTGCGGGGGGCTGATGCGGGGCGGCTGGCTGGCCACGGAGAAGGATGACATCATTTTCATGTCAGGAGCCAGGCGCGCAGGGCCCGGGGAAAGGCTTAGCCCACTTATCTTCCGTCGTACACCTACAATTTTCCCTTTCAATCTCCTTCCAATCTGGCTACTCCCACGTGAGTTACTAATATAGGACACGCAACGGGGCTTCTCCCTGCCTGGCCTATCCTCATCTATTTGACTAATTAGCTTGGTTTCGCTAGGGGGGTGTGGGGGTAGAGAGGGGGATAAGGGATGAAAGGGGAGGGGGGGGATCTTGTCCAAAATCCACCCTTCTGCTCTGTCTTCCCCAACCCCTAAACTGGTCAAGCTGAGCACGGCTCTGATGACACTGACTGGCAGGACCCACTGTGAGGCTGGTGCTCGGTGGCTCTAATGACATATCTAATGCCCTGCAAAACTGAGGGGCACTTTGGTCCCTTCCCACCTGCCCGACCAAAATACCTGCCGCAGCAGCAGCCCTGCAGGCACTGGGGCAATATTGACCCTGCCCTGGGGAAATTACAGCTCCCAGCTGGCCAGCAAGGCAGGGTGGGAGGGGAGAGGGGCAAACAGCAGAGGGGTACTGATTTGTTTTCCTCCTGCCCCCTCCTGCAGCCTGTCCCTGCAGTGGGTCCAGGACAGACAGGGAGTTTGGGGGACATCTCCCCCTAGAAGGGAGTCCCCGACCTCCGGGCACCGGGACCCACCAGCACCAAAACTACCTGCAGCTGGACCCATGGCATGTGAGAAGCTTTACGAGTTGTTCGGTGGTGAATGAGTGGTTAATTACTACATGCCACCACTGTTAACCTCTGCAAATATGTCTAATTATCACAGATTAATGAACAGAGCGCAGGCACATCCAAGGAGCAGTCGCTGAGGGTCTTTCCAGGGCCACATTTCATTATCTTTCTGAGTGCTGCCATCCTGTCTCTCCCGCTTCTCCTCCCCCCAGCCATGCACCCTACTGATGCTCCAGCTGATCTCTGAGGAATGTGGCCCCAGAGCTCCTGCACTGCCAAAGCAGTGGAGAAACCCCGGAGAACGCGCTGGGGAAGACAAAAACTAGAGTGCCCGACAGTTCCCAGAGCTTGTCCCACAGACATCAGCATGGACCTACAAGGATGCTCGCGTATCAGGGCCATCTCCTCGCATGGTGTTATGGGGAGCCCTGTGATGTTTGGGTTGTGCCTACCCCAGAGGCCCAGCTTTTGTGGATAAATAATCAGATGAGATCCTCCTGTCTCATCTGGGAAAGAAAAAAAATCATAAAAAACCTGAAACAGTCATTAGCTCTTGTGGTCGCAGGGAAAAGCTCAGGTGAATCTCACTTGAGGCTGAGAAAGCAGACCACGGAAAAAGAAACCATGGTTACTGAATTTTGTTCTTTAAAGCCCACTCCTTCCCCACCACTGCCTTATGAGAGTCCGTGCCTGGGCAAAGGGGAGTCCTGGCACCTGCTGTTGGATGGGCAGCAGTGCAGGCAGCCACCTCACAGGGCACAGCTGCAGACCTGGGCTGAAGACGGCAGGAATGGCAGAAGGCTGGGGTTGGTACGGGATGCAGCCTCAAAGCAAGGAACATTAATAAATGATAAGATTTTACGATCATGTCAGGAAAGCTTACACTTCCAGCATTAAAATAAATAATGAAACATTTTTTTTTAGCTATTCTGGCTTATTTTCAGCACTTGCTGAACGGCTGCTGCTTTGTTATGGTTGCTTACCCAGCACTCAAGAGCATCCTTTCAGATTTGAACCAATTAGCCCACGCTCACCTCGACGACGCCTGCTACAAAACACGCACACAACTGCTGTACTGAGGCTTCCGTGCCAGCAAATCGATGGAGCCTTTTTTTCATTACCCTGCCTGAATTTAAGAAGTTTCTAGCCCCATCTTCATATGGTCTGACACCAGGAGGGGTTTGCCAGAGGAGAAAGGAAATCCGCACATGGGGACGTGCTGCCTTTGCAACCGGCATCTTATTGCCCCCACAGACGAGCTCTGCTGGCCTTGGCTGCATCAGGATTGAACGTGTTCCATCGCCTCCCTCGTGGTGGTTTTGCTGCCGAGCAGCACAAACGCATCCCCGGCTTTGACACGCTGTTGTGGGGAGGAAACCAGCAGATGCAGAGGAAGCTGAATGGGCAAATGAATGTTAAAATAATTGGAGCCACCATTTCAGACTTGATGAATATGTTGCTCAAATTACAGCTCTGCCTTGAAAACAAAACAAAACAAAAGCCTCGATGAATGTAACATTAATTTAATAATAGTGAAACTTGTAAATAATGTAACACTCATTTAAATGGTTGCTCATGCAAGATCTCTTGAGAGGAACGTAAGGGACTTTATAATTTTGGGGCTGGGATGACACATGTTCGGTAAAATGTGATGTTTTATTCATCATCTTCCCCAGGAGCTGGCGGGCTGGGGGGGCCGGGGGGGCCAGGGCTGAGGCACTCACAGGCAGCTCCCAGCCCTGCCACCGGCCACGAGTGTGTCCCCTCCCCTTCAACAGTCCCTTGGGCTTCCCCAGCACAGTCCCTCCTCATGCCTGGGTGCTGGCGGCTCCTCCGGGGCTCTCACAGACCGGGATCCATCTCCCCCATCCCGTGGACATCTCCTACACCCACACATCTCAGACGTCTCTTCCCTGCACTGTGACATTTATTTAAATGTTTCTCTTATCCTTCACCCTCCACCATGAGGTAGAATTAAACTCACAGAAAAACAAGAAATGCAGTCCAGGGCCAAGCTAGTAATTACCATCAAACCCAGAAAAAAAACAGAGCAGAGATACTCAGTTTGACTCTTTGTCCCTTCCATATTTTTAAGTTGCCCTTTTTTTCCTCTTTTTTCTGCTGTGAGAGTCTATTACCAGCATCTACGACTTCCTTTCACCAAGGACCTCTGGGTTTTTCCCTGCCTGCTTCCTCTGCTTTATTTATTGACATATTCAATAATTCAGAGAAATCTTATTTTAAATGCACAGGGCAGAACTTGCCCCCAGGTTTAAAAAACAAAACCTGTCACGTTTGGCAAACAGCTGCATGCAGAAGGCAGACATCAAACATATATATCCAAATATGTAAATTCAAAGAATCAATAGATATGGTGTATTCTTTATTTTAATTTTTCATCCAGAAATAAAAGCTCGTGTGTAATGTTATCATAATATTGCCGTATTGATTTCCTTGCGGTAAGCAGCATCCTACGAGACGTGCCCCAGGAATAAGCTTTCCTCCCAGAGTGAAGGTCAGCCTGCTGCCACGGGGACTATTCTTACACAACCAAAAATGCTTGATGGAGAGCTGATTTGCAGGGCTGGGTTCTCACCTAGCACGAGCAGTCTTCCTCCTCCTCAACCCAGGAGGCACTTAAGTGCCAGCTAAGGGAAGGCCTTACGCATGGGGCTGTCATTGTGAGTCCCATTGTGCACCTAAGTCCTCCCCTAGCAAAGACCTGGGGTCTGAGCTGGTGACACAGGGGCTGAAGCCTGCAGATCAGCACCCACCATTCATTTGCCCCTCATTCTATATTGAGCCTGTGCACTAAATTTATTCTGCTTCAATATGCTTTCCAGAGGGTTACCTCTCCTCTTTTATAGCCTCGTATACTTATTTTTCACTTCTCTGGTGCTCACCACGTTACACAACCTCACAGCTGACCAGTGCTCTCCAGCCATCACTTGCCATGTAACTGCCCAGGTTTGTTTTCAGGTAATTGAGAAAGAAATATAAATGCACCAATATGATTAAGATATACACAGCTGGTGTCACCAGAAATGGGAAAAAGGAGCAAGCATGGAGTATGTATGAGAGAGCAGCCCGTGCTGTTTCACACTGACTCATGCAGGACCGTTAGCCCCCAGATGATGCCAAAGGCAAAGAGGCTGCATTGCAAAACTGCCAGGCTGTGCCTCTGGGATTTCTTCATGCATTATCATTTTCAACTCGCTGCTGTTGGTTATAAAATAAATGTGTACATCGATAGAGTAGTGGCAAGCAAGCGTCTGTTTTGAAGAGATGTTGGCATTGTCTTATAAATGTCAGCAGCTGAACAGCAGCGGGCTCCGTCACCTGCTACCGCTTCTATCGCTTCCCTTTTATTAAAAATACATATTGACAATAAAAGCTCCAGCTAAAAAAGAAAAAACCCCTCCCTCCCCAGAAGAAAGACCTTGATCTGCTCTTCGTGGAAAATCTTTAAACATGTGCCCTGTGAAATGACCTTACACATCTTCTCCCCTCCTGCGAATGCCATTGAAGTGCGCTTTTAAAACGAGGCAGTAAAAAGTGAGGCTCCTGTAAGTGGTTTAATAGCAGTGCTTCTCACTGCCGCTGCAGCAGCAAATGTTTGAGCTTTCTAAAATACTGCGTTTTGTCCAACCCGCCCCACTCCGTGCCGTGCACGCACGTGCGGTCAGCGCACACAGCTGCCCCGCACACAGCCCCCAGCCGCGTCCTTGCAAGTGTCGCAGCGGCACTGGGCACAAATGGGGCTTGTGCCACAGGCAGCAGGGAAAGACAGGGCCTGACACCAGCGCCTGATGCTTCTGGCCGAAATTCAGGGGCACCGAGTGCAGAGGGCTTTGCTACCCCTGGCAGATGGGAGCCGGGCTGGAGCTGCTCCTGAAGGCTTTTGCTCGCTTCTCTGGGTGCAAGAGGTAAGGGGAGGTCAGAAGCTGGGCAGATGTGGTGGGGATTTATCACAGCTGACCAAAGCACTGTGGACGGCACTGTTATAGTTTTACTATGATATCAGCTTAAATTATTTTTTCCTTTTTGGTAGGTGGACTAATTTTTCATTGAAAATTATTTTTAAAAGTGGGTACTGCTTTCTTTTCTAAGTAATGCAGGAGAGAGAATGTAGAAAAGCATCCCATTAAAGCAAATAGACTTTATTGCAACAGTCCCTGCCTAAAGCCTCATTATTTGAGTTTCTTTCTCTTTATTACTACTTTCCTTCACCAGGTATCTTGAGGAAAGAAGGCCAGTGATGTTTTAGGAGGACAGCTTACTGTACACAGCCCACAGGGCGTTTCAGACTCTCACGTGTATCTTGGGTTTGCAGTGGAGGTGCGGTTAAACAAATGATGGTCATGCCTGCAGTTTGCATTCCTTTACACCTCTGTATCAGGGAACCTGAAAGCTACAAGTCCCAACACCATCACAGAAACCCCAAAGAAAATAGGAATACAGCATATGGACACCACCATATAAATGTCAATCACCGCGAATCCTAAACATCGGCCATTTGTAAACTATCTGACTGCAAGTCAAATTCTTTTATGGTTAGAGGAGCATTTAATACACTATGAACAGTTTAAAGTTAGCAATTCGTATTCAGAGTGATTAATGGCACCATATTGTATTTCAATTACTATGAGATACTTCCCCATAATAAACGATGACAATAATATTCACATTAAGTCAATAAAAAGCATTTCAAAGTGTGATGTATAAGTGCCATTATCACAGCCCAATGTAAAAGCATCATACAACAAGTTAGCAACACCGATAACAGAAAACCCAGCACCCAAAGGTAGAGGTTTGTACGAGGCAGAAGTATTGCCCTCTAGCTCGGGAAGCCATACCAGCTTCCCCAACTGCTTCTAGGTACAACATCATAAACTCCAGCCTGGGAGCTGATGAAATGGGAACTGCAAGCACAGACATCCAATAGTCACTTCCTAGGCACTACTGCTGACAAGAGCTACACAACAGGTCGCACCAAAGCCTCCCATACTCTCTTTCTTCTTCCACGTGAAACCTCATTAACTGAAAAGGGAAATTATTTTTGCTCATACTGTTTTAACCTGTTTGCTTGCTTTTTAATTGCTAGCACTGATTTAACTTGAGTGCCCAAGAGCATGCTGAAACTGCTGCTTTCCACAGCCTCACACCTAGAATATAGTTGCATTCCCCATCAGGAAGTGGAAAAGGGAGAAAAAAAACCCAATAAATTAATTCAAAAACAAGAAAATATTTAATTTCAATAAACAGTGAATTGTTTTGCCTTGGCATCTAATTTTATTTCATTTGACTAAAATAAAAAGACACTTGGCTTAGATGTCAAAACAAAACCGCATATATCAAAAATTAGATACAGTATTAAATATCATCTAGAAAAAGATGACGATAAATTAATAACTGTTATGAACAGTGTATTTATAGCTAGCAGAAAATGTAGTAAAATGAGGTGAAAGTTAAACATTTTTGCATCATGGAAATGACAATTCTGTCTCTGTCAAAACAAGGCATTTCACCATTATCAAAACAAAACAGAAAAGTCGAAATGATTCACTTTGACTTTCCTGTTGAAAAGTATGTCCAGATTGGCACATTCTCTCAAAATGCCTCAATTTCAAAAAAAGCTGCATGTTCTTTGGATGAAAATTCACTTTTGCTGGAGAGCTTTGCAGCCACTCCTGCTGAAGGGCTGGGGAGAGTGGGTGCCTCTGGTCACCCCTGGCACCTCTGTCCCTCTGGTTAAGGATTCAGACACTCTGTCTGGGACCCACACGTTCCCTCTGCTCAGTGGAGGCTGGACTCAACAGTCCCCCTGTTTCTAAGCAAACTGTCTCCCCACTCCACAAAAAGCGAGGCTCACCCTTTGGTGCTACCACTAAGAAGCAACGAGCAATGCATCAGTAACAGTGGTATTTCATAAAACTCTCCAAGGAATTTTATTTTTTTAAAAAAAGAAGAAAACAGAGAAAATAAAAACATTTTTCTTTGCAGGTCAGCTTTAACACACCCGGTGTGAGGATTGCAGGACAGTGAGGAAATCTCAGAGGGAGCCATTATCCGTAGATCACTGCCCAGGCAGACCATAACGGCCTTTCCTGAGCTATTAGAGGCAATTGTTTCAATAAGCATTCGTCCTGCAATCGATGGCAAGACAAACAGGGATACCCCTCCAGACTCTCATTGGTCTAGTGGGAAGGCTGTGGCCCTCAGGCGGTGGGTGCTGAGGGCACGGGAGCCCCCGGCCTCGTCACGGTGCGCTGGACGGTGAGGACCGTGCCGGTGCTGGCTGCGCAGGCTGGGGCTCGCCTTGCAGAGCTTCCCCACAGTTGGACCCGTGGCGGCGGGTGCCCTTCGGAGGCTGGGTGGCTGCAGCTGCCTGCCGTGGGCATGGGCACCACGTTACTGCAGTCCTGCATGGAGATGCCTCCACCAACATGCTCTGCAAAGCACTGCTGAGCTACCCTGTACGCTGCACCACGACCACACAGCTGCAGCCCTGCTCTACAGATGGCCTCTGCACTCTTTTATAAATCCCTGATATTATGACCGGTGGCTTTCATTAAAACAAACATTTAGGCAACCTGGTAGAGACCCCAGCACTGCCTCCTGGTGCCGCAGCAACCAAGGTCTGTGTTGGTCCTGCACAGACACGTGGGGTGACCACACGGGCTAAGCTGAGGACCACGTTGTATTGAAACTCTGCCACCGTGCCTGCTCATTTTGGGGGCTTGGGGGATCTTCACCCAGTTTCCTGCAGCCACTGAGCAATATGCCTGGGGACATGCATCATGTCAGCCAGAAGGACCAACTCATCGCAGTAACATCAATGTAATTTTATTAACCGTCTACTCTACTCTGAACAAGAAAATACCAGCTGCTTCAACAAGCCTGTATTTAAGGTTTTCTTTCCAAAGACTGCTTCATTTTGTATTCTTAGATTTTTCTACCAGCTTGTCCAAAGCAGGAACAAAACATACATGACAAATACAGGGGCCATGTGCCCTGACACATACTCTGTCCAAGCCCAGTTTAAAGTGGAAACTACCAGTAGAAAACAAAGAAACCTCCATAGTTTGTCAGTCCTAATGCAATGAATGATAATAATGTAGGTTACTAATAATAGTACATAGCTCTCTTCAACACAATTCCAACTTGTACTGCTTACTGTACAACTGAGAGATAGAGGCAGACGTAGCAGTAAAACACAAGTTGAGTGTCCAGGTCAAACCAGGCCATGCTCTGATCATACTTCTCCTCGCTTTTCAAGTTTCATATTATTCATTTATTGAAACACATGTTCCTACTTAAGCCAATGGGAAATTTGCCATTGACTTCAAAGGGACCCGGAGTGAGTTCCTGCAGCAGTCACTTTCCTTAAGGAGAAGGCCTATGAATCCCCAGTTTTGGCAGGGCACTAGCAATCCTGCCAGTTTATGAAGTCATGGTCCCACTTAACACCTCAAGTGCTGGGTGACATCATTCCTGCCAGAGCTTTGCCAAGCAGAAGGCAGGTGCCTGTTGTATCTGATGGATCCCTGCTGATTTCTGAAACCAGGAGTTGAAGAGGTGGAGATGTATAGCCTTGAAGGAGCAAAGGAGAAGGGAGACACGTACCTTGGCCACCCACAAACCAGGTCTCAAGGCACGGGGTTGCAGAACAAGACTCTTGACTACCATTTTTCACCTGCATGACCTCTTCATTTCTTTCCTAGGAAATAACTTACCAGCATGATTTCTGCAGGTGTTTACCTCCCCTTAAAGAGGAGAAGGGAGGCTGTGTTGGTGACCTCCACTTTATAAAGTTATTTCTCCCACGCCTTATAAAATCATCTCATAACATTCCCCATGACTTTAATAGTAACGGCCACTGTGTAACACTCACTGGTGTCAGGAATTGCTACGGGTAGAAAGGGCAGCAATGACAAACTGCTGTTTACCCTGCTGAGCACTGGCCCAGAGGAAAGGATAGCTCAGCTGAGCTCCCACAAGTCTCAAACTGAGGTGGGCAGCTAGGAGCCTTCCCCAGCCACAGAGGGCTCTGAGGGTACAAATAGCTACAGGCCAGTCCCTACACATTCATCTGCAATTTAAGAGGATACGGTGTTTATTCTGGGTTCTGACTTTGTGACTTTGCGCTAAGCTTTGTCTCTCTCGCATTTAATCTGTGAGCTCTTGTGTTGTGCAATCAGCACCCCCAGAAAAATGAAGCACTCACTCTTGGTGCTACTGCCTTTCCATCAGCAGCCAGGTACCCATTTGATACAGTGATGCAGTGTGCAACACGGGCCGAATGGGTATAAGATGCTCTGTCAAGTGCTGCTCACACTATAGACAGAGCCATGTAGACCCTCAAGGGAAATCAAAGCCAACGAACAAAGACTGTGGTGGGATGGAGGCCCAAATATCAACTCTCCCTCTTGAACAACATCCATTTTCCTTTCAGCAGTCCACAGCTGCCCAGCAAACGAGGGCTGAGCCCCCAGGAGAGCTTCGTTGTGAGCAATTTTTTTTACAGACTATGTCTGCAGGGCCTTGTTCAAAGGTCTGTCTTCAAGCACGGTGAGGGTTGAGAAAAGGAGAAACCCTGGAGGTGCAGCTGATGTTGGGATGGGAAGGGGCTGCCCAAGGAAAGAGCTGGTTCCATCTTTTCATGCAACAGGAATCCCCGAAGAGAAGCTCTGTAGAGGAGGAAATGCTGCGATACCCAGGTGATGCCCCTGTGTCACACCAGCAGAGCCCCACTGATAAACCAGAGCAGGGACTGTGGCCTGCGATTGAGTTTGGCTCTAGTCTCTTTGTATGAAGCCTGGCCACTGTCCTGGTTCAGCTAGGATAGGGTTAAGTTTCCCCAGCAGTGGGGAGGGAGCTCTAGCTGGGTTATTCAATGCCATGCCGAGGTCAGGTCTGGGTGCCCAAGTGTGAGAAGAGCAGGGATGGCTTTTCATCGTCATGGCCACCCTTCGCTGCTGTATCCTTGTGGTATATCTCTGTCTATCTCGTGTCCTGGTCATTGCTATTACTGTTTGTTGTTGTTGTTATTGCTATTGTTGTTGTTTGGTTTATTATTTGTTACACTGTTGTATTAAATTTTTCCCTTATCCCAACCCTGGGGTTTGTATCTCACTCCCTGCCCCGTCTGGTCCGAGGGTGGGGAAGAGACAACGGCAACGTGGTCTCGGGTCCTGGCAGGGCCTAAACCACCACAGCCACGTGTGTGCTTGTGCCAAGCCAGGTATTTTATTCTTCAGGCACCTATGTTGGAGAACATGAAAAGCAGCAGGAGAGCATTGCCGGGACACCCGCACACACCCAGCACAACTCACTCTGGCAGGTGAGCTCGAAGCCTCGACTTGCTTCCCTGCACTCCAGCATTTCCTTATTAATTCACACATTCATGCTTGACTGTGAGAGCCACGTCTTCAGCAACTTCTAATAAGGAATGGCAGTAAGAGAGAAACCACCAAGAGGATGCGAAAACAGCACAGTATGAGTCTTGCAGCTTCCAGCCAAAGACAGGCTTTGCTTTCAATGCACTGCATTTCCTTCATCTGTGAAGTCTAGGGAACAAAACGCGATGATGTGGCTCTAACCGTTGCTATCTGGAGAGCCCTCTCCTTTCTGCAGGCACCAAGTGCTGCGAGTGTTTGCTGTGGCACTGCAGAAGAGCTGTGCACAGCAAGCCCCCCTTGCTGCATGTGCTACCACTGCTGTGATGCCAGCTCTTCTTAAAAGGGTTCTTGCTGGCTAAAGCCAAGACAACCGACGCTTTGTCCCGAGTAATGTGTGTAATAACGGAAGCCAGTCCATGGTTACCATCTGCTGAACCATGCCGGTATCATTCTATTTGTTGTAAGGTTTCCTATAAATTACCCGAGTGCAATCCAGTTTGGTCATTAAAAGGCCACCAACCCAGAGACGCAACACAAAAGTGTCTTATGTCTGCAGACAGCTGCACAGCGTCTCCCAAGGCTGCTGGGACCCCATTCCCAGGCCACCCTCCAGCAGCACTGCTGCACTGCCAGCAGCAGCAGCCCAGGAGGGTCTATAAAGTGTCCGCCTCAGGTGGAAGCTGCAGGAGTCCAGCCTGAGCCCGAGACTCAGAGGTCTTCCTTGAAGCTCATTATTATTTATTATTTGTACTGTAGAAGTACCTGAGAGCCTACTAATATGATCAGAGACTGTTTATGTCAGATGCTGAACACCAACAGAATAGCAATGATAACTGCCCTTGCCAAGAGGTTCAGAAACATACAGATCACTTTGGGCAGAAGCAAGGGACTTAAAAGACAGCAGAGGGACTGTTTAGGTCCAGATGGGTTCAGAGCTCTCAGTAGGACCCAAAGGAGACCACATGTCCCACTGGTAACACTGGAGGTGTACCTAGCTGCCTCTGGAAGCTTTGACCCATCACCATACTGCTCTGAGCATAACTGCAGTGCTCTCCCGGACAGCACTGCTTTGCATTCTGGCTTTGAAAACTGGGAGACAGAGACCAATCCGAATGCAAAGAGTCACAGCCATAAGATACAAATGATTACAAGAAATATGAAAACCCTAGAGCACATGAACAAACTACAGCAGATGAAGACTCCTTTGCCAAAGTGGAAACTCAATACTGCTACGTGCTGTGTGTACTCAGTGCCTTTTCAGGATGTAGGGTCAAAATCCTCTAGGCCAGATCCAGACCAGGCCCCGTCAGCTATGATTTCTAACCTTCCCTTGAAGCATCAGGCTTTGTTTTTGTCTCAGTCCAGAGGGATGAGCTGGATAATGTTTCCACCTTGGGATGGCATGTCCTGCTTTCCCAACAAACATCTTCTGTGTCTGGCTAGTGATCAGCTTGCGCAGTCCACTGAGACTTTGGGATGCCCTAAGCTATGATTATGGGTTAAACCCATTCATCCCTAATCCTGGAGAGTGCTCATTAGGTGCCCTGCAATTAAACCCATTGCAATGGCTGCAGGGCATTGATTTGAAAGGGAAGGAGAGCCAAATGGTGCCTGTTTTGAGGAAGGAGAGGAGTCCTGGGAACATGATGTGCCATGCTCTGGTCCCCCTTTCCGTTGCTGCAGATCTGTGGAGAGGCTTGTGGCTCACTGAGGCCAGGAGGCACCTCCACCCACGTAGGCCCAGCACGGAGATGCCCCCACCCTGCTTCACAGCATGTCCCACCCAGGCAGAGCCAAGTCCTGTCAAGGGTGATGACTGAGCTACAGCAGGACGGTAGCAGCCATGCCACTCCCCAAGGTGGAGACACTCCATGCCCTTGGGATGCTGTTTCTGAGCTGCACCTGCCAGAAGGAAGCGTGAAATGCTGAACTACCCTCCAGGTCACTGAAATGCTGCTGTGCAGAGACAGGAGAAGGATGTAGGGCCAACAGTAGAAGCCTTTCTCCAGGAAACTGAGGTCTGAGGAGGTGGTGAGAGGTTGGGAGGGTAGAAGGTGTTCAACCCGAAGGGGAATGGGAGTTCTTCAGCACCTGCACAGATGCTTCACACTGGGAAAGAAAGTTGTCTCTCTTTTGGCTGCTTGATGTTTGTTGGGATTTTGGTTCTTACCAACCGTGGACATGGACACAGCTGCACAGACACATTCAGGTATCAGGAAGTGGCAATTCTGAAGAGCAGGGCAGGTTTTGAGCTTTCCTGCAGTGCCTCTGGCAGCCTCTTTCCAGCCATGCCATCTGGCCATGAACCACCACGAGTCCTCCACTGCCCCAGCAATAGCCTTCTGCAGCCACTCCTGGAGAGGGTGCAGCTGCAAATCCAAGGACGCTCCAGCAGGCTTCTCAGCGCTCTTCCTCCGCTTTGCTCTTTGCAAGGCTTTACAACCAGTGGCAACCTCAACCCTACTAACCTCTTCCTCTCCGGGAGGGACACTGACTGAAGAACCAACACCTCTGAACATCCCTGTTGCAGGTTTTAAGCAACAGTATTAACTCTCAATTTGAGGTGGGGAAAGGAAGAGATGCAGCTGGTAGCCTAACATGCAGATGTGATGGTAGACGAAAGTAATAGCCCAGACACCTAGAGAATGTACACGTGCTGGCTATGGAGAAGATCAAGGGCTTTAAGACTGCATTATGAGCTGCATGCAGGGGATCTCAGTGTAGCTGTTCTATTGGTACCAAAGGGAGTGTATCCAGTGAAATGTTTAAACTACAAATTGATACACTATCTGGATGGCTTTACCACACCTTGTCACTGCCCAAACCACTAGAGCAACGAAACACAAACCCTACACCCCAAAGCCCCCTGCAAATCGGCTTTCCCTGTTGGGTCCCCACTATGCACCCCTCGCCATTGCTCCCGGGGGCAGCAGGGCTGCAAATATCACAAGGGAAAGCAAACAGAGTGACCAAAATTGTGATTCTGTGCACACCGGTGGCTTGCAGAGACCCAGGCAAGTGCAGGAGGTGATTCTGCACTCCCAACTTGAAGAGGGTAAAGAGGTTGTGGCCAGAGGTCCTGGGGCAGGCAATGAGAAGTTCAAGCTCTTCCCAGAAAACAGTGCAGTCACCTCTCCTCTTTCTTTAGAAGAGCAGAAGGAACAAGGAAATGTTTTCTTTCCCTTCATGAGGGCTAACTACTCCCACTGCCCCTTACTGCCAAAAATACAACCCCTTCCCTTTTCCCAGGTGCCAAGACCCTTCAGCACTATTGCACAACCAGCCATACCACCTCCCTGCATCTTCCCTACATTTTGGCAAGTCACAGGAATGATGAAGTTTAGGCCTGGCCTAAAAAAATCCTCTCCCCGTCCAGGCTGTTCTCTTTACCCATTACAAGACAAATCTGAGCTATGGCTGAAATGCCCATCCTTACTCCCTCCCAGTCCAGCCTGCACCCTTTTCCTGAATTTTTGTGTAGTCCTCTGTGCCCTTGAGCCCAGCTGTGTAGCAGTGGGGAGGTATTGCTCCTCCTCCACGTCTGATTGCGTTGCTCTCCGTGATGGGTGGTGTGGTTGGGCTGGAGCAGGCAATGTGGCTATCTGCCAAGAGTAAGGTCGGTACAGCCTGGGAAACAAAAGAGAGCTTGGCAGAAATTGCTATCTGTTACCTCTGGGTTAGCACAGGTAGATGCTACCTCAGGTGCTGGACCAACAGCATTATACCCAGCATATCACCACATTCATTTTTTGCCTAGACTTTTCTACTTCTGCCAAGTGACAACCCCATTCTGCTCTCTCAACTGACCTCCAAAGCACAATATCCAAGATAATAAAAATGCAATGTCTGCCTGGAAACCACTCAGGCAAGCAGCCAGATCTGTAGCCCAGCTCTTCACCTCAAGGCTCACAGCCAAAATCCTGCCCTCAGACAGAATTCCTCCTGAAGCCAGCCAGGGCAGAAGACCAGCATCTGCTCACCAGACCTGGCCATCAGTTACAGTGTGACCTGGACACAGGCTGGGCTCTGCGTTGGTGTAAAGCAGCTGAGCTCCACAGCTGAGAACAACCTTCACCCTCAGGATGGAAAAGCGTCTCTTTCTGCAGGACATGTGTTCAGCAGAAAGTTCAGGATAAGACAGACAAGAAAAAAGATTTTGATTGATTTAAATGAGAGCTACTCAGTAGCAAGCAGAGGTGACTGTTATGGCAGAGGGGACTCCTGGGCTGCCTGTATACACCGAGCTTTGTAACAAACCAAAGCATGAGCATTTGCATAGGCCAGGTATCCTCTCATGCCAATGTTAGAGGGGAGCTTGGACATCATGATGAGCACTAAGCCTTCTACATATTAAAGCGGTAGTTACGCTAAACAAGGCCAGAAGTATTGCGCCAAAATTTTTTTTAGCCACAAATTACAGAATTTGAAGACAAAAATGTATTTTTAAGTAGCTTGTACCATAAAGCTTTGCTGCTTTTGTCCTTTATTTCCTTGCCTAGGTCAGAAAAAGGCTCTGCATATGCGTATGGCCTTGTTCTGACAAGCTCTTAAGGATAAATGCTTATTGAAAGCTTTTTCTGAAACAGGTATTTATTTCATAACCCTCTTGGTACGGGAGCTGTGTTATGATACCCAAGTGCCGCTGCTGTTTTCCAGATCTAACCACCTTAGTCCAGCTCTCTCCTCTCCTGTCTAAGTTTTCCCTTCCCAAGGTGCCCAGGAAAGGTGTCACTGCCAGATTGAGGCATGCTTGGAATTGGTAACGATGGTCTGTAAGACCTCTCCAGCACCGCTCACCGCGCTAACCTTTCCACTTATCTTCCCACTAGCACATACATTTACGGGTATATTTATGAGAAAGAGCAGTTTATTATTCACATCCAGCCTCACACCTAGTTTTTCTGCTAAGCTAAAAGTGCTGGAGATGGTCCTGTTTGAGACAACCTACAGCTCCCTAGATGAGGACTGGGAAACAGGCATTGTTTTCACAAGCAGCTCACAGGAGACAGCCATCTTAAAGTGAGCTGCCCACCGACCCGCTAGACCCGCAGCCTCAGGGTCAAAGCCTGAGCAAGAGCTCGCACAAGCCATCCTCTTGCTTCCGCAGTGCAAGCATCCAAACAAAAAGTGTTTTTGCAGAGGTGAGACCATTTATTTGAGAAAACTGCCTATGTCCAGTCTCTCCCAATTACTGCAGCTCCTTCAGCAACAGCTTCATTTCTCCCTTTCCCTCTAGAATTTGACTTCTGAAACTACAGTGTGGTGCTTACTCTGCTTCATTCTAAAGTTACAGCAGTGTTGCTTGCTGGCAGCTACAAGAATTTGGGGTTGGTACAGCTATTATCTGGGCTGTCTTTAGATATTCATTGTGAGCACCTATCTTCAAACATGACTTTCAAAATTGTTAACATGGACCCAGTCTTAGAAAAGGCAATTTGTCTTCGCCACCAAGAAAGAAAACATACCATGAACTAATTAGCACTGATGAGTTTTGCTGCCTCATACTTTCACATCAATCTGAGTGGGACACCTGGGATAAGACATGTGTATCCTTGTGGCATCACTTCCACTTACAGCAGCTGAGCCCAGGCTCACACACTCTTATCTGGTTGCAGAAGGAAGACAACAGCAAGTAGAGACACCTTAGTCACTTCGGGCGAGAAAAGTGTGATGCAACTGCTCTAAAACCAGATAGTTTAACAACCCCTGGCAGCATCTGCTTGTCCTGATACACAGCCAACCACCCACCATAAAAGGGCACCAGGGGATGTTTGTCCAGCAGCCTGCTGGCTAGATATGGCCCTGGCAATGCAACAGATGGGACTATAGGGCCCTTTGAGAGCAACAGAGAGCGTATTTCATCTATTACTGGACTCTCCCCCCATCATCTTTAAATGAGCACACTCAGTTCTGCAATCCCTCCAAAAGCAGAAATGCAACCGTGCCAAGTGCCAAGGCAATTCTGGGGAAGCTCTGCACCACACTAACCATTTAAGGTCAAACAGCTTATTAGCCAACCCAAACTAGCACTCAAAGTGGGCTCAGCTCATGGCTAAGCCTGGTTAAATACCACCACAAATGTCTTAATAAGCCCATAAGCAATTCTGGAGACAGCCTGGCTGGCTGACCGCTGAGCACCGCCTGTGCCTCAGAAGCTGGGTTGCTGTGGTCTCTGCATAGAGGCACCGAGCACGTGCTCCTCATACTGGCTGCTCCTGCTCAGGGTACATTCCCACTCTGCCTCCTTCCAACACCCTCATCAGCTGCGCGTCTTCCCCCAGCCATCTGTGACTGAGAAAAAAAAAAAGTGGTTTTCTCGGCCTGGCCACCCTCGGACCCTGGGGACTCAAGCGCTAGTGGCGGGAGAGCAGCACAGGGCTGCGCACCGCGCGGGAACGGCAGGGCAGGCTGCCCGGCGGGCACCAGCTGCGCGGCCCCTGCCATCCCCTCCAGCGCTCAGAGCGGGGCGAGGGGCAGCGGTGGCGAGCGCAGCCACCCCGCCTCTCCAGCGCGGCGACTTTCCGCCGAACCCAGCGCCGCGGCCGAGCCGGAGCGCGGCGGCCCCGGACGGCCCCGCGCCGCCCCCCAGCCCACCGCGCTCTGCCGCCGCCGCGCGCCCCGCCGCAGCCTTATATAGCACCCTAAAAATAGCTCCCCGCGCACCGCCTCGCGGGCCGCGGGGAGGAGGAGGGAGCCGCGCTCTGGCCAATCGGCATCGCCGGCGGCGGCCCGGTACCGCCCCCCGCGCCCCGAGCGGCGCCGCTATTGGTCGCCCGTGACTTCAGGCACGCCGCGGGCCCGCCCCTCCCGCCCCGCCGTTTACCCTACATGGTCACGCGCTGCCTGAGTGGGCCGCGCGGCTGCGCGCTGAGGGGGGCCGGGGGCGGGGCGGCCGTGAGGCGGCGGCGGCGGCGGCGGCGGCGGCGGCGGGCGGGGGGGCCGGGCCGGGTTTGGCGAGGGAGGGTGAGAGGAAAACGGGGAGGGGGTGGGGGACGTAGTCTTCCGAAAATAAAGAGGGGAGGGGGCGGGGACCGCGGGCGCGAGCGCGCGTGGCCGCGGCGCGGGGCTGTGCGGCGGCGGGGACGTGCCCCGGTGCGGCGGCCGCGGGGTGCTCGGTGCGCGCCGGCGCCTCTCGTCCTCCTCGGCCCGGCCCCCGGCCCTCGCCGTCCCTCCGCGCTGATTCTCTCTCTCTCTCTTTTTTTAAAGTGTGACTGAAACAAAACAAAGCCAAGGGGACGCTGGATCTATCATTGGTTGATTTTCCTCCTCCTTTTTTTTTTTTTTTTTTTATGATCAAAAACAACCCCCCACCCGAGCAAACAAACACACACAAAAGCAGAAAGAAAGGGTCTTGCTCAGCAGCAGCATGGATGTCTTGGCTAGTTATAGTATATTCCAGGAACTCCAGCTTGTCCACGACACCGGCTACTTCTCAGCTTTGCCATCCTTGGAGGAAAACTGGCAGCAGGTGAATCATTTAAATTACTCCTGTAAATCTCTTAAGCGCAGACAGTCGATGCATTGGGGCTGCATTTCTGACTTTATTTTATTTTTGTTCTTTAATTCAGGGTTGGTTTTTTTTGGTGTTTCTTTTTTTTTTTTTTTTTTTTTTTTTTTTTCTCCGCGTGGGTAGACCTTTAAATCTGTATTTTTTGCCATGACAAAACTGAGCAGTCCATTCAAATCTGTCTGCCTTCAGTCTTTTCTGAGCAAGCCCGGCAGCACCTGAGATCCGGTGGCATTCTTTAGGGTTTTGTTTTTATGATGACTACTATTTTTATTTTATTTTTGAGCTTAGATTTTTTTTTTTGTTGTTGTTGTTCTTTTAAACAAGGCTGATCACTTCCAGCCAGTGCTGACAACTGGCAGCTGTTGGAAACGGAATAGATCATTTTTATTTTCAGGTAATTAGTATATGTCAATAAAAATCGTAGCTTAAATCAGAGATCAGGGGTGGGCAGGTGTGTGGAAGCAGTAACAAAAGCTTTTAGGGTGAATTCTTTAACTAGGGAGGTGACTTATTTTTCATTCTTTTTTTCGTTTTTTTTTTTTTTTAGAAGATGGGAAGAAACACACACTCTTGCTGTATCTTAAAACAATGACGCCTTAGGCTGGTTCCAGTAAACCGGCATGTTTTGAGGCACTGTAGGGTTAATATGCATACAGAATTAGGATAAAGATGGATATAAAGTATTACGAATGCATTAAAATGATGATTGGTATTGTGAATAAATAAGACCAAGGAGAAGAGTAGGTTACAGAGAAAAGAGTTGTATAAAATGAACTATGAGCCCAAATGCATAGATATAAATAGTTATCAACTGGGATACTGAGGGGAAAGAAAAGACAGGATTTCTCATGACGGCAGGACACTGTGAGTCAATCCTGTTTCTTGGTGTGATTTTCTGGCAGAGGTGATGTGCCAGGTGAAATTCTGGAAACTAGTGTCTCTAAAAGAAAAAAAAAACCAACCACTGGTGTGTAGGAATAGTGGAGTGTGGCTGGGATGACATGTGGTGCTAATGCAGCGCACGGACTCGTGGCACTATCAGTGTAAGAATAACGAGCCACTGGATTTCATCTTGCCAGCGTTCACCTTGGTCTTGGCTAGCATGAGGGTAGCATGTATTAGGTCTCCAGTGAGTGACAGCTTGTGATGTTCATTTAATTTTTCCTCAGAAGTGTGTGGGGAGAAATGTGCATGGTAGGGCTTCAGGGGAGCACTCTGGCTGTAGCATTGTCATCCAGCTGGACTGGGGTTGGATCTTTAAAGGTTTAACCTAGTAAAATTGTTTTGGCTTCAGCTTTGTGTGTGTATATGCACACACACAAAAGGTTTATTGATAGCAACAGTATGAACACATTCAAGATTGCATTTGCAAAATGACCGATCCAACTTTGCTTTATCCTCCGAGGGGGAGGGGATGCTTTCTGTTATTAATATTCAGATCGCACATCCATGATGGTCACATCTGCTTTCCTTTTATATTTTTAACATGCTAATTAAACTGAAGAGGTTAATATAATTTAATTCTAAAAATTCATTTCCTAGCATCATTGTTGTTGGATCAGTTGCATATTCAGTTGCGTATTAGTAACAGTCCAGACAGTCCAAAGCGAGATAATCTGTTGACATAGCCAGCATGCTTTAGGCAGTACTGTGTGTGATACTCTGTCTCCTGCTGCCTTCTTTTATGCGTGGAAGAGCAGCAGTTTGTTTTATACAGTAAAATGTAGCTACCCGAGCCCACTGTTGCTATTGTGAAATTTAAACTCACCCTCTCCTGGTTAAACCCCACTGATTATCCACGTATGTTTGAAGAGAAGTTGAAAATAATTTATTACATTTTCTCTTATTTCCCCTCAAATCATCCAACCAGTGCCTGATGTTTCATAATACATCCTGTATTTACAGTTTGTTGTTATTCCCCTGTTGCTGCGTGGACTCTCCTTGCAAACAACAGGCAACAAAACTGATCTCTCAGTGGTGGGAGCAGCTGAAGCTGGCTGTACAGAGCATGCTGTCACGCAGACTTGGCAGACCCACTGACACACAGACCCCAATTTAATTCCTCTGAATCACTTGCAAATGTAGTCAGGTCTTGGGGATTTATTTATTTTAGGCAAACCGTGGCAAGTCTGGGGCGAGGGGGGTGTGTGCATGTATGTGTGTTTCCAAAGGTATCCCTTCAAACTGTCAGGCTGCAGTCAAGACCCCCGGGAAGAGGGCTGACAGGGCAGTGCCTGATCCCTGTGGGAAGCAGCAGCTTTAATTTTGAGTGAAAACACTTGAATGGGTCTGCCTCCACTCCCATGAAGAGCTCTGGTGCCATACCGGAGCTCCACAGAGGCTCCAGAGCGGTGCTCCTCCCAGCAGCAAAGCTCCCCAGGAGATTACTTCAGCCTCTTAAAAGGGGGGAAGTAGTTGTGTGGGTTGAGAGCAGGATCCTTACCACGTTGTGAGCTCCAGTTGTTTTGAGATTAGCAGCTACTAGTGCTTGATGTGGAGAGTGCCAGTTCCGGCTCCTAGAAGTGGTGTCTACTGTGATACCATAAAAGATGCATTTGCCCCACTGAAAATCAGAGGACACCTTGGGTTGACGGTGTTGACACAGTCCTGTCTTCCTTTTCTCCTGAGTCTGTACCACACTTTTGTAGCTGCTGGCTGAGGACTACACAGCTGGGGCAGTTGCTCATATTTCCGATTGTGAAACACCCATCACTCACAGAGGGCACTGACAGCACAGGCAGGTTGCTAAATGCTTGCTGATCAGCTGATCTCTCCCTTTTTTCCTTCGCACTGCAAGAGAAATGTGAGCAAGTTTGGGATCTGTGCTTTTGACTGTTAGTATTGGAGTTGAATGAGACCAACCAAGTAATATGTACAAAACAAACAGATTTTCTGTAGGAAGAGATTGTCATTGTCTTGTGTAGGTTTTGTTTTTAGGAGGAAAAAATGAAAAAAAAAACCAACCCCTCACTCCACCCTGGACATAGTTTACATTTAAAAGTGGAAATACCTGAAGTGGAAGCTGGAACTGAATCCATGACACGTTTCATGTTCTTTTAAAACACATGTTGGGAAGGGAGGGCTTGGTTTTCAGGCAGCAAAAGCTTAGCTTCACTATGTCAGCTTTGGGTGTACTCCTTCAGGCAAAACACTTTTGAGGTGAGGAGGGTGTTTTCTTGGAGTGGGGAGGTCAGGATCTAATGAATTCATAGCACAACTTCATCAGGAGAGAGAGAACTTTGTTTAGTCTTTGTTTAGCTTTTACAGCAGTGTTGAACCGCCACGGCACTGAAGGAGATTAAAGGAAGAAGAGGTGGGCTCTGTGCGTTGGAAAATGAGGCGTTCGCTCTACGTCAGCCGGCTGGTATCTCAGCATCTGTGTGTTCCTGCCTGATGCTTCATCCTGGCTCTGATTGAACCGTCCTAGTTGCTCTCTGTCCCTGCGAGCTGACTCTGCAGTTCAGCACCAGGGCAGGGGGAGATGTCAGCACCTGCGTGGCTGCTGCGCTGCAGCGGGAGTACCTTTGGCCACATACGCCACTGCTCAGGGGTAGCTGTCTGATGTGGCATCCCCGAGATTGGAAACAGACTGCTGGAGAGACAGCACGAGGCTGAAGAGTGCCTTGTTACTCTGCAGAGGAAGGAAGTGGGTAGGAGGCTGTCTCTGAGGGAGGCGACTGTGAGGAGTGTAGCCCGTGCAGCTGCACGTGGTCCCACTCTCGGTGTGCCAGGCTGCAAAGAGGGAGAGAGCAGGGCTGAGAATTGAAAAGGGCAGGACATGGGGCTTCAGCCTGTTCTTCCTCCTGGGCCTTGGCAATGTCACTTGGGGGGGTCATGAAAAGATCAGTGTGCAGAAGGCATCTTTTCTAGTCAGATATGTGTCTTAGGGGTAACATATCAAGCCATCCCTATTATTCTTCTCCATAGGCCCCTTGGATGACTCTGGACTCACTGTCCTTGTGTGGAGAAGGGGTCTGATCAGGAGACATTTTGGGGCTCTCTGCATATTCTGTGTGGGCCATAGGACAGCCTCTATCATGGTCATTCTCATAATTTCAGAGCACAGGAGCACAGAGAGCAGGTAGATGCACAGGGTCACTGTGTGTGCAGCTGATACAGGTGTATAAAATCAGCAGGATTTAGCTTCCAAACCCGGGCTTACTCTGAAAGAGCCAGCCTTTCCCACGTGTGTGACTGGCTAGCAGAAGTGGCAACAGCATAGTATCGTTTGCCTGATAACCATTGCCTGATAACATTTCCTCTTGCCTTGGCTGACCTGGTTGTTCTCAGCTGCAGCAAACAATGATCCTTCCAAGGGAGATGCATGTTTCCTGTAAAGCATAGGATCAAGGAAGCCTTTGTTTCACTCTTGACTCTGTCGTAGAGCCTTCTTTGCATATTTTTAATCAAGTCTTGAAGTCTCAGTTTCCCCCTTTCTGAAGTGACTGACAACAGCAATGCTAAGGCATGGTCGTTGCGGGGCTGGGAGGCTGAGCTTTGACCTGTTCTGGCAAAGCGCTTTGGGATCACTGTGCTGTGTGAGAGCAGAGTATCCCGAGGTGACTAATCTAGCAGAACTCTTACATCTTAATGCTGACTTCTATTTGGCAGACAGGGTCATTTTCAGGCCTACAGGAAAAATTTCCACTGCTACTGGAAAGGAATAAATCACACTGGAGAACATTCCCGCCTCCCCATCGTCTCCATTGTTCTGGTTTAATGGCATAGTTGGCCACTACATAAACTAAACCATCTCTTTTAATATTGCTATTTCATCTTGGTTCCAGTCACAGTGTAACACATTTCTTAAGTGCTTATAGTACATCATGCCTCTTGAGAATAACTTGCAGAAATGGTTGACTTCCAAGAACAGCCACATGTGTAATGCAGTGTATTTCAGACTCTAAGCACCAGTCCATTTATACCTGCAGGCTCTCTGCTTGCTCCATGTGCTGAAAGCATGCTCCTATCACCTTGTAGAAAGAGATGGAGAAAGAGAGAAAAGACAGACTTGAAATTGCTGTCCCTACTGTTTCATGATTCCTTAATTACAGCATTTGTTGTTATAAGTGATTATTTCTTGGCATTGTGAAAATGTAGAGCCCCGCTATCCACGTTACAGGTCTTAATAGATGATTATGTCTGTGACTTGTGTCAAGTGATTTTGAAATGGAGTGAATGCCTTTAAGCAATGCACAATCATAATGTGGGTACTCAGCTAGAAAATATTTTATTTGTTTGGGATGCTTTAACCTCCCCTCCCCCAAGCCCACACGTTTCTGTATGACCTGTTGAATAAGCAATGCACAGATTAGAGTAAGCTCCATAAAAGTCATGGTATATAGCTAGTCTGCAATGTGATACTTCCATGTGGAAACGGCAGAAGGTCTGCAGTTCCACGCAGTAATTTCACACTTAAGCTCTCCAGGGTGGAGGCAAAGGGTATCATCTGGATGTTGCCGTATTTTTTGAGGCCTTGTCAAATGAGTCTCTGCTGAGAAACATCCAGTGTGTTGCTTCTCCATTTTGCATTGGGAAACATGTTATGGGGGAGTGAGAAGGGAGCTGCTTCTGTTTGACTCTGTAGCTGCATATGAACAACCTCATTTGCAATTGTCCTTATAAAACAAAGGGATTTTGCTCACTGGCTGAGCAGCTTTGGTGTTCAGTACATTAAGCAATGGGGTAATAGTACACCTCATCTCCTATCAAGTTTGTCACATTCTGCAGAGGGGAAGAAAGAATGTAGCCTTTTGATCACCACGCTCAAAACCTCATAAAAAGTTATTCACAGGTAATGTGATTGGTGGCGGTTTTCCTTTCTGATGGTAAACCTAAATTCTGGAGAGTTAATAAAGGTGTTTTCAAGAATGGTGCTGAGTCCCTCTTACTTTCCCTTCTGTTTCCCTGGACTCTGAAGTGCCTGCTGCCCCTTCTGCTTCGTATTTATCAACAATGCCCCCACCACTTCCAAACTCCCAGCAACACTCAGGAGTTGGGAGTGTCATTTTTTTGGTGTCTTTCAGGCTCAAGTTGCAGGAATCACCTACCTGAATTACTGAATTTCTTCTCCCCACAGGTCCTCTTTGTACTATGGCTGCTCTGCCTTGGTCCAGATGAATCTGGATTCACCTGAACTGCAGGGTTCAGCTGGTTCTGTAGCAAACAAATAAAAGAAACCTGCCAGGGAAAGAGCCTCCCTCCTCCCAGATTTTCCTGGGTAGAGAACAGGTTTGGAGTACAGATGTTACACAGGTGTATTCCCCAGCTTGATGCTGTTGTATTTGGACCATCAAAGTTTTCTTCCATTGGATTCAGTCTTGATAGGTGCTACATGTGTTTTGGGTGCCTAAGTTTGGTACTCTGTTGGCTGTGTGCCCTTCCCAGCATTGCCACTTTAAGTTAAAAAATCACGTGCCTGATTCCCAAGACACAGATTGTCCTTAAAATCACAGACATTTTTTAGTTTGATGTTCTTTTTACTTTCCTTGCTTCTGAGCCACTGAAAATTTGTTTTATTCTCTTTTAGTCTCAGAAATAAAAAACCTGGGGTTTTCAAGGCTTACTTAATTCCAGCAGCATTAAGAAAATGCCACTATTGTGGCATTTTGAGAGCTGGCAGTACAGAGATAGGTGTGTACATCATTAAAAGCTCACGTATCTCTGTGTTCACCAGGCTGTATTTGCCATGCCTGCTCTGGCAGCAGCTGGTGAGGAAGTCTGCCTGGCTGTTCAGGTTGTTAGGCTCCCTGTGAGAGCAGGGTTTGTGTCTCATTTCCCTTCTTAAAAGAAATCGTTTCAGCCTTTATGCTCAAAGATAGTTGGACATCTTGGATTTAATCAGGACACCACACCTTTGCTTCTCAGTTTTTCAGTTACAGGATGAGTTGGCAGCTCTTCCATTCTTGTAGGGCTGCTGTGAGGATTCGTATTACGGGTTTGTGGGGCTGGGGCAGGAGAAGGTTGCACTGGGCTACGGGGAGATGGGCAGCTAGCCCCATTGAAGCTGCTGGCCCAAATCCTGCCACGCCAGCCAGCAGGTGCTGAAAGCACAGGACAGCTCCTGCACAGGGAGCCCTCGGCGGGGTGCAGCATTGCCTCTCCGAAAAAATGAAAACAAGGATCCAAAAGGTAAGCTTAAATTGCCCTGCCCAGAGGTCTTTGTTGTCTTTGAGACAACCTGTGCATAGTACTAATTGACCCCTTCTCTAGGTTTTTAAAAGGTGTTGGGGTTGGGTGGAGGAAGGTTGGGCAGGAAGGGATGGGATTATTTTTGATTACAAGGTTTAATATATCATCTCTCATATGTTAAGCGGCTCTGATGCTCTTAATCCTTTCAAAGCAGGTACCCATCCTCTCCCTCTTCTTACACATGAAGGATCCTTTCCAGTCCAGAGCATTTCCTCTCAGTGCAACTGTGTATTCATTGCATGTGTTATTGATTGGAGAACTGTTAAGATGCATGTGGTATGCTTTACGACGTACGCTAAAGAGTCTGAGTCATTTATGCGCAGACTGCGTATTAATGCTTGCTGAAGGTCCAGTAAGCATACTTACTTAAGGGTTGTAATGTTTTTGAGCATGGTGCTTATAGACCATGTCGCACATGTCCTAATTCTCTTGGTTATTTCTCAGCATTGTGGACCTGAGTGCAAAGCTGGGGTTTAAATCATACGTGGGGGTCAACAGGTCCTATTCCACAAGGGATAGAGAAGTAGGCAGTGACACAGGTGAGCTTGGGACACAGTGTGATTGATGGAGAAGGATGTGACAGAGAAGGATGCTGGCTTGTGAGAGGCTCTTCTGAGACATTCCAGTTAGTGTCCTGATTTACGAATCCTGCCCTTAAACCTGCAGCCTCCCAAGGTCAGTTTTAAAGGGGCACTGGCATAGGGTTGATGTCTGACCGTGACAGACCTTTGTAAACCAACATGTTCGGACAGAAACTGCAATCAATGTAATTATCTCCATCTATATAATTAAAAAAGCCCTGGAAGCAGGTTTTGTGTTTTTTGGACAGGATTGTCTTGCCTACCTGCTGCCTATGTAGCTCTCGCGCTGCAGCATTCTTCCCATGCGTCTGGAGTGAAATGACTGGAAATCAAAGTGAAAATGACTGTTTGCTTGGAATGTGCGGTGAGGAAAAATGCATGTGGCATGACAAGTAAATTAGATTTTAAAAATGCTTTCACTACTAATAGGCTACTATACTGTTAGGCATTTGCTTTTAATTCTGACTCTCGAGTGGGCAAAGTTCACTTTCAGGCATGAGGACAGTTCTTAGGTTTGTAAATGTTTGCAATTTCTGCTGACTTGTCTTCACTCCAGCCCAGGAGGGGAATTGGCGTTGCACTGCATTGTTTTGTGCTGCTGGGGTGAAGGAGGGGGCTGCCTTTAATTGCCTGGCTTTATTCTCCACCAGGGCAGGATGGAAAACAAAGGTTCCAGCGAGGAAAGGCCATAGTGAAAAATGTTCAGTGGGTGGAAGAGTAGAAGGGGTGAGAGGCGCTGCTGTCTGCTTACTTTTTACACCCAAAATGAAGAGTGGCCACATCACAGCACTGAGGTGTGATGTTAGAGACCTGGATTTGAGTTGCTTCTTTGCTTGATTTAGGTCTGCCCTTCCAGTTTACATCTTGGATGTGTGAAATTTCAGTGGATGACATGGTGACTCCAAAACCAATATATTCCAATGAAACACTTTAGATTGGACAAAAATGTAATTTGTGGGGGAACGTTTAGTAGAAATATTTCAAGCATTTCTACTTGCTAGAAGTTTTCATGAGAGCCTAGCCCTGTTTTCAGTGAGAGACTTGGTTTAGCTAACATCTTTGTTGTCAATTTTACCCTTCTGTTTCAGGGCTTGTGCCCCTGGAACTCGATTAATTTTTCTCAGCTATTATCAATTTGGCTAGTAAATGGTATCCAGACTCTCTGCATCCTGTGACTCTTGCATCTTTTGAGAACCACAGCCACAACTCTACATAATGCTGTAAGAGATGTGTAGATACTTCTGGTCTCTAACCTGGGTGCCTGTTCTCCCTCCCTCTAGGCAAGGGTCTGGCAAGGCATGTTGATGTGTGAGATGCACAAATCACACATTTTCCTTGGCTCCTTGCAACTTTTTGTCACTCCTCTCTCCTTTGCTCAGCTGCTGATGGCAAGGTGCTGTACTGGTTTGTTGATGAGGAGTCAGTGCACACACCCTCCCTTGGCACCTCTGGCTTACTGCTGGATCTGAGGTGCCCCACATCTCAGGGTGCAGGGCGAGGTGAAGGCTCAGGGGTTTCGTTCTTTTCCTGTGGCTGCACAGTGACTTGAAGGGTGCCAGCCCTGCAGAGCTTGCTGCCTGCTTTGAGCTGGTGAAAAATACTAAATAATCCTGGTTTGGGTGTTGTTTTTTTCTTTTCTTTCTTCTGGCCTCCCCTGTCAGCCTGGAAAATTTATGCTGCTCTGAAGAAAACATTCCACTCATCTGCAAGCTACTACAGCTGCCGTGTGAGTAATAAAGTATGGAAAGGAGGAAGGGAGACGGGAGAAGAAGGATGGGAGCTGGTGTTTCATATGGAAAGCATCAGGCCAGAAGTGGCTTTGTTTCCGACACGTGGACAGTGGAGAGGCTGTGTTTGCTGCTCAATGGAAAATTGGTGCCAGTGAAAAGAAACCTCCCTCATTAGTGACTAGATGAGGTGGGGATGAACTTCAGAGTCTCTTGCTTTTATTTTTAATTTTTAAATTTGTCCACATTTTAAAATAATAAGGGAGAAGCAAAGGGCAGTGGTCTGACTGCTTTGAGAATACGGTCATTTTGGGCAAAATGCCTCTTTTCTGTCTTCATCAGATCCTGCTGTCTCAGTTCACTCTGATGGTGTCACAGCCCTCCTGCAGCTGTTCATAAGCTACACTGGCACCTCAGAGTGGTTGTGAACACCTGAAGGTTGCTGTACGTCAGGTTCTTAGCAAGGCCTGTTTGGTTTCTGGTCTTTTGGGATAGTGTAAAGTCATGCTTGTAGGCTTTCCTGCACAGTCAAGGAAACCGGGAGCTTAGTTTTGGTGCTGAGAAAGCTGTTTCTGATGTAACCAGAAGTGTCTGAGAGTTGGGGCTTTAAGAAATGTGTGAAAGAGTGGTGGGAGTTGCAGTCAAATAGTGAGAGTAAGGGGTGTTGCTGTCTGATCAGACCAGAGGAAGGAAGCACTTAGAGTTTCGGAGGTCTCCAGTATCTTGGAATAAGAGTCAGACTGCTGTGAGTGCTGACTCGACCCAGTGAAAGAGCTTGTAAGATGCTTCTCCTGCAGGTTTGAGAATTTCAGAGTAAGTGGATGTCACCTGGGGTAGTTTCCTACTATCTACTTCAGGAAAACAGTGTTGACTTATTGGCACATCCCTTAGCTCTCCTGTATTTTTAGAGTGAAAAGAAAGGTGGTTGTGTATGACGTTTGAAAATGGAAGGGTCTGGTTTAATCTATGAGGGTTTTTTCTAGAGGGAATGAGTCTTTTGGTGTTTGCTTGTACAGTTAAGGTCAGAAAGAGCTTTGCTGTTTCTTCCACTGATTACAGTATGAAAACCCTCCAGGTGCATGCTGAAATCTCTGTCTCCAGTGCTTCCCTGGATGAAGATGCTTGCTTGAATCGGTGCCTCAGGAGCAGCGGTGATTTGGGGGTTAAGAAGGTGATGCAGGGGCCTTGCTCTGCTCAGTTCACATGCCTCCAGAACAGCCTGGTCCCATGGCACCACCTTGTACTTCTGAATTGACTGCAGAGCTCATGCTCTCTCTTCAGGCAGCCCTGATTTTCTGCTCACTCAAGACAGTGTTGTGTTTTCTGATAGTGACTCCTTTATTAGTTTTTCTTGGATGCTGGCAAATGAGTTTCAGAGTACTCAGTTTAAATACTCTTTACTGACTGTGCCTAGCTCATCTTGGGCTTTCTGAGCTTTGGTGGTTTGTTTAAAATGTGAATAAGCCCCAGTTGTTTGAGGGAGAACTGAAGAATGCCAGTGCAGAGCTACTTTCTGGTGTGACGGACTTGGTAAATGGGTGACTTCCCAGCATAGTTTCTCAGTACTGAGAAGAATACCAGTAGGTGCACAGAGCCCTACAAAGGCTGCATTGGGATTCCTTTTTCTGACATGAGAAATTCGTGTTACATTTCTTTGAAGAACACATTTGAGGGAAAGCAAGGGAAACAAGGCGTGGGTGGTTTCTTACTCCCGAATACCTCCAGCGCATGTGACTTTTAGAAAATGCTGAATACTCATCTTACAAGTCCTGAATGTCTGTTGAGCTGGACACTGAGTGGATGCCCGAGGTCAAAGACTTCTCCTATTGGGGCTGTCTCACATGGATTATCTTCGTGCAGTGAGAGCTATTCCAGCTGCAAGGCTTTGTAATTCAGTCAGTGTTTTGTTTGAGCAAGCTGCATCTCTGGTCAGATGTTGTTGCACTGTGGTATAAGATGGGAATTTCTGTCTCCTTCCCATTTCTTTATGTTTAAGTGGAAAAGGTCAAGGAAACATTTGACATTCAGTTCTGAATGCTTTTTCTCTTTGTAAATGGGAAGAATAGTACCCACATCATGTTGGGGATTTCAGATCAGTGAGTGAGTCAGATCCTGGGCTGATGCAAACTAACGCAGAGCTGCCAGTCACAGTGGCGGCGATACATGGATTTACCCTGGCCCAGTGTCCACGAAGTCACTTGACACCTTGCAGGAGAACTGTCTATACAAATCCCAGGTCTTGTCAGGATGTGGAATAAATGTCAGGATGTGGGCAGAAAGCAGTACACCCATTTTAATGATTTGGTTGAAACAATATTCCTGCTCTATGGTTCTCATAAATGTATTTCCACTGGTGTTGGGGGGAGGAGATATTCTCAAGTGCCATAATGAGAGAGTACATTTTTTAAAATGTTGCACAATAGGCCACTAAGTTGTGCTCTAGCTATATTGGCTTATTTCTGGTTTATAGTGAGCATGGCCTTAGGCATCCTATAAATACCATTTCTTCCCCCCTCTTCAGCTAATAAATAATGGAAGCTGTACCGGAAAGAAATTTTCTTTCCATGAAAGAGTGGGAGGTCCTGAGCTGCCCTCTATAAAACAAAGGATGTAGCATGATTTGTTTTCGTTGGTTTTTCAAATGAAGAAAATGTGGGGGTGGGAGGGAATGAGAAGATGTTTCTGTGTGCTAAATGTGCTCTCCCCAACACTGCAAGGTAGGATGATGTCTGGTGTGGGCATTACTTCCCCCAGGACAGTATTACCCATGTGTGAAATGAAGACAGATGAGAGCAGTTTCTGAACAGTCTCAGTCCATGGGAAGAAGGAAGGATCCCATTGTGATATACCCTTGGGCTTTCATATCCTGCAGTGGAAGCCAACCTGAAATGGGTGTAAATGAGCATCTAAAGGAGCCCTTTGTGTAATTCAGTGGGCTGTGTTGTCCAGGGGTCAGATTAAATTATCAGAATGGCCTTTTTGACCTTAAAATCCACTTCTGTAAGTCAGTCCTCTTTGAGACCTTTTTGCTCTGTTTTAATGGTGTCAAAAAGCTGTAGTGTAAATGTGAGTCATGAAGGGTCCTTGTGTGTGCACATATGTGTCACCAGACACATGTCATTTTGAGAATCCATCACGTGCATACTGTGTGTCAGGTTGGAAATGTGTCTCAGAGGAGAGACCAGGTTTGTGGAGGTGGGGGCTTCCTCCTGCTCTGACTGGAATCAAAAGCAAGTCCATGTCCTGTCCTGTCATGTCATATGGAGGGTGTGGGGCCACATTCTGATTGCAGCTGGGCGTCTAAGGTTAGAGAAGGGTCAGGGAAGACCTTGTGTTCAGCAAGGGGGTCTTACTGGCTAATTTTGAAGGCAAATGCGTTTCAGGAGCCTAGTGCACATGATGAAAAGGCGGTTTTGGTCACTGCCTTCATCCAGCAACAATAAACTGTGCATATAAACAGATCTGGTCCAGAAACAAAAAAGCTTCAAAATTAGTACTGTTAGATCATTAATTTCTTCCGCCCAGGTGCCATTTCTTAGTCTATGCCTTGGTGGTGCTTTCCAGTCTCATCTGAAATCCACCTAGCATGAGGCCCTGCTTTCTTTGGAAGCATCTGCTAAAACCTCATCTAGGAGAGGAATATCTAACAGGTTGTTCTTTCTCCTACCTGAGTCTAATTCCTCCCCCTCCCATATTCTGTCTCTTCTCCATGAGCAAGTCCATTGCTTTGTTTGGGTTCACCCTGTTCATAGCTGCACAGTCTGTGATGCTTTTTCCCATCTTTATCTATATTAACTCTTTTAAGGATTTTTATCTAAATGTGAAACGAGACCCCTGCTCATTGACTGGAGATTATAACACTGACTGCGGAACAGACGTGATAAATAGTAATAAATGTGCATGTCCTTTTCAATTTTGTTATACTTTCCATCTCTGTGTTCCTTCCAGTTTTCCTGTATATCAGATGCTAAGAATGTGTCCTCAAAGCTATATTGGTCTTCTCTGCATCTTATCTGTTCTAGGTCTTTTTTCAGTCTTTCTGGATCTCTGCTTTGTATTGAGCGTGCATGGTGTGTTGCTGTTTCTTCCATAAATGTATTAATTTGTCTTTTTCCAAATTCAATCTCAAGGATTTATTTCCTGCCACTGTGTAGTTTTCTTTATATACTGCTTCTCTTTGCTGGCATCACAAAAAATGTAGCATTTCCTCCTTAAGCCCTTTTCCCCGCTTTTCTTCACAGTGAAAGCTTTTTATCAGTTTCCTTAGTTTTCTGATTTGTTTTTATTAAGCATGCTTTTATAGTGAGGGCTGCAATCCATCAGAGCAAATGGAAACAAAAATTTATGCCAGATTTCTGTTTGTTTGTTTAACAAATCAGATCAGACTTTAAATGGGATGAAGTCAAATTGGTACTGATGACTTGACTTGATGGTAGCTGATTCTGAGTGCTCGCTATTGACAGTGAGTTGTGGAAGGTGTCAGCATTCTGAAGAGCCTAAAAGCACAAGTACAACCATGGGGTTGAAAATAACGTGGTGGTATTAGTATGGGGAAGAGCAGGGTTGCTGTGAGTTGCTGCCCTTTGTTTGGGAAACAGTATCTATATGCTGGTTAGTTAGTTAGTTGAAGACCACAGGTTTTGTGGTTGATGGATGTGAGGTGGGTGTTTAACCTGGATCATGGTTAAAGGGGAAAAGCTGCTTGAATTTCAGTGCCCACCCAGCACACCTCTGCCCTTCTCTTCGGCAAAGGGAGCTCCTCCGATGTGGGCAGGGAGCAGGCCAGCCTGAAACATCCCTCTGGAGGGGGTGTGTGTGTGTGTGTGTGTCCCGAGCCACAACCCTCTGCAGTGGGTGGCTGTGGTGGCTGTGAGTAGGGTGACTCCCAGCCACCCTGACCCCGCTGCCTTAAAGGAGGATTTGCCAAAGCTGCTAGTGTAAGGCAAAGGAGCTCAGGCATGAGCCCAGGGCTGCGTTAGCTGCTCTGAACTGCAAGGCACTCGTCCGTTTGCTTGGCGGGTCACCCCAGGCTCTGGACTTTCCTGCTGTGTTTGTCCACTGGGCTGCTTTTAACTGTCTCTGCTCCTTTGAGTCAGCTTGGGCTGCTCGCATGGTAAAGAAATATTTTCCTGGTGGTTCAGAAGATGGGTGATTCCCTTTCCTTCCTGTGCAGGAGGAAAGCTGATTGCTCCATACAAGGTCTGCTGGGGTTATAACAAAACAGTGGGGCCTTGCCAGATAGGAATGAGGTGTACAGCTGCCTGTGGGCAGCAGTAAAAAAAAACTTTTCAGAGGAACTCTCGTCTTTCTCCCCTTTATTCAGCAAGCTCTTAAGTTGTGGGTATCTGAGGGGTTTTTGCATGGAACACAAGGTCTGTAAAAAAGCAGATCCTAAGCCATGTTCTGTTGCTAATGATCCTGCAGACCAGCATGTAAAAGCCAAATGTTTTAACAGAAATTAGGGAGTGAAGGCGAGAAAGGAACTGCTACAATGAGGTACCACATGGCACCATCCTTATGACTTGATGGTGTGATTGCACTAGACTACATCCTGGGTGTATTCTTCCATCTAATAACTTCCTGTAAGAATTGGAAACAGAGGGATGTGCAGAAAATCCACTGTCCATCCAGATGTTAATCAGGACAAAAGTCAAAGTTCAGAAGTACAATATGAATGAAAAAATTGTGAAAAAGCAGCACTCTGTGCTTACCTCTATTTCAGTACCGGGGACTATGCTGGCAAATTTGTGCAGTCTGGAGCAGCAACAATCCTCAGCAGTTGATAAGTCAGAGGACCTGACGTCTACACTCTTGGAAGCAAAATTTGCAAGTTGTTTTTTTGAAGCTCAAATTTTCTAAGAGCAGTGACAGAGCTGTTTCAGCAGAGAAAAATACATACCCTTTCATCCAAGACCCAGAAGTTTAGAGCATTCAGATGTCTGTTTGATTTTGATGGTTGGGCTTTGAACAGATAAGATGCTTCACAGCCATTGCCCTTAGAGAGCAGGGAAGCTGTAGCATGCCCATTTTACAGGCTGGGAAACTGGGACACCCAAGAGCTCAGTTGTTGGAGAGAGGAAGTCGAGAGCAGAGCTTGAAAAGGATACCGGCTCCCTGATCTCCATTTTAATTAAATTCTTTCTGCAATTGTCTTCCCTGGCAGTTTAACTGGTGGAATGTGGTCTAGCGGAGGAATTTTTGGCTGCAAACTTGACAGGAATATTTTTCTGGGCCAGATCCTTGCTTAGTGTAAATTAAGATGACTCCACTAGCTACGATTACAGTGCTAGCGATTTACTCCTCCCTCTGAGAATCTGGCCCTGGTTTGCAGACAGTGGGCAGTGTCATATAATTTGTTCTTTTTAATTTTAGTCTGTCTAGACACTTTTGCAGCACCCCTTTCTGGGAGGACTTTGTGCCAGCAGCTCTGGAGCAGCACCACACTTCTCTGGTGAGAAATGCTTAGCAGACACAGCGTGGAGGTGGCCTAGTGTGCTCAAACTCAGCTTTTCACCTCCCTGGTGTGGGGTTTGGCTTTGATAGTCTTGGTGTTTCTTAGTGGAGAGGTGGCAGAGGGGATTCATGGCAGGATTTCTTCCTTGCGGAGGGGGAGCGAGTCTGTCATTTTCACCTTTTCTGACAATGTGTTGTCCCAGCTGAGTGCTGGAGAAAGATGGCTCGTGCTGATACAGCATTTCTGTGGTGGTTTTTCTTTCCAGCAATGGATGACACACCTCTCTTTGTGGGTAAGAAGGTCTTTCTCCTGGTTTTAAAGGCCATTTGCTGGTCTTGTGTTTATTATTACAGTCAGTCCTTCCTCCCACGTTTTCAGTGTTTACCACTCAGCCTTTAGCTTCTCTGCTATGTTTTCTCCCACACTGTCACCTGGCATAGGGGTGGTACCTCTCTAGCCTTCTTCAAACTTGTCACGAGGCACACATAGGACCTAGTTTTAACAAAATTCTCAGATTTGCTGGCTGTGATTAAGCAGGTGATTAGCTAGGACTGTTTTTCTTCCCCTTCCATTCTCTTGCCAATTCACAAGTTACTCACCAGGATTGTCTGTGTTTGTCAAGAGCCAAACACAGAAAAGCCACGACTTTGGCTGGGGCTCAGGAGTGGCAGCGATATATACCCTTTTACTATCATTACTTCTGCTTGAATCCAAATGCACTTAACCCCTAACCCTCATAATAATTTTACAAAATTTGCTAATCATAGAAGTCCTACCTTCTGTTGTAACCACCTACATTGATGTGTCTGTACCCAGCCCCCAAAAGGAAGTGTCTTCATTGCTGCAGAAAAAAGCCTGAAGATAGGGATCTTAAAGTTGTTAAAAACAAAATTTCTTCTTGAGAAAACCGTAAAGCACATGCTATTTCTGGGATTTCTCCTGAGCTTGATCAATACTAATGAAGCAGAGCTCTCCCAAAAAGCAGCTTGCATGGAAATGGGTAAGAGATTTTTTGTGCAATCTTAATGATTTTGAGAGAGATGTTTCTCCTGTGAATTGCTGTAGGAGCTTGCACCCCTTCCCCCAAGCTCAGCAGAGGCAAGAACGTATGACTATCCTCATGTAAGAAAGTGCAGTGTTAATAATGCTGCTGTATTGATCAAACTGGGCTGCTTTGTCACCAGGGACATCTGGGAGGATTTGTTCAGACTCCTAAGGCTGTGCCTCGTAAAGTGCACTTTCTAGTCCTTTCACTAGGTGAAGGGTGTGTTGTGCTTTTTGTCTTAGCCTGCAGGAGCAATGCTTTCAAGAGATTTCATGGTGTCCCACCATCAGCTGCCTCTATCATTTCTGCTCTCATGGCTCCCACCTCACTCCCACTCAGAGCTTGATGTGTCTCAAGTTCAAAAATGCACTACAGCGAGATCCAGTTGTTTGCCCTTGGAGAGCGCACTGAGGAGCAGCCACTGGCTGCTGGAATGTGGATAAACACAGGGTGACGGGAACAGGAGAGGCTTCCTCTTTGCTTAGAAAGTGAGCAAAACATCAGTAAGAAAGCAGCGTAGAAGGAAAAACATGTGCAGGGTGGTTTTGTTCACCCCCCCGGCTGTTATTCATGACCTTGTTAAAAAGATCGGTCTGTTTCAGAGACTGCACGTGGTCATTTTTAAGTGTAGGGAGAAACCAAATGTGGCTTTTATTTTTCCATCTGATAACTTGCCAATTGCAGGTTTTACTTACAGAACACTCTGAGTAGTCTGAGAAGAACACGATCACCTTGATATTATATTTATGAGAAAAAATGGTATGAGGCAAAGAAAGCTCTTAGCTCTCATGCAAAGAAGACTTTTAATGCAGTTTTTGCTTCCAGGAATGCACTATTACTCGTGACAGGGAAGGGACACATTAGCAGGTTTGACAGGAGGACTGAAATGCCTAGGGGCACTCAGGGGCTTGCAGGGGCAATTTGACATCATGCTTCTTTGACAGGTGTCGCGAGCTCGGTGCTGGGTGGTGCTGGGACATCTGCAGAGCAGGGAATGCTTAGAGAAATTTGAAATGGAGGAAAACCCCTGAACCTTGCTCTAGTGATGGTGGGAGCACCTTTGGGGTGCTCAGAGCAGAGCCCATGTGTTCAGAAGTGCTGTGATGTAGTCTACAGGGACTCAGGGTGGCAACCAAGTCACGAGTCATGCCTGAAAAATTGTGTCCTGAATGTGTAGGCTGCCAATAGTGCCGGCTTTAGCTAAAGAAGCATGGTATGAGTGCGTTGCTCTCCCTTTCTGAGTCCCAGTTCCTGGACTTCTGGCTCTGAAGCAGATCCCACCAGCAGCCCCTGCCACACAGCATTTTGGCTCTCAGTACAGTTCTGATGTCATGCAACCAGTTGGGAAGCACAACCACTTGGGAAGCCGAGCTGGCTGGAGGCAAAGCAGCAAAGTGCTCCCAGGAATGTTCCCTGCAAAGCAGAGGCTCAGCCTGTGGTCTCTCCTGTGGCTCCTCCTCTCCCATCATAAGGGTTACCTTCGTATGTTTATAACCAAAATAAAATTGCAGCTCCTGAAAGCTATAATTTGTTCTTGGGGAAACATGATATTTGTGTTCAGCTATTGCAGGGATTGTACCAAAGCATGGTGACAGAGGTCTGAAGTGTTTGGGCACTGGCAACAGACTCCGCCTTTGTGGGCTACTTAAAACAGCTTTAGTTAAGCAGTATTGATGATAAACAAAATGTTGTACCATGAGGAAGAGGAACCCCTCCTGGAGTGGGAGAGGCTGTCCTTCCTCAGTTCCCGCTCTTCCCCTTCCCACAAACCAAGCCACGAGAGCCTGGACGCAGCCTTCCAAGCCGTGACACTGGAGACTTCCATCCCATCTCAGAAAGACAATAGAGGGAAGGAGTGGTATACAGCCAACCCACAAAGGCAGGCTTATCTCGGGAGATGCTATATAGGCTTAAATAGAGTGCAAAAGGGAAATTGGGGAAAATAGGACACTTAAGGTAAACTAACTACATTTTTAAAATGTCTGAGTTGGAAATATGCCATATAGCATGTTCACTGTTGGGATTATAATGACTACAATATGTTTCCTCTTTTCCTTGTTGGTAAATAGGTTTTGTTTGTTTCCTTTCTGGAGAGTGTTGAGGGACTGCAGTTCCTGCAGTGCATGTTTGGTAGTGAGCTCAAGCTGTCTACGACGGTTTAATGGTTAGGGCTGTAGTGCTGTGAACATGACATTTTCCAATTCTGGTTGTCATCATTTGGGCTTTTTTGTCTCAGGGAGAGACACAGTATCGAGTTTCATTTGGTTTGTTCAAGGAAGACACTTAGGGATGGGGCTGGAAAGCTGAAGGCCTCACGGAGAACCTCTCAGCAGCACGGGTACAGACAGAAAGGATGCTAAAAGCCTTGCCAGCTGAGAGATGCCTGGTATCATCTCTGCAAGGTGGTGCTGAGTGTTGTGTTCAGTGATGTAGCTGGAATTAATTTGGGAACCCTCCCAATTAATTTTAGGGGGAAAGTTGCCAACATAAACTTGAGGCAGGGTCTGGTGGTTTTGCACAGTATTCTCCAATACATTTCCAGGGGTATTTTGCCAGGAGAAACAGAAGGTTTAAGAGAGAGCATGAAAAGGGACAGTGACTTGCCTTGACTATGAGGCTCCTGCCTAAGAGTGTTGCTGAGGAGATGCAGCATGAAGAAACAAGGAAAGAAGTGGGTGCTTATAGGGGAAGAAAGGCTGAAAAGCAGATCCTCTCTGAGGTCCTGGAGTCAGACAGGTTTCTGAGCAGGGCACAAACAGGTTCTGTCCCATCCTCCATCTTCTTTAGGAAGAGCAGAACTTCTAGCTTCTGTTTCTGCTGCTCCTTCCTCACTGCACCCAGCCTCTGCTTTTCACCAGCCTGATTAGTGTAGCAAAGTACCACCCTTTGGGCCTTTCTGCATTGTAGTCTCTGCAGACTTGGGAGTCTGCAGGTACCCACACAGGGCATTTCTATGACGACATGTCATGTTGACTTATCATATAGCTGGCAAATCTAACAGAAGACAGTCTTGTCCACAGAAACATCTTGAATTAACCATGGTGGCTACCTGAATGCTGGGAAATTGTCATATCTTCCAGGAACACCAAGACATTGCATTCCTTCTAAGCTATTTTCTGGCTGCTTTGCTATTAATAACTTTGTCCTGAAATAGCACTTTCATATTGCAGCGTATTAAAATCTATAACAACTGGGTGGGTGTCCACAGTCAACAGACCAAAGAAAGTGAGCCAGCGCGAGAGCCGTGATTGTGTAAATTGGCTCGCAGAGGTGTGCTGACTCTGAGCAGCTGGTGATCTGACCTGCCGAGCTTTCTCAAGTCAATAAATGGCTGGGCTCTTAATGGGATCTCCCGGCTTCCCGTGCCACGCTGCCGCCAGTAGCTATACAGCCTGCTGGAAACCGCTCTGACATGATCCTTTCATGAGGAGGGAGTAGTGCCTTATCCAGTTCTGACAGCACACCTTGAGTTGCTAATGATATCCACAAAAGGCCCTGCCAGATCTCCTTTTTGTTTGATCTAATTCACTTTGGGGATACAGGTCTCCTCGGATGCCTGTGGGCAGCTGCCTGGGTTGCTGCTGAGTGGTTGGGCCAATAGTGACAGGCAGTTTACCAATGTGCTCTAGAAAATTGCTTCTAAAGAGGATGTGCTGCTTTTATGAGGGTATGTAGCAGCCCAGGTGCACTGCCTGTGAGATATGAGGCTGATCAAAATCCGTAGAAAAGAAAAGCAGTGCTAAAACACCCTTGGCTGTAAGGGAGCATCCTTTGGAGGGCACCTGCATTTTGAGTGAGAGGCAAGTTTACCTACAGTGGGACGTTGAAGCATGAAGGCTGTTGTTTCTGTGCATAGATGATGAAAACTCTGACCTAGAAGTGGCAGAAACCAGTTTGTGAATACCTCCATATAGACTTACTCAGATTTAACAAAAAAAAAAAAAAAGAAAACCAAATCCAAGTATCAGAATGTCTGCAGTTGGTGGTGTTTTTAAATTCTTGCCTTTTTTTTTTTTTCATTTGGGTCACATTGTTCCTAATAAGGCAGACAAGATTTGTAATATAAAATAACCATCTCCAGCCGTCAAAGAACATGTCAAATTCTGCTTCATGTAAGCCACAGAGTTAAACGGCGCTAATCAGGAGCAGAATTTCATGGAGTTTGAGTGTTGGCAAGGTCCTCAGCTGATGTAAACAGGAACCATGAAATCAGGGCTGCTCAGTGCAGATTTACCCCAGCTGAGAATCCGGTTGTGCTTCCCATGGCTTTGTTTCTAGTCTTGAGTGTTTTTTTCTCAGTGCAACAGTGAAACTGAAGTCTGTTGTCTTCTCTTTTCCGTGCCCAGACTGGCATATTTATCACAGTAGCACATGCATCTTCTTGCTTTTTTAAGACAACAAGGTGCCCAAATGATTAAAAAAAAAAAAAAAGTCAAAAAAGCAGCAAATGGCTTTTTGTAAATGTGCTTGGACAGTTGCTGAGCTCACATTAAAGTTTAAACTTCAGCCAAACAGCCCACTGTTCCCTGCATGGCTGGAGGCAGATTTTGGTCCTATATGTTTATTATCATTTAGACATGGTATAAATGCTCTTTTATTCTGTTTTGTTCTGCCCTTACTCTACAACACATTCCCCTCCTTCCTCCTGCTTCCTGTTTCCCAGACAGGTCCCCACCTCTTCCTCCCCACAGCCAAAAATAATACAAAAGGGAACATACAAAAGGTTTTTTGAGCCATGAGATGTGATAATGAATGGGCATCGTGTACAGGGTAGATACAGTAGTCTCAGCACAGAAATGTTGATTACGCAAAGTTAAGATGAGGAATTGCACATTTTTTGGGTTAAGACCTCAGTGTTATGCATCCCCTTGTTTAATATGTTTTTAGGTCAGAGCAGAAGAGATGACTCACAACGCAGGACTCTTATGAAATGAACCATGTATTGAGTGTATTGATCACATCTCCAGGTTTGATTTAATAAGCTAATTGTGAAGAATTGTGCCTACAAATGTGCTGCTGCCTGAGAGTGCACGAACACAACTGGTATATACATTTGTGTCAGCTGCTGAGGAGGAAATGTTTAAGCTATCTCTGGATGTTAATGAAACATCTCTAAAGACTATGTTTTTTCATTCATGATCCTATCCAGAGTAATTACAAGGAATCCAATTCTGCTGTGTAACCCCACTGCAATACTTCGTAAGGATGAATCTTAATTGAGGATCGAGACCTAAAATATTGCTCTGCTTTGTACATTCCACAGCCGTCAGCATTTGCTCTTGCATATCCATTTCCTGTGAGAAGTTTACCACACTCAGGGGCATGCTTTGAACCTGATCCTTTGATTTCAGTGGCAGCTAGGACTGGCAATTCAAGGAGCTAATTGTGCCTTTTTGCTATTTATAATGCTAAATTAAAGCTGCTTCCAAACCGGACGGCAACAGGTTAAATACACACTTGATGAAGTTTGGAGAAAAGTTTGCAGTGAGGGCTACTAGCCAGCTCACTCAAAGCTGTCCAAGGTTGTTATATAAATAAATGATCTCTTCAGAAAGATTTTGAAACATGCTTATGTTACGTATATATAATTTCTCAAATGGTCATTGTATGGCTACTTGCCATCTGGACTGCATGGCAGCATGCAGGGCATGTGCTGGTGTACAAGTACACATAGGTTTTATCGTATTTTGATACTAGCACAATGGGCTGCCTGTGCTTTTGAATTCTTGATTTGGCTATCCTTAATCTTTTGCTGACATTGATGCTATTTTTTGTTGTTGTGACTGGTTGCAGATAGTTTTTCTATCTTTATTAAACAGTCAAAAAACAACAAAAGCCCTCCAAAGCTCTGGTTCAGTGTTTGCAGATTTCTTTCATCCTTTTTTTTTTTTATCGAGATGCCTATCAAATTCAGCCACGCTTAGCTGCAGTCCTTTGTTCAGTATCTTACCACTAGTGCACTGAAATTCTCTATGCTTAGAGCCCAAACACCACAGATTTTTAGTGAACAAATGTGCCTTGTCCACGTAAAAAAATATTTGTTAGAGATGACATATTTCATTATCACTGTTTGGGAGCAAATCTTGATTTTGACTCCTTGGTTAGAGTTATGGGTTCAGTCTTTTTTTGTGTTTGACATATTTGTTGCACCAGCAGAAATGGGTGGTAAAAATTGCTAATTTATGGCAAAATTGGTTTTGATCCTTTGAGCTTTAGAGTCTGATCAGAGTCTTTGATAACGCTGGTTACACTGTACCCCAGAGCAACAGGAAAATGGCTTGTGTTTATATGAAGGTAGTGATTCTGTCCTTTAAGTAAATCTGCAGAACTTTTAACATTAAAATGCATCCTTGCTGAATGTGATTGAGACTTCTGAATTCAGCGTCATTTCAGCTCTGAAGAAAAATGCTGTAGAGAACATCCAGGGAGAAAGCCATCTGGATCGTTGGTAGGAGAGTGTTCATTGAGAGTGCTGTTGTGTATGAATAAGAGTGAATGGGCTGATTTGACTAAATACATTTCTTTAAAGTTCATTCTTTGGGCTGAGACCAAGGGGAAGAATGGGCACAGGCCATTATTATATTGAAGAAATTTGCAGACAGAGGCTTGAGTCCTGTGTAGTGTAGTCAAGAGTTAATAGACTTGTCCATTGCAGACTCTGGGGGCTGGTGAGATCCATTTGGCCAGTGTTAGACAGGACTAGCCTGATGGCTCAGGCACATGGTGAAGTTACCACTGGAAAACCAGTATTTGTGTATCAGATGATCTTTGCTGACTGTGTGTGCGCCCGCTTTTTGCTCTTGGCAAAAGCCTGTTTGTTAAGCAAAGTTAACTTGATTAGCTTCATATATACAAGGGATTAAGAACATGCATGCAGATATTTACCATGAGTTAGCTGTCATTAAGTGTCTTATTGTTGTGTTGTGGTGTTAGCTGTCTTTTTTTTCAATGTAGGCAAGATGTGCTGGCACATGATTAGGAGTTTTGTCTTAGATTCTTTGCAATAGAAATGATTTGCTATTGCCTGAAACTTTTTCTTACTGTTCATTCATTACAGACTGCTGTTTTCCCAAGTGTGTTTTGCAAAACTACTTATTTTAATACTAAAATTGTGTTTATTTTATACTGTCCCAAATGTTAAGATTCTGATATGCTGCAGCTTTTTGACAACTAGCAACTGCCCAGTAGAAGTTGCCAAGAGGAAAAGCTGGAGGTTTTGGCAGCTGGGTGGGAACAGATGACAGTCTTGGAAAAGATGGACAAGAGTATTGGGTTTTGTTGTTGTTCAGGAAGTAAGGAAGGCTTTTGTCAGTGGGAAGAAGATGCATCTTCCAAAGCTTGTTTTAGGGTTAAGGACAAAAATAGCGTGGCATTTCAGGGAAGGCAGGTGAGTTTTGAATCTCTTATTCCTCTTAACTTAAGGGCTGCCTTACAGCATCCAGTTCAGTATGTGCTTCTGGCATCAGCAATGCAAGTGTCACCATTGCTCAAAGCTTTCACTGTTCTGATGAAGAACAAAATACTGACAGTGGGCACTGGACCTGGTGCTGCTGTTTGCTCTGAGCTTGAGTGAACTGTGGTGGCACTGACCTTAGAATTATTGGTTTGTGTTGCCTTCAGGTTGAGGATGCTTTCTCTTCTTTTGCAGTCTTGAGAATTTCACAATTATTTAAAGTTAGAGATGAGCCCCCTTTTTTACCTGCAACTGGAAAGCAATGGGGTCATAATGAAGGTTGGAATTTGACCTTCACTATTGCATGTATAATTCTGCTTTGCTCGTATACATTATGCTGCAAAGAGAATCCTTTCAAGCATTATAAACAGAGCTGGTAGATCAGACCTGCTTGTCAACCACATTTGGCATTTTCATTTTCTGTCACAGCCTGATCTGAGTATCCAACTTCTTAATTAGGTTTTGGATAACTTCCAAGATCGGTGCTTGATGTCCAATTATATCTGCAGTAAAATGGCACTTAGAAGTAACTTGCACTTCCAGATAAGAACTTCCCATGATCTGCTAGAAAAATTCCAAATCAAGATGTTATAAAATACTTCAGCATCAATAAAACAGAAGAACCCAGTGAACATGTTGATAAAGTGTCTTCCTTGACTTTCTGTCTTCAAATCATTGTAAGTGTTTGGGCTTTGTTTTACCTTTGGCAGAACTTTACTGTTGCCACATCGTTCTGTCTTTAGCTGTCTGAAGTGCCCAGGAGTTTGAGTGCTGTAAAGACTTCACAGCATAGGCAGGTGCTTCTGAAGTGACCTCGGATTCTTCAAGAGCCTGTGTGTCTGAGTCAAATTCTGATAGACAACATGGCTGCCAATCGAAACCAGTTCTTTGCAATTCATTGGAGCAAGTTTAGATTTAATACCCTGACAACTGAAAGTTCATTTTGGGTCATCAGTTGGAGTTAGGTTTTCTAGAGCTGTCTGGACTTGAACCCAGATGCCAAACTTGTGTCCCTGCAGAGGCCTCTGGCCTCTGGGCATGTCTTTCTCCCATCATTCTCTAAAAGGGAGACAGAGATGTCGGGTACTTACACTGCCTTGAGGCTTGGCACACTGATGCTGGTGGTGATCCCAGCTGGAGCCTTCATGCTGGTTGCTCTCTGGGGGAGAGTGATGAAGTCAAACATCAGCATCATGAGCGGTGACTCCAGCTCCTTCATATTTGGATTTTGAATGTTCTGGGTTGCACTCTAACCTGGACAGCTGACAAGCACCCTGAAATTTAGGCTGTCTGAGCCAAGCTGAGCATCTGCAAGTCTGGGAGGGATTGGAAAGTCTGGGATTTGTCTTGCTGTTGCAGTTAGTAGCAATACTGTCTTGATTTCTGCTGACTGTGGAATTAGGTGAATGCTAAGTTCTGTTGAAAATGGTAAACATGTATCACATCTTTACTATCAGAGGCACAGGCTGCGTTTCTCTTGGACTGTGTTTCATAGTGGTGAACGTACTCAATGTGCTTCATAAATAACCTTTACTGTCAGTAGATGAGCTTTACATGAGCTCCAGAAGTAAGAATACAGGTAGATTAGAGGTCATACCTTTCTGAGTTGACAGACGTACTGAACGCTGAATTTCCCTGGATCGGTGCTACTGCAAACTCTGAAAGGACTAACAAGTATGTCCTTAGCAGGCATAGGACAGCGCTCAAGTGGCTGTCTGAAGGATCTGGTGCTGCATGTGGAAGTGTCATAGTGTGCAGTTTACATGTCTTCTGCTGCTGTAGTGCCCTAGAGGACTGAGATGATAGTATAATGTGGGGAGTGAAGAGATATTATGAGTTACTAGTGTGTAGGCAGGAAACACGCAGAGTTTCTTGCAGGTGATGGGAATGTGCCTCTGCTGGGAAAGTCAACCTTTTTGCAATTGTATCCAAAACTGAAAAATCAGACTGAGACCTTGTCAGGATTGTCCACATGCCAGACTGCCATCCTTTTCTAGCTGGCTTTCTGCAAGTACGTGGGGTCTCGCAAAGTCACATACTATTATTTGTCAGCCATGGATCATCATTTCTTGTAACTGGCTAAATTGAGGACCAAGGTGCAAGGAGAATGACCCTTGTTAATCGGGGCAGATGGGTTGAACTACTAGGTCACTTTTTATCCCTAGCCTGCGAAACCAGCTTGACAGCAAACAGCAATCTTATGGATCTTCTTGGGCTCATGGAGGGAGCCATCTTCCTCTTTCCACTGCAATTTTTGAAGTCTTTATTAATTTAAATCCTACAGGCAGTATGTAAGAACGTTTAATACCCACCAAATTGCCTGCAACATAGCAACCAAAGGGTAGTCAGACTTAATGTCACATGTGGCATGTATTACAGCCATTACACAAAGCTCCCCCTCTCTTGCATGAGTGGTTAAGGAGAAGCTGGACATCCAGCAAAACTTTGACAAGAACATGGCAAGAGCAACTTGCTCCTGTCTTAGGTATCCTTGGACCATTTTCCTACCAGGCTGGTAGTGGAAGTAGGAGACCTGTGGGTGTTCACCATCATCTGAATCCAGCAGTTTGGGTTCATATCTCTGTGGATAGTGGTTAATATCCTGCTCCCACAAAAAATTGATAGTTTTTGATGCACTCACTGACAAATAACTTTGTGGGAACGGGAATGGAGACCAAAGAACTCCTCTGCCCTTCCTGATGGTTCACCGGGCTGGACTAGGGACCTTGATGGTCTGTCTGACTGGTTTCTCCAGGTCAGAGCTCATGACAAGGGGACGGGCTTAGTTGGCCTTAAAACTGTCTCTCCAGGGCAGGAGTGAAGAAAGCAGGCTGGTTTCAAAACCCTGCCTCACCACTCCCTGGGTGATTTGGGCCAGGAGGAGGGAAGGTCGCGTAAGGTACTTGGCAGAAGGTGGGAAGTGCATATGGGGAAAGACGCTTTGTTTCTGCCGGCAACTGCCTACTCTGGCAAACGCAGCAGCAGGTAGGGCCCTGGCAGGGGGTAAAGGAAGGGCTCTGGCCATAACCCCTCGCCAGGCTTTGTCTGCCATGCAGATTAGGTGGAGGGCTTTTCTGGCTCAGCGTTGCTAGGCTCTTCCCCCCTATTGACTTGGTGGAGAGGCTGAGGGGGGCGGGAGGGAGGGACTGCATTATATTGTTTGAGTTGTTTTTTTCCCCCCTCTATGGGGAGATGGGCTTGATCCACTGGTTTTGGATTTCAGAGGCAGAAGGCAAGACATGACCAGCTGGTGTCTTGAAATGGCACAGGTGCAATGGCTGCGGGAGGGGGGAGCCAAGAATAATTACAGGTTTCTGAAGCATCAGGCTTTGCCTGAAAAGGGCTCATCGAGAAACTGCTCTTTATGGAAAATTAATGGTGAAGCTGGAAAAAACTGTCAGGCCCACTATTGTTGTCGTGGGGTAGTGATGCCTTAAAGGAGCAGCACCTCCTGCTCGCCTCGCCTCCATGGGCAGCCCGGAGCCAGCGCGCAGCTTTCTGATCCCACAGCAATTGAAATTTCATGTCACTGTCATCATATTTAATGGCCCTGAGTCCCTGTCTCTCTCTTTTTTTTTTTTTCTTTTTTCTTTTTTCCCCTTTCCACCACTAATTTGTGATTATGCTTGCTCTTTCCTTTGGAAGCCTTTTATTTATTAGGCCCTTAAACCTGTTTCTACCCCACTGGGTGAAGGCTAAGTGGTCCAGAAAACCCAAATTACATGGTGTGGGGAATTCAAAAGCATTGCCATTGCTGGTGGTGGGGGCTATTCCTGAAAGACTATGGGGCATGTTGGAAAGCTGCTCCCAGAACCTGTTAGGATTCATCTGAGGACAGACCAGATCCCCAGCTAAAGCCATTCCTCACGGTCTCAGAAATGCACTTTAAAAAGAAAACGAAAAGGTTGCTTAAGGCAAGTATTAACTGCTAAGTGTTCCACTGCTGGGCCTGTGTGCAGACACGTCATAGATACAGTGTCATGCCTCTGAAAATAACCTACACACTAAAGTATAGCCCGTCTCACTTGCATATATTGCTGTTCTGTTGCTTTTTGTCTAAGTCCATCTCTACAGCTCTGGTCAGTAATCAGCTATTATTTTAAAAAGAAACAACAGATAACGATCTGGCAAATTCTGTTGTGAACTCTGAAAGTCATCCGACCTAACTGTATCTGGAACCAGCAGTCCTGCTTCCTGGGTACATTGAAAGCAATAATCTTGAATTATCTGTCAGCTCCTCAAGACCTATGAATGGGACCTCTTTACATTCCTGTTGATGGGACCTTTATACCCAGAAGGCAAGAGTCTCTGTCTCTGGTCATGCAAAGCTTTTGGTTCTTGATCAAATGCTGGACTCTTCAGGTTGAGATGTAGTTGGGTCACCAGCACATACACAGGCTGAAAATTTTTGCCTAAAATCCCTTTCATAATATCTCTAAAAGTGTCCTCTGAGGCATAGTTTTTAGAGGTTTTTAAAAAGTGTTAGTTAGGATGACTCTTTCTCCGCAAGTCCTGTAAAATCGCAGTGGTGTTATTAAACCAGCTAGCCTTTCAGGCAGCGAGAAATGAAAAATAGCACTAATAAACTCCATTAAAAGCTCCTGAAACTACAACAAACAGTTTTCTATAAACAATAAAAGTTTATAATGTTGGTTATGGAGAACACTGGGCAGTGTGATGGTGCCTGTAGGCTTTATTGGGGCTAGCTCAGGGCACCTCACAATAAGGTACATTTAAGTAGGAGGCTCACCCCATCCTCATGCTGATGATCACCACTGTGGAGATGCAGGAACGTGTTTTTATGTAGCAGCCTCTTTGACTGCAACTTCACCCGCTTTTTAGTAAGTGTGTGTGTTTGAGTGCAAGTCTGGTATCCTGTACACAGGAGAAGCCCCATTTGACCAGATGTGTCAAAAACCCTCTAAAAACTGACAGGACGTCCTGTTTTTCTGTCACATCTTTCCTTCTCTCAGGCCCTTTAAACAAGCTGTGGTGTCACTGGAAGTTTTTCTCCATCTCCTATCTTAAAATGTTACGCTTCAGAATTGTGCTGTTTTGGGAACAGATTGGGCCCCAGCCAGCTATGCTGAGTTAAATTTGGAGTGAAAGTTAATGTTTGTGAAGGAAGAGGAAGCAGCTCTTTGGAGAGGTGACTTTTTGTTTGTACATGGCCAGGTGATGGGACCGTTAAGATCGCTTCATATGGAAGTGACTATTGGCCAGATTAAGCTTAAAACTGGAAAGGGCCTGATATCCATGGGACATGTACAGACTTCCATGGAAATGTAGTGGATACTTTTTGGTTGTTGTATCTTCACTTCTACCATAATATCTGCTACCGCACATGGATATTCCCACACTCTGCCTTGGAGCAGCATCAAACAAGTGCCAAATCCTCATGTCTCCCAAAATGTGACCATCATGCGAGAAGGTGCTGGTGTGCCCAAGCGCTGTCTCTGAATGGCTCTGGACCACATTGTTCTCCTGCCCTAGGTGGGAGCTATGCTGTAATCTCTCTCTAACTGTGGTTTCTCTTTCACCCCTCTCCCTTCCCCTCCTGCAGACATGCCTGGAGTTGGAGCGATACCTTCAGACTGAACCGCGGAAGATCTCTGAGACCTTTGGTGAGGATTTGGACTGCTTCCTTCATGCCTCCTCAGCCCCAGATGCAGAGGACAATATCCGACGGCTGGACCCCATCCTTTTACCAGTGGAGACGAGTACATGTGACAAAAGCGCCAACATGGACATTATCCTCTCACGGGACAAGCTGCTGTCTGAGACGTGCCTCAGCTTGCAGTCCACCAGCTCTTCCACAGAAGGCTACACAGCCGTCAACCAGGCCCAACTCAATGCAGTAACCTCATTAACGCCCCCTTCCTCTCCGGAGCTCAGTCGCCACCTTGTAAAAACCTCACAAACTCTCTCAGCGGTGGATGGCACAGTGACGTTGAAATTGGTGGCCAAGAAAACTTCACTCAGCTCCGTGAAAGTGGGTGTAGCAACAGCAACTGCGGGGACGATAAAAAGCGGGCAAAGTGACAGTGAACAAGGAGGTACAGGGGCAGAAGCATCCCCAGAAAACAAGAAGAGGGTTCATCGCTGTCAGTTTAATGGGTGCCGGAAGGTTTATACAAAGAGCTCCCACTTAAAGGCTCACCAGAGGACTCATACAGGTACTTGTGTAGGATGCTTCTCTCATCTTGTCCTCCTGCCACCTAAGTGTAACCATCTCCTTTTATTGTCATTTAGAAAAGAAAAAAAAAATCTCTTCTGAAAGTCCAAGCTTCTATCTATGAAACAGGGCAGTGGAAAAATATGGTAGGCCAGCAAATGTACCCATTATTCAATAGAACAGAGGAGTTCACCATCTACCGTTAACCTGTGGGGTTTCATATGTCTTATGGGGCTTGACGCAGAGTAATTTTAGGATGCCTAAGGGATGTCGATGTATCATTCATGTTAAAACTGCAGGCACGCCAGTCTGGGATTTCAGCACTCGCTTCCCCAAGACAACTTTAAAAATGTTAATTTTAGCCAAGTGTTAATTGCTTCAGATAGAAAATAGCACGGGTGGTTTTTTGTTGCCTTTTGTATGAGGGAAGAGAAAATGTCTTTCAGATCTGAGATACGCAGTTTAGGAATAATGTGTGCATGAGAGAGCATGTCGGTAGATGCAGATGTGTAGGTATGCAGATGCACGCAACCTTGAGATACGATGTTGGACTTCTCAGGTGATAAAATACAGTGAGAATAAATGAAAGAATGACATGAAATTTGAATGGAATAGTGTAGGCAGAGAGGGAATAAGAGGTATGGAAAGATGTCAGGCTGTTATTTTGGGTAATATTTACTAATGTTGCATATAAGCTCCACTGTGGAAGCTTCTTCAAGCGTACCGAATTGGTTTAGGTTTGGCTGTTCAGGATCCCCACTATCCTGTCATTTGTTTATAATCTCCAGTAGCTTTTGGGCTGGTATTCATTGGCAGTAATAGCTGTGCAGTTTGCGTGCGTTGCTGCTTTGTTCTAAGCTTCACATGTGATGCGAGATGATAAATTCCCATTAGCACTGTCTTATCATGTGATTATTCTTGTTTCCAGAGGGATTGCTGTAATCAGTTTTCTCAATTTTACTGTAAAATGTGTGGTCTCTTACGATAACTGCACATTTAATTCACGATCTTATCATGCAGGCCGATTCCTAGAAGCGGGGTTGTTCTTGCAAGGTAGAGAATAACATGTTGGACCAGTGCAGTAAATCAAACGAATGTGTGGGTTGTTAAGAGAGCTGCATCCATCAAATGCTAGGCAGCCCCGTAAAAGTTACATGGTCTGAAGCATAAATCATATTAAGACATAAAAGGCATTGGTTTTGATCTTTTTATATGGGCTTTCTAGTGCTTTTACTGGGGATAGCCACCTTGCCAGGAGTGACCTCACTTGTAATCCAGTGATTTGAAAGCCCGTGAAAGTAGTGCAGTCATTTTAAAATCTGCAGCAACGTGGTCAGGAGGCTCCTCGTAGCGCCAGTGCTGCTGTGAGGCCGGCCCCTGCTGGGGCCGGCCACGGGGACATCCCAGCCAAGGCCTTCCAGCAGGCGACGGGGCTCCCGTAAAGGCACAAACGCAGAGTGTGAGAGCCGTTGATGCAGTCATCTTGTCTGTTCAGATGTGACCCCTGCATTTCTCCTTGTGCTGGAAGTGATGGGTCTCACACGGCTGTTCCTGAAGTTCACCAGGGATGTGACATGATCATTGAGAAAGGGTGAACTTGTGGAGTTTTTCTGATTTTGTCACCCAGCAGGTGGAGATGTGGACAAGGAGTCCTGAGAGAGCACTTGCAAAACCCACTACTCCTTCAACACCTCCACCCTTTGGAGTCAAAATCTTGCAAGATGTTGCATGCTTTTGAACCTAGCCTTAGCTCTGGCTGAATTTTTGTCTCTGAGGTCAACACTTTTCCCCTTGGTAAAATCAGCATGTGAAATATTGTGTTTTACAATTAATCCATTTCTCACTGGCCCTGTGATACTTCTGTTGAATAGCCTTAGACTATACATAGTGCCGTCAACATGTATGTGTCTGCCCATCCACAGCACTGCTCAACATGGTGTGAAAGGCAAGTCCACCTTTGCGGGCACTTGGGGAGCACCTGTTTCAGGTGATGAGACTGCAGCTGCCTGGGTGCAGTGCTCACACCTCCCCCTCCCAGCGCCTTACCTAGTGGGTTCAGCTACCCCTCTGATCTTGCCAGGGAAACCATCAGTGGTTTAACCAGCCCCTAAACCATTTACTAGTTTATGGGAGTGTTCCTGTTTCCATCCACCAAGTCCCAAGCAGATAGCATAACTTGTAAGGAAAGCAGGAAGGCAAAAGACAAGAGGGAATACAAACCTAGATGAGGAGCTCTCCTGTCTTTACAGCCATATAACCACTCTGCGCCTGACCACGTCCTAGCTGTGCATAGCTATGTAGAAAGCATGGTTTCATTTTGTGATGAAGACTAGATGCAGCCTTGTTGTTAAAATACATCTCTGATGCAGAACCTGGGAGCAGGTAGGCGCCTGACTCCCATTTTTCTCTGTGGAAAGCAGATTGTCTAAATACCTTTGAACGTTTACATCTTAGGAGCAATCAGAGTGAATCGAGGGGAGGGGTGTGATAAGGTTATCTAACTAGCTTATTCAAGTCCAATGCACGATGTCATTCAGGCCTCTTCATTTTGCTTAAGTGCTCTGTTCCCTTAAAAAGCACTGACCACTGGATGCCTTAAATCAGAGCTGGTACAATCAAGACATTAAATCTGTTCACACTGACCTCTGCAGTGGGGTTTCCCCTCAGGGAGCTCCTGATTCTAGTAAAAGAGAGGGACAGAGAGGAATAGCTATGGAAATTTGGGACTGAATTATAAATGGCAGGGCTGCCTCCTTTCCTGCCTCCAGGGCTACGGACAAGGAGCCCTTTTCTCCATCGGTGCTTTGTTTTTTTTCACACTGTGAGCTGAGTGTGCTGTGGGTTGCGAATGCACCCAGCAGTGCCGATGGCTAGTAGCCACTTGGCTTAGTCAGTGGCTGAGCCAGAGGGTCTGAAATGATTGCGAGATATTTTCCTTTGGCTACTAGTTTGTTAGTATGTCATGCAAGAGCAGTCTGCCAGTGCAGGCTCTGTGTAGAAGGGTGTGAGTGCCCTGACAGACAAAGAACTCTCAGTGTGGGCTTCACAGGCAAGGAGGCAGATGCAGGCTGGTCACCCAACTTGCACGTGCAAAGTCCACTTGCTGGATCAAAGGGATTTACTGCAGTGTATGTAAACAAGAAAACCATGGGCTGGGGAGCTGGGGGGTGGAAGGCAGCGGAAGGAGGTTGCATTCCTTTCGTTCGTATGTAAGGCTGACCAGACAGACACTGGCTGGCGTTCCTCGCTGCTGCGTGATGAGCCGGGCTGGGCTGGAGGCAGTACAGACTGATAGCAGCTTGCTAGATTGGAGACGATCTTCTCTTAGGGCTTTACTTTCCTGAGGAGCCCAGAAACAATCAGACCCCACAGCTCACTCGGTGTGTCCCCCACATTACTCTCCCACATCTCATCCGTAAAAGAATCGGGACAGCGCTGTAAGGCCCATCAATGGTTGAGCTGGTTATGAAACCACCTTCTGGATGACCTTTGGAGAGGGAAAAACAACCATCTGTGTGGGAGAGAATTTAATCTGGAAGGGAAAGGGAAAAACATTGTCTGGATGGAAAGGGAAATGAAAATATTTGACTGAATTCAAAGTAAGCTGGGGCATCTGAAGTGAAGGGTGTGTAAAGGAGCTAGGAGCAGTGGTGGGACTAACTGTCAGAGGGCAGCAAAGAAGCTCCTTGGGAGAAATGGTGGCTGGGCCAGTAAACAGGAGGAAAAGGTGGGCTGTAGGTGTGGAAAGACCATGCTGCCTATGTGAGGGTGAGGTAAAAACATCTAAAGTAGGAGCCACCAGGACTGGCATGGTAATCTAACCATAGCATATTCTCTCACAGTTATTCATGGAGCAGACACCAGTGCAACCAATGACATTTTTGTCTCTTTTGAGACAGAAATTTTTGTCCAGCCCTTACACATGCATGGAAATGACTTGCCAATGTAATGGAGAGTGGAGAGGGAAGGAATTCAAATGAGCCAAAACCCATGTATAGTCATCAGTGCTTCTTAATTTAGAAAACAGGATATTGCTGGCAAGTTCTGGATGCAAGTAAGTGTAAGGGTGAGCTGGCCTGTGACCTATGGAAAGATTAGTCATGGGACGTGGCTGTGTCTCCCAGCTCAAGGACCTCTGGAGGAGATTTCTGTCTCCTGACAAAACCATTCGTATCAGCCTTCCTTGCAGTAAGGTACAGAGGAAGGATGGTGTGGGTGCTTTCTGGACAGAGATAAAGCATCACATATAGACTGACCAGGAAATCCTTAAGATTGGGATAGTGATAGAAAATTATCCTTAGGGGGCTCTGCTGGGATTTTAATTTTATGAGTATCAGAAGGTTTTGGTGTTTTTTTTTTTTTTTCTCCTTTATCCATCTAAACCCAGGATCTGTTACAACCTAAGCTCAAGTCTGAGAAACAGCAGTTGGGCACCTCACATCTATATTTAGGTTTCTAAAGCCTAAACAGGCGGGAGATGCCCATATAAATAGATGTTACGAGTCTACATGCAATCTTAAGATAGCACTTATTTAAGTGGAGTTTGTTTCACATTGTCAGGACATCTTATTTTAAATTATATAGTTCTTTGATCCAAAGTGCTGGGTGAGAGTAACTAAAACAAACAAATCCACCCCGCAGGAAAACAAATTACTACATTTGCAAGAAAAAGATGAGACACAAGAGTATTAGAGAGAGCATTAATGAACAGGAAGGTTTTTGAGATGGGATTTAAAACAACTGAGAAGAGCTTTCCCGAAGTGTTGGAGATAGAAGAGGAAGTGTCCAGAATTTGGAAATAATCGGAAAAGATCAAATTGAGGAGAGTAGGCTGGATGATAGGTAAAGAAGATTAATATGAAGTAAAGGAGTAACAGAGAAAATGAAGACCACCTGTGTCAGTGATACCACACAAATAGGAAGGTGCATTGCTGTGTTGTGTTTGTGTGGTAGCACCCGTGGACAGAAAGGCAGTGAAGAGAAAAAAAAAAAAATAACCACACAGTACCAATTCTGCAGGATGCAAGTTTTTGAATAATGACTTGGGGAAACGCATTCGGGAGAACAGCATAGGTAGCATAGGAGAAGTGAAAGCCAAAGTCCAAGATTTTTTGCTGTACAGAGACGCATGGCTTCATAGTGAGTTCCCAGCTCTGTGTTCAGGGGCAAGGGGACATGGAGGATGCTGAAGCTCCCACAGCAGCAGCTGAAGCAAGAGGTGAATTTGCCACTGGAAGTGAGAGGAAGGGAACTGAGGGAGGAGGGGTGTGAGGAAGACCTTCATTCAGGACTGAATTTGTTTTGGGTACTGTTATGTTGCCAAATTGGAAAGATGTGTTTTGTTGTGGGGTTGTGTCTTTTTGAAGTTCCTTGGGTAAAAAAGTAACGAGTTTATCAAAACTGATTAAAATAAGCCCACTCTGATCACGAGCCCTTTAAAACTTTATGGGTTTGAATCCTTTTAGCCATTTGGCAAGTTTGGAGTGGTGTGTTGTGATTTCACTGTGGAGGGCCAGAGCCTCACTTCATTATAACAGCAAGAGCTTAGGCTGAGGAAATGAGTTCTGTGCACCTCCCAGGTGGCAGGAGGATGGGCCCTGCCAAAAGCAGCTCTTGCCATTTAAAACACCGGTGTTCATCCATTACTTAGTTGCCAGTACCTGAATTCTGTCCTGTGTTTCTGCTCTATCATTTGCCAAATCAACAGCACAGGACAGTCTTACTGTTTGGGTTTGAAAATGTAAATAAGTATTGTTTGGTTGTTTGTTTGACATGTGAGATGATTTTTGGCACAAGGGGGACGCAGAAAGTGGTGTTTGCTATCCGTTCAGCAGCTGCAGGAGGGAGAGGGAGGGCAGGCCCCTCTGAGTATTATGGCAGGCTGCCTCGGTAAGGCACAGAGAAGCCATCTCTAGTTTGTCATCCAGTCTTTCCTTTATACCCACCCACCCCTGAGACCTCCTGAGGCACCCGGCAAGGGGGCAAATGATAGGGTTCACAGAGAAAGACTTGAAGAAAAAGCCCTCAACTTGTCTTCTGCCAATTTCCCTTTATGTTGCTGCTGTCCCACACTGCATACTAATGGCAGGTTAACGACAAGAAACTATGATTTTCTTGTCCAATTTTCCAATGCACTGGCACTTCTGAAATACCTGAGGTCACACCAGGCCTGAATCAGAGATGTGTGCTCTGAGATGCTGTTTTAGGCTAAGGTAGGCTTGCTGGATGAGAAGAGCATGAGCAGGCTGGAAGAGCTGAAGTGCTCTGGGCAGGAAAAGCCAAGTGCACTACCTCTCATCTCAAAGCCAGGTGCCGGGTTAGGCTCTTCCTAAGCACAGTGTTGGCATTTGAGTCTGGATCACATCTGGGCAAGCAGCCAGGAGCCTGGATGTGGACCTCTCCTAATCCAGAGCCTGCCTTTCACACCCCATACGGACACAGTCCCGCATACCTATGTACCACCAGCAGCAACTTGCAAGCAGGAGGAGATGAACTGCAAGGCTTTGTCGAGGCTGACCTAAACACAGTGGCGGCATCCATGCTTCTGCCAAGGGTGGTGGGGTCCCAAATAAAGCTATGGGCACCATGGCATGGGTGGTGCCCACCCTATAGCACAGACCAGCTGCATGTGGGGAGACCAGCCAGGGCTGCATTAACACCTAAGAATAATGGCTGAAAAAATGTATGTAAAGATAGCTAAAGAGCAAGCTTATGATACAGAGAATGCAGGGTGAATTTAATGGATAAAATTGTCTCTGTTTTGCTGCAGTTGGGAGAAAGTGTATTTATGTCTTCAGAAAACTTCTGTCTAACACCACTCTCAAAAGCCAGTTGGTTGCCACATGTCAAGCAATGAATGGGAATGTGCTGCAGTCGATTGAAATGAATGAGAGACGAGGATGTCAAGTGAGGGCAGTTTCAAAGGCTCATGCAGCCATTTCGGAAAGGGAAGGACTAAATACTGCGTGGGACCGGCTTTATCCCCAGGTCTCTGAGAGTGGTTCCATTGGCCAGCTTTATACGTGATAAGAAGGCTGAATAAAGATTAAAAGCTGTTAAAACATTGCAGGCCAGTTTGCAATCCCAGCAGTCCCCACATGGAGATAGGCACCCAAATGTTGCGTTGGGCAGATTTGCTCCTGAAGGTGTCTGGCCTTCAAAACCCATGACTGAACCTGGGACTGCAAAAAAAACTGAATGCTGAAAAAACATTTGAAGGCATGCTAGCTAAGCTAACGATGACAAACATGTGTTTCAAGATAAAAGCTGATCTCCCAGCTGAGTTCTGAAAGAAAGGTGTCCTCACTGTATGGCAGTGCACATTCAGAGGCTTAGCAGGGATTTATTCCTTCCTCCTGTATGTCTGGACTCTTACCACTGACAGAGAGAACTTAATAGATCAGTTAGACAATTTTGTAATGTCATTCTAGTTTTTTATGATGTCCATAAGCTATTATTAGCGCACTAGAAGCTTGTATTAGTTCTTGGAAATTAATGTTATAAAAATGCAGGCATGCACATCTATATGTACTTTTGTTCAATATGTAACTGCATGGTACTGTGTTATGGTTAATTTTGCATAAACTTCTATTTGGACATCTTCTTGTTGGTCACCTGTAACTTTGCAAAGCTTTTCCTTCTTCAGAGTGAAATTTTCCACATTTGATCTTTTTCCAGTGTGGTTATGTTTGTTATTTTAGAAGTTGGAGGGAAAATATTTGTTTTTTAGGAGAATGTGGCATGTGTGTCAGGGAGGGGCAGGAAGAAGAAAGCTGTCCTCAGTGTAACAAGTTTAGCGAAAAACTTGGCCTATGTAATGTCAAATAGTCTTTGAGTAGAAGACTTCTATCTATAAATATCTGGGCAAGAACTTGAATGGACTAAGCTGTGATCTCTTGTTAAATGACTTTCATATGAGTGTGGTATATGTGATACAATTTTATCATTAATTCTTTGCAAAACCCATAGAATCCCAAAGGTGATTTTTTTTCCTGGGCTTTGTTTGTCTTTGAATGTGCGTTAGGAAATGTGTTTCATACAGAAAACATCTTTATTTTTAAAAATTTTCGCCCTGAGGATGCAGCATCACCCAGCAATAGAATTTCATAGTACATTTTTGTCCTCCTTCAGTTACACTCATCTGGCAGCATGAATGACCTGCGTGCTTTCCAGCTGGGTGCTTGTATCTCCCTTAGAGCTAAGGACAGGTAATCATTTGTGTCTTTTCCAAAATCCAGATGAGGAAACTTCCTAGCCGGTAAAATTAATTACCTTTACTCGCTGCCTTGCGCTCTTGACACCAGACTGCTTGGTTCACCAAGGTTTTCCCCAGCAGCATTGCCAAGATCTTTTTACTGAACCCTGCTCACTGTGAAGCAGCAAGGAGCTCCTGCATCGCCAGGCATAGCCTGCCACCTCCAGCCTCAGGACAGGGAGAAAGCACCAGGAGGGACAGGATCTCCCTCAGAAACATCATGTGCCTGCCACCGTGGAGGTAGCCCTGCCCTGACACCAGGGCAGCCTTCACTGGGAGACCTTGCCAGTGTATTTTTTAAGTCCAAGCACATGATTTCCCTTCTGCCTCCACCCCCAAATCAAATCCAATATCTGAATGAATGAAAGCGTCCCGAGTCGTCTTCCTTTTTTTTTTTTTTTTATTGTTGAAAAAACTGGGAAACAGAAAGGATGTTATTTTCTTCTTGTGTTTAATTCCGGTGCTGCCTCTGCCAGTCTGCATCATTTTTTTAGTCATCTTTCTCTCATTTTTCAGCAGCAAAAGGGAGAAAATGAAGTGACACATAAATGTTGAATAGTAAACTGTAATAGTTTGAGTAAGCAAAATCCCACATTCATTAGCAAAAATACAGAGGAAAACCGTTTAAAATGTTAGCATTTGGAAAAGGCGGTGTCTATTCCTCTTAATTTTTTTTCATCAGTCCCTGATACATGTGTCTTATATTTTCTCTGGAATATTTGCCTTTATATTTTGCCTGGAATTTCTCAGAAACTCTTGTCCTAAAATGTGGGTGTCCAAAGAGCACATGTTGGATACACTGCTCCAGATTATGTAAATATGTGCCATGTCCCTTAAAGGGCTGTCTTCACTGTTCATCCCTCTGGGATAATTTACCAAAAACAAAGGGAAAAAATGTATTTCAGGGTCCTGGAAAAATCTGAGCAAATGAACTGCTGAATTTTCTTCCTTTTTCCTCTGTTCCTTTTGTCGTTTCTACCTTGCCTTGCATCTTTGAGCTCGCAGAGCTCCACTGAATCTGAAACTAAAAGCCCTTATTAGAGGAGATTTTTTTTAAAGTTCTTGCTGCTCCTCTGGGGACTGAAGTAATGGCAGCTTGAAGCAGCGGAGAATGTGTAATTAGGGCAAACAGCGATGCCTTGCATGATGGGGAGAAACAGGAGGAGAGGAGGGGAAGCACGCAACAGCCCGACATGCACAGGCTGTTACTAGGAGACCCCGGCACGAAATGCATGAGATGCAGGGTGCTAATGGGCCAGCCTGCCGCCTGGGTACCAGCCCGACCTGCTGCACAGCTGCTTCTGCCCTCCCGTTGCCAAGCAACTCCATCCTTATTTTTTTTATTTTTCTTTTTTTTAAATTTTCCTCCCCCCTCCCTCACTTATTCTGGAGGCTTAATTGGGTAGTTTTGCTGCTGGTGTTGCTGCCGGGTGCCAGCCTGGGCCTGCCGCTCTGCTGCTGTCCCCAGGGCCTGGGGTGGGGGAGGATGTACTGGCAATTAATGGGGCAGAAGCGAAGGTTGTGCGCCCAGGCTGGCGCCGGCATCCGTCCCCTGGCTCCGCTTTCCACCAACCAGGAGCTTCCTTCGGAGAGGAGCTGCAGAGAAGGGGTTTGGAAGGGGAGCTGTGTTTCGAAGGCTTTATCGCTCTCAGTGGGAGATTTGCGTAGACCCAGGGAAATAAAGTGTGGTGTTCCTCCCCACCTTCAGTGCTTGGAATGTATGGCAATGGGCATTCATTAAATGCATCCTCTTAAGTAGAGTAGAAAATGGAAAATTTCCATTTCTTTGAATGTTGTTGCTACATGCTTTGCTTTTCTCTGCTTTTCAGCTAGGAAAGTGGGCTTTGTGGATGTGTGTTAGGTGCTTGTGTGTGTGTGTAAGACATAGTGCTGCAACAATTCATTTCTTTTCATGTCCTGAACAGCTACATGCCAAAGACTGCTGCTGGCTTGGTAGACAAGCTTTGGCAAGGCCCTTAGGGACTAATCCAGAGGTTTGAAGTTTGTAGCAAGACTGATTGGATGTTGGGTCCGTTCTTAACCTCTTTTCCCCCATCTCTAATATAGACATGATCAGAGCCATCTCTCTATAAGGGCACTGCTGACCTTTTTGGATGAAAGGAGCTGTACATCGTTCATGGAAATGTACTGCTTTTACACTTGATCATCCCTGCCTGTCTAAAAATAGGTACAACCTTCTCACATTGTGTATTTCACAATCCCGTCACATTCCTTTTCTGCCCCGTCCTGTCTCCTGCCAGTTTTTCTCTTGTGCTTTGTCACCCTTTCAAAGGCTTTTCCATCTTTCCAGCAGGTGGCAAAACTGTGAATAAAATGCCTGGGTTTTTTTTCTCCTTTTTCTTTTTTTGGGTAGAAAGCATCGGTGAGCCACTTAAGGACTGACCACTGCCCCCCCTTGCATTCCTTTGTAATAATAAATATAATAATTAGGCTTTCTATTCTCCAGCAAAAATCAATTAGGAGTATATTGAGGAATGAAAGGCTCAGAAAGTATCTGAAATTGATTTTTGTAATTAGTTTTACTGGTTGATGGGTTGCACGCACATACACTTAGATGTTAGCATTGATCTCCAGAGGATGTGTGTATTAAATAGCCTGCTCTTGCTTTTTGCTAAAGAAATGAACTTACTAATCCTAAAAAGAGGTTGATGTTGTTGTGCGCTGAGCTGCAGCTGCTCACTAGCTTTTCTGTAACCTCACCAGGAGAGCAGCTGCCTGAGCTTAGTGATGGTAACTTGCTGAATCTAGTGTGAAAGTGGGGATATTTCACAAGCAGCAGGTCTTGGGCTACTCCTCTTCTGTGTCTCATATTTGATGGACCGTGTGTATGTAATGAGGGAGGACAGGCACAGGTGTTAAGGAGATGTGTCTGGTGTCATTATTTCAGGAGTCCTTAAAACTGAATGTCCTTCTGCAACGTGCTTCTATTAAATATCATGTAGCTCTTTCCATAGGAAGAGAGGAGTGACCGGTAACATTTTCTGTTGTGCCATGTGCTGTGTGTTGATGTTCAGTTAATTAGAAGAATTATGTCTCGGCTTCATTGGTATGCCATGTATGTAGCTTGTAAAGCTCTCAGGGACCCTTGGAGATGAAGAGTGCTACATAAATATAAAATATTGTTAATGTGATGTTCCTCATTAGGCGTCCCATTGTGCTGTGGCAGACTTTCGTAATAAACTGCAAAGCAAATACGAATGCCTGCCTTGGTGTTTCTCTGCAAGGCTATCTGGGGGGCTGCTTCCCACCGAAAACTGCACCGGGTTCTGGCATTTCTGAGCAACTTGCATCTGCACCGACAGCATCCCCCTGGGCACTGGCCTCTGAAGGATGCCCTGGGTTGTCCCACAGTAGCATCGCTGCTCTCTGCATCAGCACGGTCCCAGTCACCAGCCTGGGAACAGCAGGTCCCAAAAGGATTTCTCAGAAAGGGTGGTGAGGAAAGTTATTAAAACACACCCTTAAAACGCCAGTGGGGCTACTTGATTCTTCACACATTTCTTTGTACGGCTCAGGCCCCCAGAGCTTCCTTATAGGAGAAATCCAGGCAAGAAATCTTGCGTTTAATTCCTTTTTCAGTTGTAGTTTGCAGTTTGTCTGGTTCTCCAGGAACACCAGTCTTGGAGCAAGTGTAGCTAAAGCTGTCTTTCAATACATATTTTTAGACATTGAGGCTTTTAGAGCTAGTTTCATTTTGAATAGTTTTTAAATCGTAGATTTTAAAAAGGAAGGAAATGTTTTGTATGTCTTTCCTAAAACTTTTTGGGGGGGATCCTGAAACTATATGTAAATAATTCATGATGGATTAGAACTCATGGTGTTTCTGTTGTTTTCTTAAAGACACTTTTGCGTGCTAGTTTTGTGTAGTTACGTAACATGATATTAAGGAGCTCTTAAAACATAGTACAACAAATGGCTTATTTGGATGGCCTTCAGAATGTGCATACAGACAGGATTTGGTTTTTTTCAAGCATTTTTGGCTAAATCAGTCATACGAACAAAAGGGGTCCCCGTGACTGTACCACATTTTAGCACAGAGAGATACTAGCAAGGATTTTGACTGTGATTCTCCTCTGAAGTTCATTGCAGGACTGGGGGCTTAAACTACTTGATCGTTTTGCTAAATGCACTGTAATCAACATAAGTTTGTGGTGTGGTATTTAAGGTGGGGTGCAGGGGAGGCATAAGGAAATAGGTTCAATGGATAATCACATCTTTGTTTACTTTTAATTCTGTAAAGATACAGGGTGAAACTCAAGCCTTAATGGGCATTCTTCCAATAACTTTGATGGAGCCAGGATTTCACCCCACAACATTGCCAACTCAGTGATCTTATCATGCACATCCCAAAATCTGGAGATTTTTCTTCTTCAAGTCCCTGCCCTTGAAATCCAGGGAATAGAGAGCAAACTCCTTTCTCTGTATTTCGTAATAAATGTTTCTAGCCTGCAGGGCTGCAAATAGAAGTTTAAAATCATGGCCCTAAGTTATCTACAAAGCAGAAGGCAAATGATCTCTAAATACTATTTTCTTCTTCTTTAAAATGTCGTTATTTCTATGGGAGACTGGACTCGTGACTCTTTAACCCTTGGGGTTGGCAACAAATAATGTAGATGTAAGATGTATAACATGCCCAGCGTCCATTGTGTGCTATAGTTTTGTGATCATGAGTGTCCTTAGCTGATCTCGGTTATGTACCTCTGTGTCCTGTAACCTAATGTTTCTGCTAGTCACTCTCTGTTGAAACAGACACTGTGAGATGTCTGTAGCAAATGCTGCCTTACACCTCGTGCAACAGAAATATCCCCAGGCCTTAGAGGGTGCCTGCAAGATGTAGTTGGCAAGGACAGGGGGTCTCTGGATTTTGAGAAGAGACAATATCCCCACTGCTGTGTTCTGTGAGGGAATATTTATTGCGAAGGCTTGTATAGGATTTACAGTATAAGTATGTGCTGAGAGAAAACCTGATCTTCTCTTTTTTGTGCCTGGAGAGCAAAGATACAGCTGCCTACAGCTGAGCTGCTTGCCTAGCTCCCTCTACTATCTAAGGAGAGAAATTCACCTCCAGTTCTAGTCTGACGGGTGTCTGATGTGTCACACTCCACACATGCCTTTGCCTCTTCGTTAACTTGAAAAAGAGCCATAGGTGGCTATTTCAGATGATGGCTTTCAATACCTAAAGTTGCATGAGATGAAACTCACCAAGACTGCCCAAGGCTGGAAAAGGGAGGGGGAAGTCCCAAGGACCAGTATAGAGTCTCCATCACAGAACTAGCCCAGCTTTATCCATCGTGTTTGGCTGGGAACCTGGTGTGTGTTTACCATGGTAGTGTTGCTGGGATTGTGTACTTGCTCCCTTACATTTTCAAATGATACATTGTTGGCTTTCAAGAGAAAACTGTACCAATCATCTGTTTATTTTTGTAACTAGATGCCTAATATTTAGAGTCTTGCATTTGTCTTAGTCACCAAAGGAATAGTGACCCGATTTCAGGGCTGACGAAGTCTGATGGATTTTTATTATGACTCATAAATTCTAGCCTCACTATTGCATGTTTCCCAAAAATTTGCAAAGGTCTTTGTCGTCCAGTTACCAGATTGGACCAGGCTGGGTGAAAGAAAGAGGATGGAGGGCCGGACTGTAGTGATATGTGCTTTGGAGCTAGGTTGTGTGAAGTGCCCTAAATTGGAACAGAGAGCCTATTCCCCAAGCATCCCAGTCTCAGGCTATGAAAATATGTTTCAGGAATATGCAAAGATTAAAATGGGCTATGGAGCACAGGACAGAGACACAATGAAGGGAGGCTGCTTCACAGAAGTATGCAGTCGCGATGGACTGAAACCCGATCTGAAGGGCCAATAGCGTTTCTGTACCACTAACTCTTCTGATGATAAGGTCCTTCTAGACGAGTAGGTTTCAGCACAGCACTCTGTGTGCTTGCAGACATGTGCAGGCTGCTTCTCAGGGATCCTCAGCAGGCAACTAAGGATGTGTCTGTGTGGGTGTTTCCTGGTGACCAAGCATCCCGTTTTCAGGCAAGTCTTCTAGTTGCCCCCATTCACTGTGCTTTGGTTCAGCCTGGCAGAGCAAAAACATAGTTTTGGGTGGCCTGTCGCAGGAGGCACTCCACAAGTGCACAGCTGGTGTGTTTCACCTACAGAACCTATGGTTCGTGCCACAGGACCAGGCTGCGGCTAGCCAGAAGTAACACCCTTCAGATGCACACGGTGTGGATGTTGGGTCCTGCGTGCCCACTGTTTCACACAGCTTGCCTTTCCTGCACTGCACTGCTCTCTGATGCACATGCTGACCAAGGAAACTGGAAAGTGGTCAGTAAGCTTGAAATCAATAGGTAGCGGTCTGTGCCTCCCAGGGAAAGAATGACAAAAAGCTGAAAGCCACTATTCTGCATCGGTTCTAGAAGATTTTCCATAAGCAAATGGTACATTGTTTTAACACTAGTGTTTTTCTCAGAAAATTGCATAATTCACTGCTTGAGTGTATGTCTGCATTGCTGGCTGCCTGCCCTTCCCAGGTGCATTTGTGGATGTGTGGAAGCTGAACCGGCCCCACGGTGTGGAGCACGATCTGAACTGAAACAGCTGAGTATTTAACAGCTGCATGTCTGGGTATCAGCCTCTTTTCAGATGTGCATTGGCTTCTCCACTGAGTCCGTTTGTATAAATGTGGATTTATGGCTTTGTTTAAGCACGGCACAGATTCTTGTGTTGAATAAAGGTGACTTAAGGAGTAGAGCCTCCTTCCTGGGAGTGGCCTGCAGGCATGAGTTTTAAGTGTGGTTATTAATTTTGAGGAATTAAAGCCTGAAAAAAGTCATTGTAGCACAGCTCCATGTTCCTATTTTTAATTGGATTTTGAAGCTCATAATTAATTTGTTAAAAAGGGGGAGATCCTGGCCCTGTAGAAGTGAGTGGGAGTTTTGCCATTGCCTTCAGCAGAGGAGGATTTCACCATCTATCCTTTTATTCTCACTAATCCTCTGCAACAACAGAAGAGCAGCCTGGCACATGGAAAGGATCCTTGCCATTTCTTCTCCCTGCCATTGCCAGTAGTGAGGTAGGAGGACCCTCCCCCCCTTCTCCATTCCCATGCTTCCTACATATGTGCACCTCTGCAAGATACGCTTTCATTTCATCTTCAGGTAAGATGGAAGCAGCCATTAAATAAGCAGTTTATGTTCTTAGTCTTCACGTGCAGAGATATGGAGGTGTCTCTCCTCCTGCCCTCTCATGTTTTTGAGTAGCTGCAGAAGGGCAGGAAATCTACCCTCTTTGAGGTCTCTGGGTCAAGGAGCCATCTGACATGGCTTTAAAGGTCACCATGCTCCTTTGCATTTATCTTGTGCTACACAGAGCACTGTATGCCAGCATGCTGTCTGGAGCACAAAGAGGTACTGTCTGACATTTTGTGGAACAGGGGCTTGGGTTAGGAAGAAAAAGCATCTGAAAACAAAACTCAGCTCAGGGCTGTGCAAGGCCAGATCAGGAACACTTGAGAGAGGAGCCCCTGCAGCAAGTAACAGAGATATGTGACATCCATGGGTTTACCAGTAATTATGCCTGGCATTTCTGTCTCTCGTAACCTATATATAGCACTGTACATTTTCAAAGCTCTTGACAAATGTTAACAAGCCAAACTCGGCTTCAGTCCTAATAGCCCTGGTTTCGCAGAAAGCTCAGGATGTTTTTCCTTCACCCTTCTGCTCTGTAGGCGACTGTATCATTCAGATTGGCTGTACCTGCCAGATTTGGTTGAGCAGTTGCCTTCTGCATTCGCTTTGCAGCATGTGTAGCAAACATGCGCTGCAAGGCAGTTTGTATGCCTTGCTGTCTCCACTCTAAGGTAAGCACTAGAGAGCGTCAGAGAACCAAGGAAGCTGAGTTATCATCGAGGCTTGTTTACTGACAGCTCTTAAAACTAATGCATGAACTGTTCAGACAAAACCGGTGCACCATCATAGACATGACCAGGGCTGGGGAAATCCCTGCAGCAAAATCTGCGAAGGGGAGAGCAGATACAGTGTGCCAGATAGGATGTCAAGGGCTGGGCAGGGAGAGCACTGCAACTGCAGCTCTAATGTCTGGGGCCAGCACTGGTGACAGTGTTTGAACTACACTTGAGTAACCAGCCCAGAAACAAGACACCAGCACTTGGCTCCTAACAAGAAGTTTCTTGCTTTTTTTTTTTTGTTTGTTTTTTTTTTTTTTTTCCCTGAAGAAATCCTATTAAAAAGAAAAAAACCCAAAAGGCAAGTCTGCAGAGATGACCAGGCAGGCAGAATCTAAGTGGGATGGTGTTATTGTTGGCTCAGTCCATTGTCCTGTTGCACTTTTTCCCATGGTGGACTGCGGCACACAACACAGACATCCAGACTGGCCTTTCTGCATTCAGGGACTGAGGGACAAATGGATATTTTGGCAGAGTCTTGCCAGCTGCTGCCCCTTCTTCGTTGCTTCACACCAGTGAATCCTTTAATTGAGCTACTGAGCCAGAGAAACTTCTCAGAGGCCAGTAAAATGGCTCAATTCCACTTAATGTCTCAGCCCACTCTGCTGTTCTCTCTGGGGCAGATGACCACTGTGCAGGAGAGCTGCCTGTGCAGTAGGAAGTTGGCAGAAATTCACTCACCATAGAACAGCTTTTTTCATGTATTTTGATGCAATTCTCTTGCCCTTTTTATTTTTCTTGCTCTTTTGGTCTCTCCAATTTGTCACCTGGAAATACATAGGTCTCCCATAATCAGATTTCACTCCTTTACTTGCTGATAGACATGTTAAATATAGAAATCTGCATCTCTGCTCTGAGAAATTTGTCTGCTGTGGCCAAGTGATTGTTTCACGTGACTGGCATAGAGAGGTCATGCAGACTACAACTTCAGTTTGGTCAGTGGTGGGTTTTTTAAGATCATCTTAACAATTTTAAGAAAAACGAATAAGTAATAATCCCTTCTCTGTTTATAATTACCAGATTAGAAGCTTGGTAGTGAAAGTGATTTCTTGTCTGCATTTTATCTCAACTCTCTCCTGATGCATCCATACAGTGTTGACTGCGTGGGGAATAGTGACATGGAGTTTATATAGGAGAAGATGCACTGGAGCATTTGTTCTGCAGGGAGATGATAAATTTGCATGCACACAAATACACTGCACACAAATACATGCACTGAATAAGAAAAGGGGGGGGCATGAGACCTTGGAATTCTTCATTAGAAGGTGTTAATGACTCCATGGATGTTACACCATGACAGACTTGGATCTGTAGAGACTGGTTTGTGTTAGAAAATAGGTAGATGTGAATGCAGCAGACCAGAATCTCTCGTTTTATCACTGCACCATTTCACTGCCTTCAGTGGTATGGTTAATATTTTGGGGCAGAATTACAGCTGATAAAGGTGTAGTGCAAAAAGCCTGAAGAACCAGCTGATTTAAAGAAGAAAACATTTATCCTTTCGCACTCATTGTCCTGACGCGTAATTTCTTGAACCGAGGAGCAGTTTTTGTTGTCAGAAGCAGCTAAAGAAGGTGCGGTCCTAGGGGGCAGCAGGCATGAAAGCTCGAGGGGAACACATGTGAGTCTGGCCATGCGAGGGGTAAATGGCAGCCAGGGTAAAGCAGGCGATGCAGTGGTGGTGGTCACTCTATAGTGGTGTACACTTGTAGCGTGTTCGGGTGTTAGTAGAGCCTCTCACAGGAACCACAGTAATTCATCTGGCAAGGGCAGAGTGAGCTGAAAAGCTGACTGAAAATCAGGCTTCAGCCACACAGCAGGACAGGCGTTTGGGGATGTTCTTTGAAGACTGACTGGTTTTCTTAGAAATGGGAAATAAGGTTGTACGAGAACTTTAGCAGCAGTAAAATTTGGGCTGGATCCACCCTTAGTACAATGCTTCATAAGCCCTAAGTTGTTTCCATCCCACACTGGCCATGAATTATGCGATGGGCTAACCTGCCCGAGTGGGACAGAGGCAAGGTGGGAGGACACAGGGCTTGCAAGCTGAGTGCTCAGTAATCCTGCTGCCACGCTGACTGTTCTCTCCTCCCCTCTGCAGGTGAGAAGCCTTACAAGTGCTCGTGGGAAGGGTGCGAGTGGCGTTTTGCACGGAGTGACGAGCTCACGAGGCATTACAGAAAGCACACGGGTGCAAAGCCCTTTAAATGCAACCATTGTGACAGGTAATGCAGCCTCCTAACACGGTGTTCAAGCAGCATGTGGACTTTGTGAGTAGTGTGGAGCCATCAACTTCCCTGAGACAAGAGACTTGGCTCCCAGCAGAGGGGTCCCTTCTGGCATCCTGTCCCACTGCCTCGATCCCCGAGCCAAGGAGAGACCCTCCACTCTGCCCCTGTCCTCTCTGCCTCAGTGGCCAGGCAGGCTGGCAGAGCAGGAATACTTCCAAAGCAGCCTAAGCTGTTTCCATCCCACAGCACAGAGAAAGATGTGGGACCAGGTGTAGGTCTGACTGAAACCTGCCAGTGTCTGTTGTAGGCACAGGATTCAGTCCGTAGGGCAGCTCTTGTTAATGCTCGTAAAGCAGAGAAGACATCCAGAGGGCCCTGGATCACTTCAGTGATGGACCTCTTGACAAAGCATCTCCACAGCTTTCCATCTCCTGGTGCTCTCACAAAGGCAGAGCTCCCTCTGTTTGCTCTGCTTCAAGGACTACCCCAAACACCACTGCTGGCTGCCTGTGTTTTGGCAGGGTGAGCCTCACAAAACCGGTGGGCCTCACAGATACATGGGGCATGGGGAGTGTGTGTGGCTGTTGTGCAACAAGTGCCCCAAATCTGTAGGAAACCAGCACTTAATTTCTGTTACAACTGAGCCCAGGACTCCATGCTTCCCCAGATGTGACAGGAGAGAGTCAGTAAAAGACAGCAAAAGGCATAATTTTCAAAAGCACAAGAGTGATTTAAGCACATCTTACAATTCATAGGTTGTTTTGTGTAGGATCAGTGATCTATGCACATTCCTACTAATTAGTGAGTCTTTTCCTACAGTTTTAAATCTCACCCTTGACATCTGTTTGATGTGGGAAATACTCTGCACCTTCATTCTTTGTAGGCCCAGATTTAAAATCCTGACAGGTGCCCAGAGCCAGAGGTCCTGAAGAGTCTCTCATGCAACAGTCCTCCTCTGGGCACTCAGAGATGAGGGGCCAATTTTGACTGGTGAGCTGAGCAGCCTGCAGCTCCCAGTTGGAGCCGTGGTTATTGCCGCTCACTGCCGATTCCTTTTTGCAGTCCTCATCACTCTAGCTGCTTGAATGAATGGTGAGCTCTTCTGAAAAATGTGGTCATTCTTGCTTGGTGCTGAGCGTTTCTGAAAGCTGGGTTCTTTGAATTTAGAAACAAAACCAAGAGAAAACCCTCCCCATCCCCAATCCCAATTGATAAGAAATTAGGGTGGAGCAAAAGCAATTACCCCTGTAATGACTCTTGACAGCACTGACAGCATTGAACAATGAGCACTTCTCCCCCTCACACCCCCCAGCTGGAGATTGGCAGTGCCCTGGGTGAAACCTGGATCCACTATTGAGTAATCAAATAATGTGCTTGCATCTGAACATGTTATCCAGCTAATCCTATTTATATATATTTTTAAAAGAGGCTTAAGAAAATTACCTATCTTTTTAATGCAGCACTAAGGTTCTCTGCTCTGATAAGGAAACGTTTTGTAATACAATAAAGGCTCTAGGAAGCCTCTGGGTACACCAGACCAGCCGAGAACATGTGTGGAAAGAGGATGTGTGGGACATAAACAATGGACCCCATCCTTTTATGGGAAGGAAATTCGATCATTTTCACATCCTGCCTGTCCAAGAGCTTCATCTCCTTAAGTGCTCTTCTGCCCTTGTCTCCCCTTTTCCCGTCCCCTTTCCCCCACAGAGGGCTTCCTCTTGGATTACCTTTTGTTCTATCCCTGGATTATTTTTTGTTTGCTCAGAATGAGGGACCGGATAAACCAAGTAGGGACCTCTGGAGTTCTGCTTTTGTATAAGCACCTCTGTGAAGGAGAACAGTTATGTTCTCTGTTTCGAATGCAAGGCATTGTCTTTCTCTTTTCTTTCCTCTGAAGAACAAACTAACCATCCTGGCCCCACAAACACACACACACACAAAGCCCCGGGGTTTTTGTGTCAGGACAGACCGTATTTTTAACAGAGATCTAAAGAAATACGTCAGTATTTTCAACTCCTCAGTCTCTTTCAGCCCTTTGTTAAGTATTCAATTCTTCTCCCTCCACATATTATTCCTTCCTACCTAGGTTTTTTCTTTGGCAGCCAAGTCACTCACTGCAGTCAAGAGAAATATTCCTGCAGTCATTTAATGCATTTTCTGTTCTTCAGCCGAATCTGTAGATGAAGGAAAAATATTTATTAATAAGTTAAGAGTGCTGGGAATTGTGCACTGTTGAAGTCCATGCACATACCATCTGTGTGTGAAAGTAGGAGACAGATTTGTCTTTACTCTCCCAGTCAGTTGTTCCAAGCTCATAGAGTGACAGTGCCTGTTCTTCTTTTGGCCCATTCTGCCATACAACTATTTTTCCTTCTTTTCTCATTCACAGATCTCTCTACTACCGCCTATTGCAGATGTCACCTCAAGCAAGCACTGAAATACGTACCTAAATCTGTCCGTAGCTATTTAGGCAGACTTTTAATGTTAAAGAAGCTTCTTCCTAGGCCAGGGTTCCCAGCTGGAGAACAGTTTCGCTTTAGTTGAACTACTACCCTTTATCACACCCCCTATTATTGACAGGAGTTGTGGTCACTCTCTCAGACATCCTGGTTTGTTTAAGGAGCCTTTTGGAGCTCTTCTAACAATACTGACATAGCACAAAACATATGCCTGTTGTTGTTGAGAGGTGAAGGCCATACCTTGGCAATCAGAGCATGAAAGTGGTGATTCAGATAACAAAGAAGGGGAATGTTGTGCACCCAGTCTGGCTGAAATTCCCTTCCCAGGCTGTTTTCAGATGTGTTTGTGTCTCTGACCTTCTGGCTGCCATCAAAGGAGTATTAATGTCCTCGTGTACAGGTCAGTTTTAAAACAAAAGAGATAAGTGGCGATTCTCTTCTGCTGTCCCAGCCCTATCTCAACACCATGCAACCAGCGGCTCACATTGGTAGTTATAGCTGGCAAACTACCACTGGTTTGAGTAGCACCATATGTACTGCAAATGGTGTGTGGTTTGGTGGCAGCAGGGCAGAAAGGAGAATCAGCTAAAGTGGTGTGGAAAGCAGTGTACAAGTCCCTAGTTGTCCCTTCCAGACACCAGGGATATGCTGGTTATAGCATTCCCCAGGAATTCTGCTCTTCAGAAACACAGGCTAGGGTTATGTTCCTCACACAGTGCAAGCCCTCAGCACTCCAAGGGGAAGAGGATGACAGGGTAGTGGCACTCTCTTGTTCTGCATAAATATGTGTTTAGGAGGTGGCAACTTAGTGCCAGACTATTGGGGTATGTGTTGCTCTGCACGTGCGTGCGCGTGTGCACGTGGTTTCCTTTTTTGACAGCAAGCTAAGAGCACACTTAGCTGTAATGAACACATCTCACAGTGGAGAATCCACAGCTGGTAAGAAAGATGGCCGAGCGACATATTCACTTCTCTCATTGTAGTTACCTTCCCTCTTTCTCCTGCAGAGGCTTCAGTGCCGAGCAGTACTGTGTTGCTAAGGAGATAGAGCAAAAAGAGAAAGCAGGGAATCCTGTTTGGGAGCAGGGAGTTTATGTATCACACATCACTGTATGACTTTCAGAATTAGGATATCTTATTCTAAGCATAAACTGCCCTTTCTAGGAAGAGCTGGATGGGGGGAGAGATGAGGGGGAAGATTGTGGTGGGCCCATGTACAAAGTGCAGAGCTGGTCTGGAACTGGAAGAGGTGTAGAGCCAGAGGTGTGGAGCAAGGTCTTGTCTCATGGGCAGTGCTAGAGACCAGCAACCTGCTGTTTCTTAATTTGTGAAGAAAGGAGTTTGCCTTGACAGCATATCCTGTGGACCTTTTTTCCACTGCTGTGTCTAGTCCCAGAAGGAAAAAAAATGTCTCCACTGATCAATAGCTTTTTTTGACAGTGTGATGTAGCTGCAAAATTTGTTTTACTGTTTTACTGTTGAAAATAAATGTCAACATCCACTAGCCTTACTAAGAGATAGAACTAACCAAATTAGTCAGGAGGAGAATGTGAAGAATTAGTATTGTACTATTTTATTAGCTATAAACTAGCAAATATGGTACCATTTTATTAGCTATAAAAATATTCTAGGGCCGAAAAATATACTAGATGCTAATACTGTGGTTACTGATGTGAAACAATGTATTGAATCCATATTTTTAATAGATCTTGCTGTGCTATGACTCAGCATCCTTTTTCTTGGGTTGCATCTGTAATGGAGACAATTGGAGAGGAAAAGCCGTGCTTGGGTGGTGGTCTTAGGACTAGTCCTAGACTGAAGTGCCAGCTGGTGCGTGTCTTTTTGGCAGCCACTCAAGCTGTTGTTTCGTTTTGGCAGCCCTTGTAGCCAGAGCATGCTGCTTTCTCAGTTTAGACTGACAGAGAGATGTTGGTCCAAGGGTGTATTTTGGCACCCTAGGGCTAGAAAATTCTAGCTGTGCTGAGCCTGCTGTGTTGAAAGCCAAGTGTCCATTGTCAGATTCTCGTCTGTCTCACACTGCTTCATGTAGGAGCTTGGAGGAATGCAGCCTCCCTCCTACTTTGAAGTCTTTTTAAATTTTTTGCCACTCTGAAGGTATTAACCCCCTTGTAAGCTGCTAGAAATCAGTAGAGAACAGCTGATTTGAGCAGAGCTATGCTCATCCACAGAAGATGAGTATCTAGCTTTTCTTGCAAAAGTTGCCTTCTTGCAGATTTTCTTTGTCTTAAAAATGCACATCTTGATTGCTTATCTCTGCATGTAGATGCAGATAGCTTGCCTGTGCAGGGGAGTACTGCCAGCAGGACAGAAAAGAATCCCTAGCTATTTTAAACCTCTTCGTTTTTATAGTTGTTCTCTTTCTCAGCCTTTCTCTGCTTAGGGTGTTTATCCTCTGAGTGTTTGCCTTTAGTTTGAGTGGTCTTTTTTTTCTCTTTGGTTTTGGCTTTTTTTATTGAGTAGTTCAATTTGCTTTTTTATCTTTTCCTTTCTGAATAATACGTAATACTCAACTACTGCTTTTTTGGAAATACGTTCAGTGCCCATGTATGAGCTGTCCAGATTCTCATAATAAACCATCTGGTTATTCTTCATACCAGCGTCGGTGGCTCTTATATACTCTGAATCTGTGGGGCAGTGAAAAGACATTCCAGGCAAGTCAGTTCTGGAAGTAGCTTTTTGTGCTGCCCTCAGAGCCTACAAAACCAGTTTTCTCAAAACAGATATGTGGGGTTTTGTGTGATATTTATAATAGGTGGGTTTTGATTTTAGTAATAATAAATAAGCCAGTGTCTTGTGGCTTAGAGTGGAAAGAAGGCAAGCCAAGATTTGCAGGGAACTTGGAAACCTCCTGGTTTTTAGCGCTCAACTTGAAGTATCTAGTCGAAGTTTAATTTCTGAGAGTGCCTGAGTCCTGCTGCTCTGACAGTCAGGCTCCGTTTTAGGGCTTTGGGGTAGGCAGCCAGAACCACTGCCCGTTTGTCCTGCAGTTTGCTCTCTGGTGCCATACATAGCTTTAATGACACTGTGATGGTGGGTGTGAAATGGGTTGGTGCTTTTGATCTCATTTCTAATGGGTATGAAGTTGAAAAAAAATTCTTGCTTACTGGCAGTCTTGATAAAATGGGGTATCTATTGAATGACAGGGAAGAAAAGCACTTGTCCTCCTGAGAACTTACTCCCCTGATCACTCTGACAATATCTTGGTGAAGTGCCTGAATTTGGGCTGCTCTTCCTTCTGCTGTGAGTGCCCTGCAGCATGTCTACTATAGGGCAGCTGTTCTAGAATAGTAATTCCTGATTAACTCTTTCTGGGGTTGCTCTTCTCCTTGAGTAAGTGTATTTTATTCTGACTATCTTAACCCACTTCCCAAGTGGATTAAGTAATTTCAAAAGAAGACAGTCATAAGCCTTCAGAGAGGGAGTTAATCAAGAATAGATGCTTCATTTCAAATTCACGCCCTACCTTATTCTCAATTAACTGTATGTTTAGACCAGCCCTAAAACTCAACTAGTTCTCTAGGGTCGCTGCTCTGTCCGTCTCATCAGCATCCATCTACATCTTCAGAATGTCAAAACATTATGTTTTCTTACAAGATGGAGAAAAATTACTTTGTGGATAAAGAACAGAAGCCGAAAGCTTCTTTTTTTCTGGTTTTACCACACTTCTTACGTGATTTACAATGTTGTTGCCTTCTCTGTGTCTCAATTTTCACTCTTATAAAATAGGCATAATACCTTATCTTCCCTCAACATCCTTCAGGGAGATAGCATTCATCCAGATCCACATATTAGCACCCAGATTCCAAGTAGAGAGTAAGGGAGAGATATGTAGCCTGACAGATTGTCAGCTTCCGATCTCTGAGCCAGCATTCTTTCCAGTTTGGAGTTAGAAAGGAGAATTCAGTTTTCAAAACTGGCTTTGTACTTTGGTGTTTGTTGCAGGTTCTGAGCACTTGAGAAAGCTGGTGGTTTTTTTTTTAACTGGTGTTGCTGAGCACGTGAGCAAAACTGACTTGGTTTATTTCATTTTTTTATATGTACACACATGCACTTATACTAAATAATTGATTTTATACTACAGGTGCATAGATGAGCACTCTTCCCTGATGTTTGACTGAGTTGAAAGAAGAGGGAGAGAGAGGAACAGAGAAAGGAGAAGAGTAGTCTTACTTAGCTGCTGAAGAGCCAGGATAGTTGGCCATCTCTGGTCACAGAGGTCAATCACACAGTTTGGTGGTGATCCATGGATAATCTAAAGAATGTCTCTGAATTCAAATCTATATTTCCTCCTGCATATAAGGAGGAAGGAGCAGAAACTCTGTATTCCCAAATCCTATATTTATTTCATTTCCCACTTGCTTTATTTTGCAGGTGTTTTTCCAGGTCTGATCACCTCGCCCTCCACATGAAGAGACACATCTAAATATCGGTCAGCTTGGCATGGATGTCATCTGGGCTAAGTGTTGTAAGATGAAAGTGGAACTCAAGTTACAACGCGCTACCTTGCAGGAGAAGAGAACTCGATCACGTGTAATCCTCTGTACAGAGACCACACGCTCACACTGTCATGCACCCTGTTATACTTCAGTACGTACATCGATTCTTTATGCCTTGCCCCAGCTGGATGCGAGAAGATGCAGGCGAGGAATTGGTATAGAGGTGAAGTCAATGAGAAGGAACAATTGCTTACAGTACTTCATCGCTCTTGGATTTGTTTCCTCTGTTTGCCAATGGAAATCAAAGAAAATGGAGGAGGCTTCCCTGCAGGTGGATGGCAGTAGGAGGGGCTTATTTAACTTGCTTCTCAATGCAACTCAATAGGAGAATATGTCGTCTTGAAGTTGCATATTTGTAGCACTAACTTTCTTTTTAAATAGATGGGGGAAAACAATGACCTAGAAAACCAAATCCCAGTTTGGTAGCCAAAATTAACCTCTTGGTTCATTTGTTCTTTGTCTGAGAATTCCCAATGTTCAGTGCGTCAGACTTCTCACAGACACTTTGACCTGTCTTGGTTTTGGTTCTTCTTCCTAGAACTGAGCTATTGAGATCCTTTTAAGTCAATACCAGTGGCCTTAATGGCAGTAGACTGTGGAGTGACACTTGTGACACAAATACCCTCTTTTTGGCCTGAGTTTATGTAGACTTCATGGAGGACTATATTTTTGTTGGTTGTTTTTATTTTAATTTTTGTTTTGGCTATTGCACAACATATGCACTAGGGACTCTGGAAGCTGCTGCCATGACGGCTAAGTAGCCAAGGGATAAATCCCTGAGAAACAGCACCTAATATCTCTGTAGGCCTCACCTTATTGCCATAGCTAGGACTTCTTGTTTATTTGTTGAACAAAAAACTTTAAAAGCTTATTTGGAAGCTTAAACATTTTTTCTCTTTTCTCCACGAACAAGTGATCTTCAGAACTCCTTGTCTTCACCTGGATATCGGTCTGGGACTGGCCACACAGGCATGACTACAGGATTCCTTCCACATCATGTGAGCATGTTAGCCACAACCCACAGTGACTTAGTGATGAATTATGTTGCTTTTTCTTGCTGTTCTTCTATTAACCAATTTAAAACATTAGACTTTTGTTTGTGTAAAGAGCACCTGCAGACATTTTAATTTAAAGCTAATGTTTGTTGAGCATCTTACACACAAAATAATCCAAGCCAAAAATCCTGTTCCAGTCTCTGAGTGGGAAATCAAGAACCTCCTCCAAGTACAATGGCTTCATTCAGCATTAGCCTTTTAAAGAAATTATCAAAGTCCTCCTTTTCCATTCATCAATTTAATGCCGTAGCCCACTCCTATATGGAAAAATGTAACAGTATGAACAGTGAAGGAAGGGTTGGATTTTACATACAGCAGTGGGGCTTTTCCAAATGATTGGTCTAAAGTATTACTAACCTAGAGGTCCATTTTGGCCTACTGTGTGAACCATCAAGGAGAAGTGGAGGTCTCATGCTCATCCTTCAGTCCTATTGATAATTTGATTTTGTTGGCTCAAAGTGGATTGAAGTCTTCATTACAAAAGAAAAACAAAAAAATGTATCTTACCATAACTTGCATTTGAAACTATTTGGCACTGGCCCTGACTCCAAAGACTGCATTTAGGACCATAAAAATGGCCTATGCAAGCAGGCAGGTGGTCATTAGGTTGTATATTTTGTATATTCTGGGACCATCCCTACAAGATGTGTCTAGAAATGAAACAAAATGGCGCGTGGTCCACAAATGGTTGCTGCTCTTTTATACTGTATTAGCCAACTGCCCTTCTTTGACTGTTTTGACTCATTGACTGTTAAATATTTCCCTTAATTTATGTTTTGGGAGGTAAAACTGTACTCTTAAGGGAAAAAAGAACAAACAAGAAACTTGATAGATGTTTAAGAGCCGTCACCGGGATCCTTGGCACTTGAATTCTCAGCATGTTGCAACCTTTGGTTCCAGTGAGAGATTGAATTTAATCAAAAGATGCTGTTTTTCCTCACAGTTTTCACAAAACACTGTGACTGTCAACTGAACACTTTGGGGACAGGGGGGAAATACGATGTCTGGCCCATATGGCATGAAATATGGACCAAAATCTAACCATCTTTTAGGGACAATGATGTAACATTTGTGATAAGAGCATGAGAGAGAGCAAGAGAGAGAGTGAAAGAAAGAAAAGAAAGAAAGACAGAAAGAGAGAGAGAACAAAACCTGAGTTTATTCCAAAGATTTAAAACTAACTATACTCTATATGTGTATATATATATGCTTATATATATGTATACATTTTTAAATTGCGGAGCACTGCTTGCTGACAATCTCGTATTTCTCTACTTCTGTATTTGCATACTTTTTATGGCCATTCCACCCAGCTGTTCCACTGGGACTGAGGGCCCTAGAATCCAATTTGTGTTGGAATATATAGAGCATCCTGCCAGATGTCTAATGGGAACTGAAACCTCAGCTGTGTGAAACTGTAGAGCATCTAGTCAGTGCATTAGACTAAAAAACGGATAAGAGAATCCTAGAATTTCATTACTGTGGTGTCCTAAAGTGTGTGCTCTCAAACCCACCACTATGATATTCATTGGCTGTGAACCTGCATAAATATCCTCCTTTGACCTCTTAACACACCTGCCTTTAGACATGCTATCAGTAGTCTACAAAACTTAATAAAGTGACAGTTTAAGCACCAGACTCTTTAAAATGGAAAAAATTCAAGCAAGACTGTTTATTTACTTCCAGTTGTCATTCATGGTCTTGTTGACATCTTATTCAAATATGGCAGAACAAGGGCCCCATGGAAAAAAACCATGCTGAAATATGTGATTATTTTGTTGTAGAGGCAGGCCTACATCTAAATCATGGATCCAAATTGCCTAAAAAAACATAGAGAAAAGGGGGATAAGAGACTTAACCAGATTTCTGATTTCTCAGGCTCTCTCTGTAGCAGGTCTGGAACTCTGAAGCCAAATTTTGAGCTTTGGGACCATCTCTTCTATTTATAAAGGGAGATATTTTTCACCTGTATACATGATGTACTAAGTCAATCTCTGGACTTCAGTTTTTGGGTGCTTATATGCAAGTGTCTTAGTCATTACTAAAATTTTGAACCACAGCCGGTATTTTGTAGAAGGAGTCTCCATTTTGGAAAGGCATAATTAGTGACACATTCCAGGATTCGTTTTTTACAATGACAGATTTTTTTTTCTTTGCAGATATTTTAAGCTGTGCACTTCAAATTTGTGTAATCTGTTATAGCTAGATCCTTTTTGGGCTTGTCTCCTTGCTGAAGTTGTACAGTTGTCCTCTATTTGTAAACTATGAGTAGAAACAAGACTAATGAGGAAAGGCTAATCATCTCTGTAAGGCTTCTTGGAAGCAAACCTGTAAACAGATGAGTTGGTGACATCCAGCTGTAGAAAGGAGAAGCTTAACCTTGTTTCCTTCATGCTACATTTATGCCTATTTGCAAAAGAGAAGCTGTTATGAGAAAGTCAGATTGTGGTTTCCAAGGCCATGGAACTATAGGTTAAGAACAAATCGAAACAAGTCTCACAAAACAGCGTACGTAGAAGAAGCAACTAAAGCAAATGTGAGTTGTTGTGAATAGCTAAATAATATTTTGCAGCAGGGCAGTCAGCCATAGAGTCATGCAGGTGGGAAGGAGCCTCCAGAGGCCATCTTGGCCAACCTCCAACTAGAGCCGATTGCTCAGGGCTGTATCCAGCTGGGTTTTAAATATCCCCAAAGATGGAAATTCTACCATCTCTCTGTGCAAGCTGGGCCAATAGTTGACCACCTTATGGTTAAAAAACCCACAACTTTTTAAATCCATGTGTCAAGCAGGAATTTTTCATGTTCCAACTTGTTTTCAATGCTTCTTCCACTGTGCACCTCCAAGAAGAATCTGGCTTCTTCTCGACGCCCTCTGTTAGGTATTTGTAGACAGCAGTAATATCTACCCTTACTCTTCTCTTCCTAAGACTGAACCATGTCTCTCAGCCTCTCTTCATCCACCGTGTATTCCAGAACCTGATCTCCATGGTAGCTCTCTGCTAGACTCACTCCAATATGTCAGTAATTTTCTTGTAGTGCAGAGACCAAACCCAGAATATTCCAGATCAAGATGTATTTCATATGCTACAGTGTTGATATAATTTATTTATTCTGGATTTTTCCATTTTCTAATTGCGACAAGCTATACTCTATGACAAGATTCTATTTTGAAAAGTGATTTATGAACAATCGTTTAGGAAGCACCAGTATAAAGAGTTTTCTAATCAGATTTGCTAAATCTGTGTATAAAAATATGCTTCTAGAAATACTCTTTCTATGCTGCCAGTCTGAGGTCTGGCAAGCAAAATTCTGTTTTTCCAACACAATCGTTGCTGGTTTACCTTAAACTAAAAAAAAGTAGTTTCAGTCATACTATATCAAATATGAAGACACATGGTGTTGTATTTTAGTCACTTTTTAGGCAAAACCAACACTACAGTGCATCTTTGTTCTGTTTGGTTTTCCCCTTAAGAGATAAAAAGCCACTTGAAATATTACATGTGTTTTATAAAGGTTGGTCTAACAGAAAAGGGGATTCCAGAGTCCAAAGTATTTTTCACTATCCTAGAGTTGTTCCTTTTTAATAGCCAGTACTCAGCCTAAAAAATTATATTACCTGGATAAATTGGCAAATGAAGAAGAGAAGGAACAGAGTGAAATCCTAGATTCTTTCAATGTCTTGGACAAGGCCCTGAGCAATCTGATCTAACTAAAATGTTTTTTAAACAGAGGGTTGAATTAGGTGACATCCAGAAGTATCTTCAAACATGATTTTTTCTGTGTTTCTATGATTCATTTCAGAGTTCTCGCTGATTAAATGTGTACTGGTTCCAGTTCTTCCCAGTCTTGTGCTGATGGAACAGAACTTCATAAGGTTTCTTCATGAGGGAGACTTAGGAGGAAATCTTAAAATAAACCAAAACCCTTAGCAAACCAGTTTGAAGCAGTATCATACCATGAGATGTGTCACAGCTGCAGGGACCAACCAGATACTATGGAAACAAGTTTGCTAGCCCAAAAGACCCACGTGATGTCTCAGAAATGGTTTCCAGGACCTGAAATCTAAGGCAACATAGATTTTTACAAAGGTGAACATTAAATTTTTTTTTTTTTCATTCGTTCTTATTTTCCTCGGGCTTTTTGGATTTGGGTTTACTCTTTTTTTAGCTAGCACATTTCCACTTAATACATGGAAAGCACTGACCAAACACAGTTGGGGAAGAAGAACCTGAATGCGAGAGGACACCCCCCCCACCCCCCCAGGTCCTTGCTTTTGGAACTGTTTTAACTTCGGGAGTAAAAAGATAACTAAACACTCGGGTGTATGGCTAAGATGGAGTTGATCAATATGATACTTGCAGTGACTGACTGTATCTTATCTGTGACCTTTTCGATATCTACAGAATCAGGCTTTTTCCCTCATTTTTACCTATCCCTAGACAATTTGGGCTTTTTAGCTGTCTCCAACACAAAGGTTGCTCCTATTGAACACAGTTTGTTTATCTGTGTACAAAAGAGGTCATAATTGGTGCTTTTGACAAAACTGATGAAAATCCAACTTGCTTAAGTGTTTCATTTTCTCTGCCTGTTCCCTTAATATGTGTCAAAATATTTAAATTTAAAAAAAAAAAAAAAAAAAAAAGGAAAATTTTGTAAATAATTTAATGTTATTAGGCCAGCACCCAGTGGATCAAGGGCTTTTATTCCTGATTTCATTCAGGACTTGGCACATCCTGTCATTCCATCCGGTAAGACTGCTTTTACGCTTTCATATCCTGGGTGATGCCTCTAACCCAACACTCTTCTAAAGTTCTTTTTGCTGATTTCGGATAGAATTGCACTTGCAAAGATCCCCACATACCGAGAACAAAACCAATGTTTAACAATAACTCTATTTAACTCTGTCTTGAAAGATGAAAATAATTTCCTCCCAAGATACTACAACTCCTCATTGACAAATTTTGCCTGTCTTTCATTAGCATTAAATCTACGCCTTCTTGAATGATCATTCCCAGATCAGGCTTGGATATTCTTCTTCCTTTTGTCACATATGTGTCACTTTTTATTAATAGTCTAGGGATGACTACTGCAGTCTTTCTTCTCCACAGCTCTACACTGGCTTCAGTGGCAAGATTTAGCATTGTAAGCACTGTAGGATCTGGCCTACCAGGTACTAAGATCTGTCTCATAAACTTGAGACTTTCCTCCTCCCTTAGAGGAAGAAGCTCAAGACATACTCGTGCTATATAAGTTATATATATAATGATATAATTGTATATATGAATTATATACATAAAAATATGGAGATGGGGAGTAGGCTGCCTTTATCACCTCAAGAATGGGTTTCCCTACCTGAAAACTTGCAAATGCAGGCGTCATTTTTCAAACAGGGTTTTATAGTTTTCCTTAATGTTAATGGCATTTTTTGTGTAATAATTGGTTGGAACTCTTTGCAATTTTCAAAATGAAAGCGTTGATGATTTTTTTTAAGTGCATTCGTCCTAACTTCTATATATTGCCAGAAAACAGGTTCTCCACCCTATCTCTGTGGGTGTGGATGTACAACAGTATACTGTATATACCTACACAGAAGAGGAAACTGAGCTACTGACTTACACTTTGTAGTAGCCAACCGTGCCTATTGCTTTGATTTAGGGAGGGCCCTTGCTGTTGCCACTGCGTTTTAGGAATCATGTCAGCTTCTCTAGGAAAGTTTTCAACAATGCTGGAAAATACATGTTGCTGTGTACTGTGAATGAGTAGGCTGCAAATTTGGGGAGTGGGAGGGGAGGTGGGAAGGGAGGGGGATGAGGGCTTAGCATGTACACACTATAAGTGAACTAGAATGGACAGAAAGGTGACAATTTTAGCCTTTATTGTTGGGCTCTCGGGGAAATGAAAAGCTAACACGCAGTCCCTGAAAGGCCTGATGGCTGAAGGGCTGATCTTTACTTTGTATTTTGCAACATACATTTTACCCATCACTCTGTATTTTAAACCCCAGGCCTGTCAGATTCTGGAAGCAGATCAAAACACTGGTTTAAACACTACTATGTTACCAAGGCCATGTCTCTACCAGGAAGTTGCCCTACATTAAAATATCAGTCTAGTTAAAATCACTTTTTAGCTGCACCTATTACTTGATTGCCTGGATTGAGTTTGCATTGGCATGCTATGCAGTTAAAATGAAGTGTTAAGAAATGCTTCAACCAATTAAGATACCTCTACAGGAAGGTTCTTGCACCAATTTAAGTACCTGGTTTTGAAATCACTGCATATAAACCATGACAACTTTTCTCTTAGAAACAAGGCCTTAGTTTAGCATGTCTACTCATCTAGCTGAAAAAATAATAATGCAGGCTGAGATTTTTTTTTTCTTGCTTTGGAAAGTGGCCTGTTTTCTTTCTTATCCTTTGAAACCTTTCTTGCTCTCTACTACACATTTAGACTTTTGTTTGGGGGATTTTTTTTTAGCAACAATAAAAAACAGTATGAATGCTCCCTATTTAAAATAAAAAACAACACTGCTTGAAGGACTTTCATTTTGCACTATAATTTTTCTTTTACCAGATGTGTCTGACAAGTGCATTTTGGAGATGCCCTCGGTCACGTTCTCTCAGGCCTACTCTGGTATTTCTAATATATCACAGAAGTACCCAATCTTGTAGCCCTCAGTTCTGCCTTTTTTTGACATTTTATTTTTTTTAAGCTTTTTATATATATATATATATATATAAATATATTACTTTGTCAGTTTTTTTGCTGTACAAAAAGTCTTAAGATTTAAAAATATTATTTGTATTATATGATGGTGGTATGTTAATGTTACAAAATTATTAATGAAGAAAAAATTTATTTTTGTTACTGGTCTGTTTCATAATTCTTTTTTAAATTGGTATATTGTAAGATATCTATGCAAAAATGTTATGTGACGCATTTTTATTTAAGAATGTAATATGTGTAATAAACAGTAGAATGTGTTTGGCCCGACAGTGTTTAGTGTGCCTTGTATATTATTTCTTTATGAAAACTTCTGTGAAATGGCTTTTGAATATCAGTTAAGGCTACGGTTCTGTAAACAGTTATTTACATAAAGTATATAACTTCTAAGTATGCTTTAGCTTATTAGAATCACATTTTTGGATTTAAATAGTTTCTTTTTTAATGTATTTTATAACAGTTCAGGTGTTGCTTATATTCATGCTGTATCACATGTTGCTTTTGGAAAAGATGCTCAAGAAGAAGGTTCTTATCCTTAAAAGCTGACAAGATTTGGCTTGTAATACTGCTTCTGTTGGAGTCAGTGACCTCTTGTTACTCGACAGTTCACACTGGTTGAAGATTTCAGCCAGTATTACTTTTGTAAAAGATACAGAGAACACTTGCGTTGCATTTTCCATGCCTAGCTTTAAACCATTTGTCAGCCGTTGGTCAGAATAGGACTAAACTTTGAGGCTCCTGGGCACTAGTGCTACGCTCTAGTCTGTGTATCAGGCTGTCTCGCAGGAGTGCAGTATTGTTCTCTTTCCCCCACCTCAGTCATTTAGTCTCCGTCTTTAATGTCTGCAAAATTGCAAGCACAATTGAATCCACCTGGATGCTCAAGTACTAAAAATGTATTTAGGCATTAAAAACAGTCATTCTGAGCACAATTACTCTGTAGTGTCATGGCAGAAAATGAAATTACTTTTTCAAGTTGGGCTGGTATCCCTTTAGGTTTTTGCTGTCTTGTGCTCACACGCTGCAGCAACCTCAGTGGGCATTGCATGTGAACATCCTATAGGGCTCATCTGATGCCAACTTGCTAGCTTTTATTTCTGGGACAACATGCCCCACTTGCCCTGTTGGGAAACCTGCCAGGACTGGCAGAGGGTAGGATTCCCCTCCTGATAGCTGCATCTAGAAGCCCGATGACCATTCTAACCTACACATTTATACTCCCTCTATAGCTAATGAAGAGACATATCCAGAGGTGACTCACTCCAGGGGATGAGTTGAATGCAAAAGGAGCTGAGGTGATACCAAGCATTTCTGGAAAGCCCCATGGTAAGTTGGAAGACAAAAGTCCCAGTGATGCCCATGGCTGCTCTGGTCACTCAGGTTGTATCAGATATTTGATGATGGACCTAATTTGTAGTGTTTGGGTGTATGTTAAAAAACAGCTCTTGGCCACTGGAAAAGGGTTCAGCACAGGTCAAAATGTTGGGCTTGTGTTCCAAGTGGTCAAAATGCACAGTGCTCTGGCTGTTTCAGTGTGGCAGTGATATCTTGGTGTCACTCTTACAGAGCATGAACGACTGAGGCAGTCAGTTGTCACAGAGTTTTTGGCATCCTACCATGAAAATACAAGACTCAAGAGACAAGACGGTCTCTTTGTTGTAGGTTGAAGTATTTGCACGATGTAGGTATGAATGGAGTTATGTATGACACAGAATTCTTTCTGCAAATAGAATTTTGACTTCATAGCCTTTTTTCTTGTAAAGACAAGGTCCAGGTTCCTTCCTTTGCTTTATTCCTTGAAAACCTCTGGAAGCTTTTAGCATCTCACCTGCCTTGAGCTTTCTGACAGTTACATGTCTAGACAAAGGTACTTCTAGTGTAAATTAGTCCTCTGCTCTTCACCCATGAGAGAGGCTTCCAGAGAGCTCTGGAACAATCTTTCTGAATGAAACTGGGGCAGCATGGCTGGTTTTTTGGCCTGTATTCAACTGGCATGAATTGGAGGGAGGATTAGCAATTACAGGTCAACATATAACCAGTTTGTTTTCCAGGAACTTTCAGAAAATACAATGCTTTTGCTATCATACAATTCCTCTTAGAAGCAAGTAGGTTAATAGTCTGCAGGAATAGCTGTCAGACACTTCCCTGGGCTGGAGGCCAGGGAAAAGATGTACGTGAAAGAACTCCTTCTTTCTGAAATTGTTCAGGTAACACACAGTCACACACCTTGGGCATCTCCCACTGTTGCAGTGCAGAGTTCTCTAAGGAAAGAAAAGAAAAATGTATTCATTTCTAGGATTAGGCTGCATATGACCATCCTGTTGAGCTCATCTGATGCAAACTCACCATGTGCAAACTTTGCATGACTTTTCAGACATGGTTCCTCTCCTTCAAATGCATCTCAGCTGAAGCGGAGAAGGGCTGAGGTGTCCCTACCCCTTTCTCGGGCGGTAGGAGACTGAGCAAGCTCAGCAGTGTCTAGGAATGACTCTGCAACATGTGGATAGCTGGTGGGCAGCTCTCTAGTAGAAAGAGGTTGCCAGCTGCATTAGTTTCCTCAAGTATCATCTTTTCCAAGCTACTTGAGCTGAAAAAAGAAAAAAAGAAAAATGCTTCCTATGAAACTTACAAATGTAGATTTTCCCTCCCTCTTTATTTTTGGCTTTACCTCACCTTTTCCTAGTGAGAGTAAATAATGAGAACAGAATTAAAAGTGAATGAAAGCGAGAGTTGGCCACCAGAATTATGCTATTTTAGTGCTTTAAAAAAATATTTGTAATACTTCTGTGTTTAATTATTTTTTAAAGATGTCAGTAAGTTTTGATATAAACAGTTTTTCATGAACAGTTCCTGGCTACCTGACTGGAAGTCTTTCCAGAGGCCCAGTCACAAACCATGTCTGCTGACTTAGAGCTCCTCGTGTACCTCAGTGGTGCTGAGAGCTGATGAGGGTTATTGGAACTATTGCTTCTAGGGGCCTTCTGTGTCCATGGCTTGTCCATTGATTTCAGTTTTCTGGAGATCTTATGTCTGAAACCATAATGGATGCATCCTATTTTCAGAGACCGTTCCTCATGTAACCACATGGTTTCAGACTCATTGTCTGCTTATGTTCTGGCTGGTTAATGTTCAGTGATGGAGAAGCAATAAAACCGAGGCAAGATGAAGCTGTGCTGTATCTTAGTTACCTAATTAGTCTTGAGTTTAAAATTCCTCAGGGTTTTGGGGGCTCTTCCAAACTCAGTCAAATTTATCTGCTGGACTTTTTGGGAGTGCAGACTGAACAAAAGCATCTCAAACGGGTGGAACAGGATAGGTGTACCTCAAATTCAGCTTGAGTTCCTCAAATAATGTGGAGTGTGGGGACCAGAAACCAGAGTCCCAATCCAGGTGAACACCTTCTGGTCCAAGGTTCCTATCTAATATTTGTAATTTACTAAAGTAATCAGAAGGCACTTTTTCCCTTAGGATACAGTCTAGCTAGTGTTAGCAAACCTAGGAATAGTACTAATCCAATAAGTAAAGAGAAGTATGGTCAAGTGATTTTAGAAGTATTTTTGGATATTCAGGAAGAATCTTTGAGATCCTGCCCTTCACAAAAGTCTCTTACCCTTTTGACAGAAAGCTGCAAAATAAATACAAGTTCCTAAAATTCAGTGATGAGAACATTGGCCTTCTGAGTAAATATTTTGATCCCTAAAATATACATTCCTTTCCACCTCTTTCCTGTGACCCTGAAATACTGTGTCTAGCTGATGGTGCAGAAAGAGCCACTACAAGGAAGGTAATTTGTAAGAGGAAGGAGGACACAGCTCTCCTAATCAGAACAATGCCTAATGCTCTGGGACTCAGCAAGAGCTGCCAGAGTATAACCTAAATATGGTTCATGAGCTGTGGCACAGAGTGGAAGGTCTCGGCTACAGATCTTTATCTTCATGTAAGATCACATGACTAGCTCCAAGGCATTGCCACAAACATGCTGAAATCCCAAGTAATTAATAAACCTTAACTGTTGCCATTCAGCTTTTCTTTTCTGATGCTTATCTTGCAAACATTTCCCTAAATCCTCTCAACCCACTCTGAACCACCTCATCTCTCTCCTTTTTCAGGTTTTTATTCTTCCAGATGACAATTTCCCTTCTTACCCCAAAACCATTATCACCCCTTTACATTTAACTGATTAATTGATATTTAATGATTAAATTATTATTAAATGATAAATTAGATTTTCCTCGTTGTGAAGGATGAATTATAGAGAGCTAAAGTGATCACTGTTCAGAGACCCAAGAAATAAAATTGTGGCTGGGTTACTCTGCACCTCAGAGAATATAACTATGTATTGGTGAGTCAATGGTATGACACCCAAGGAACATATGTGCTTGTCAGGTATAGTTGTTGTGGATGTAATGGTGCACTTCACTTGTAAGAGAGAAGTAGCAATATGTTAATTCATATAAACCAGCAATTTAACGAAGTTTGATAGTAGATGTAACAGTGGTTTAACAAGATTTGATGGCACGGTTCACTTGATATTTACTGCGCAGAGGACAGGGTCAGACAAAACTCTCAGGGAGACCTTCCCGTTGAGTCACAGAGGTTCAGAATGGACCCCCTTGCTTTCTAAACTCCTTCTTAGAGAGGAGTCTAGATGCGGCTGGATTCGTTCCTAGTCCCAGACTTGGTCAATGGTTTGTGTCTAAAGGATTATATATGTGCAATTGATCCTTTATACCACTTGGCTAAGATTTCAAAGTTTAGCATGCTCTTAATCACTTACTGAGAATCTGCTGCAGCAAGAAATCTCTCAACCTTGAGGAGTAACCTAGAGCGGTGTCCCTACTCAAGGGGTGATCCTGGCATGCAGCCTGATGCCACACAGGAGAGCTCAACAGGCCCTGGGTTGTCTGAGATTTATGGAGTGAGATAACTGACTCATAGTCATATTTACATAGCGACTACAAAAGTTAGTTTCTTCCAAATTTGGCTTGAGTCGGGACATTGACCAGCACCGTGGTTAGGTGGATGCATTGTTCAAATTAGCCCTTGGCTATTGTATTGTCACCTGTTTCCCCCCAGATCCGCTTTGAGTAGGATACAGCCATCACAACCAGATGCATCCGTTATGATCACCACTGGTGGTTATCGGTTGAATAGGGTTATAGGAAATACAGGTCAGGTTGGGGGCAGGGCGGGAGTACACTGCCACACTCCACCTTGTGATCATCTTACCCTCATAGAGTGGTGGTACGATCACCTCTTGTTTCTGTGCCATAAATGGTATATTGATAGATTGTGCACTTAGAGATCCCCAGTAAGTAGGTAGTGAAGCACTGCTATTTACTATGTATTGGCTTGTATGTTTTGGGTGGTTGGAGTTGGATTATTTGTTTTATCATGTACCAAACCTTTATATACAATATAATTGTAAGCAATAGACATATTAAAGTTAGAGTTGATAAAATCACAACTGGGTGAAGTGTGAAATTAAAAAATTCCGTTGCTATTGGGGACCATCCAAGAAGAGTTTCCTACAAATGGTGTTCTCCATCCTTCTTTACTCTTTCCAAGACATGATGTATCTCTTCTGTATCATGATGAACAGTGATTAGAGATTTGTGTCCATTGTTTTGGACGTGTTCTAGCAGTTGACACAGGTCATCACGTTGTAGTAGCTTCTTCACCAATGTAAGATTCGTCCCCATGGGGGTAAGGCAATAAATCTTGACTCAGTGTATAATTAGATTATAACAATTGATAAGATGTAACAGGAGCTGAATAATTAAAGTCACATTCCATAATTTTAGTAAAGTTATAAACACAAATATTTGAGTGATTACTTTTAGATATCTATAATAATGTTATGTACGAAATAAAATCGCAAAGGGTTCTCATACAAACACATCCTTTTCCTATATACAAGTACAGTTTCAGGGCCTTCACTGGGATGTATTTAAAAATGACAAACATTTTGTTCAGTGTCAAGACAAATGTCTTGGGCTTTGATGGTGTTACTCTCACAAATAAATCCTTGTTGTTCCCATATAACACATGTGTTAACATCAATAATTTGCCATCTGTTTCTGTTTTGTTGAGCCCATACTCAGTGTTCTAATGGATAGAGTGTAGCTCCATTGTGATTTAATCCTAGTGCAACGATTGGGTATACGGTGTATACCGAAGCATTACGTATTGTTAAGACAAAAGCTGTGGCCTTATTGTTGATGGGGTCATAAGCAAAACTGACAAAATACCACCAAGACTGGAATTCTTTTTCAAATGTATTTGCATTATCTGAAATTCCCTTTTGAATTTCAGTGGGTAAGGTGCCATCTTCACCTGCTCTTATAATTGCTGCTATCATATATTACATTCACAGTGGAGTTTTGAGTACAGCTAAGAGCTAGAGAAACATCATTTTGGACTACACCAAGTACATCCACAATCATTTGGTGGTCCCTTCTATTAATTCTTTCCTATTGAGGCAATACGTCAGATAAGAGCCATTGATTAGTTTCCAGTGCTAATAGTAAAGACTGCAATGGGTGTTCAATTTGTTTAAATCACTTCTTGTTCTGCTCATTTTATAGTAACATGAACACAGCATTTCCATTTGCCATCCTGTGGGGTGCTATAAGAGAAAATAGAGACTTGTTTTGGTGGAGGTTACCCCATCAAAAAGAAGGAAAAATCCATCATGCACTAATTTTGTGGTTTGCACCACTGTATCAGTAGCTTCCCAGGCAAGTGGGCCATGAGGTTTAAAGTCATAGGCACATTACTAATGGGTGGTAGAATGACCGTCACAGGCTGTCCTGACTGTAAATGTCATCGGATACTCTCTCTTCCCAGTCAGTGGAGCGCTAAACTCAGTTTTAGCAAACAATGCTTGGCTTACAGGGCTTCCAGTGGGTCTGTATTGATTAGTTAACTGATGGAGTAGTTTGGAATGTCTCATATCCCATTGAGTCTCACATGGTTTGAGATTCCTTTTCAATAAGACATTAGCTCTTTCTACCATCACATTTGATTGAGGGTAGTATGGGGTATGGAACCTCCATTTAATTCCCTCTTGTTTTGCCAAATCTCGCGCTTTCTTACACAAAAGATGTAAGCCATTATCACTTTCGATAACATCAGGAGTAGGTAGATTTGAGAACCAGATAATAGTCCTCACACTGTATTTAGCCCATCGGCTTTCTGACAGTTGCCACAAGCAAGCTGGAGCCTGCCTCCACCCATGTGAGGATGTATTGATATCCCACAGAGAATCTAAATGGTCCTATATAATCAATTTGCCATGTAGACCATAAAGTTTTCCCTTCACTGATAAGTAGAGATGGTGCTTTAACGGGATGATCTGCTTTTAATTTTAGTCTACACTGGGGACATTTTGTAAGAATAGTTTCACAAGTTTTTCTGTTTATAGGCCAGCCTTTACTTTGTGCAGCAGAGTGCATCTTTACCTGTGTGGCCTAGGTTTTGATGTAACCCAGTCAATACCATTCGGGATTTAAGGTGATTTTCCTAATTTTAGTTAGCTCATCTACCTTTTGATTCCACTTTGTGGATGGTTGATTGTCCTTAGCATGAGCTTTTACCCATCCCATCTTGAAAAGTGCTTTCCTGCATGTATCTAGTAATAATTGCCAATCTTTGCTTCTCCAGACTGGGCTCTATTTAATTCCCAATCCAAGGTTTGCCACTGACAGAGCCACTGTGTGGCACAAGCCCACAGAGCAGTAGAGTTTATGTAAACATAATTTTTTTTTGCAGCTGCCAAAGCAACCGTTCTTATTTCTCCTAACTGTGCACTGCCTTCACCTTCTTCTGTTACTTGTTTGCTGGTGGTAATATCTAATACAACAGCCTTATATTGCCATTCTTTTGGCTGAAGCATCCATAAAACAGATGTTTTCTGTTGTACCCTCAGTGAGGGGCGGTGCATCCAGAGTGGGTGAAGGTTTAAAAGGCTGTTGTAACACTAAAGGATCTGTGTTCATGGGCAGCTGTAATTTGGAAATCTTAGTGTGTCCTTCAGTTAACTGCATATTTTCTGCAGCTCCTGTTAGGTAGGCATACCATTTTCTGATGGAGGGGTTTTGTGCAAGTCCTTCTGGGGAAACAGTCCCACCTAGCATTGCTTCTAGTAAATTAAATGGTCCACTAGTTTGCACGAGTTCTCCCTGATGTATTTTCTCAACTTGTTGTAACTGCTTGGACTAAAGAGAAAAGTCCCTTTTCCCATTCAAAGTATTGTTGCTTTGTTTCTTTAAATGCAGTTGAGCTGAACAATAAAGGTCTTTTTGGCCCATCAGGGCCACTTTGGAACAGGTTACAGTAAGTTGAGTGTTTGGAGAAACCCTATTTGACTGTAATAGGCTGGCAGGGGTGACTAGTGCCAGTGACTGGTATGTTTTTAATTCTTCATTAGAGTTTTGGCTACCTTTTTATGTTCTCATTTTCACTCCCAGAGTTTGCCTTTCCATAAGAGTGAGTATAGTGGATGGGAAATTATAGAAAGTCCAGGTACATGCTTTCTCCAGTATCTTAACAGTTCCCATTAATTGTTCTAGCTCCTTCCTTGATTGGGCATTTACAGCTCTTTGATTTTTCTTGAGGTATCTGGAGGAATCACTGCACTGCCTGCTATCCACCAAGTACCTAAAAATTTTATTTCTTTACTGGGTCCCTGACATTTTCTGGGTGGAATCTCAATTTCTGCTTTATTTAGTGCTTGTCATGCTGCTGCTGCCGCTGCTTCCTCCATCTTCTCAGGGGAAGTTCCCCCAGTCAGAATATCATCTATATATTGGTACAGTTTCACACCTTGGGGGAATGAGACTGCCTGTAGCAGTTCAGCAAGTTCATGAACAATTCCGGGTGAATGTTTATACTGCGGTGGGAGTCTGTTAAAGGTATATTGTATACCCTCCAAAGTGAAAGCAAACTCCACTTTATCCTCCCCCTTTAAGGGAACCATAAAGAACGTATCTTTTGCGTCTCGCGTCGCCATCCATGGGTGTACAGCTGCTTGCAAAGTAGCTGTTAAGTTTGCAGTGTTTGGAACAGCAAATGGGGCTGTACTGGCACTCGGACGCCGATAATCAATTGTTAAACGCCACCTCCCGTCCGGTTTCCGAACTGGCCAGACAGGTGAGCGATGCGAGGAGTGGGTTCTGGAGAGAATTTGTCGTTTCTCCAAATCAGCTGTGACTTCAGAAATTTCATTTCGTGCGCAGCAGAGATGGGACATTGCAGCACGTTGGTAATTTTTGAACCAGGGAGCGCAGGGGCTGTGCGAAGTACCCGCGCTGCCGCCTCCGGGGTCTGCCGGGGCTGCGGCCGGTGCCCGAGCTGAAGGAGCACACGCTGCCGCTCGGCAGTGCCAGGGCCGGCCCTCTAAAAACATCCAAACCTAAAATATTTTCATGGTGATTTTTAGTTGCAAAGTGAGTAGTGTCCATGTGCTTCTGGCCCGGGAGCCGTCAAGGGACCTTGGCAGCTTGACAGTAACACTCCCCTGTCCACACCGCTCATCTTAACTCTGCTATCTGGATCGCACACCCAGCTTCTCAGCACCTTATTGTGTTAGTATGGACATTTGTGCTCCCATATTTATTAAAAACTTCACCAATTGTCTCTGAGGACAAACTGGAGTTAAATGTATGGGCCATTATCACTTATCCACTGGTAAACTTCCACTTTCTGGACAGACAGGCCCAATCATTATCTGGACATTACTCATTTTTTTGTTTCATGCCCTGCAATTCTTCCCTAGAGCGGAAGGGATTGTGTCACTTTCTGGGGACTGGCACCGGAGGAGTTGAAACCAGACTCAAGACAATGCCCGTAGGCTGACCTGGAAGGTTGGCCCTGGGAATGCCCAGGGTTAATCCATTCCTCCATAATCCATTCCTGCATAATCCAGTCCTCCCTTCTCAACAGTCTGTTTGCCAGTTTTAAAATTTGTTTACCTTTGATCTAGTTTCGGTTCTCTCTTTCAGGGGTCTTACTTCGTGATCTCCTCCAGGGGCTTCAGGTTTTGTTTTTCAGCTGATGCATCGTCCCAGCTCATTTCAGCTGGAGTTAACAGTGTCATGCATTAATTCTGCCTATGTAAGGAGTTGCTTGCGGTCGTTTTGTGTCTTGCAGATACAGCCATCACAGCCAGATGCATCCATTATGATGGCGGGAGGGTCACACTGCCATACTAAGTCCTCCTCTTTCTCAGAGACCCCATTCCTGTAAAGTTAGTTAGGCGCTGGGCCTGGGCCTCAGCACAGCCCAGACTGAGTTAGGAGAGAGGGGGCGAAATGCTCTTCCCTGCCCCTCCAGGACCAGTCTGCTGCCCTTCGGAGAGGCAGGGATCAAGGCAGGGGCCTCTCAAAAGGGCGCCTCTCTCCCCTCAGGTCTCCTGGCAGATGCTGGCCTATCCCCACAGGCACCTGTTGGCATGACTGCAACAGCAAGCCCTACTGTGTGCCTGAGCAGCTGGAAATTGTGGCAGTGACAGCAGGAGCACTAAGGGTGAAGGAAGCACAGGAGGAAATGTTCTCCTCCCATCAGGAGGGTCCTTTCCCTGCACATGGAAGCCATGCCACCCGCTCCCTGAACAGTGATTCTGTCACCCTTCTGTCCCCATCCCATACTTCACTCTTTGGAGTCCCTCTTGCAGAGCTGGCCATGCTTTCTACTGAACCATGAGGGTTTTCTTTTCACAGTGCTGGTATTGAAAGAACTATAAACCACCACCATGTTCTTCATGGTGGGGATTTCAAATAACCCCTATCTGCTTTTCTCTCAGCATCTGTGATGCTGGATGCCTGCCCTCCCAAGCCATGGTGTGGATAAAAACCAGCTACCTAGGCATCCACGGGTCACATTTCCATTACTAAAGTTAACAGGGACATAGCCCAGTTGTCCGTGCCATTAAATTGCTGGTATGGCCCTGTCAGACACCCCCCACAACACCACCTGGGTATGACTCAGGGCTAGCAGGTGTCCACAGGCAGCCCACACATGGGTACTGTTTTTGGAGATTGTGTGAGGAGAGGTGAGAGATTTCAGTGGTGTGAGACATAAGCAATGCTGAGCCAGTCAGCCTCAGGAGCGGAGAGGCACCAGGTGTGTTTACTTGTCTGTATGAATGCCTCCAGCACTCCCACACAGCGCCGTTCCCTCCAGCAGCTGCTGCTGGACTCTTTTGATGACCACAGCTGTCTGTGAGGAGGGCACGATGGGCTCACGGGAGCTGTGTCACTGTGATCAGGTGTTTCCTGAAATTAATTGGGCAAGTGGGGTGAGAAGGTAGCTGTGTTGCTCTCTGAACATAGACCCTGGCAGCCAGGTTGCTCCACCTTAGTGTCTCAGATATCTGCCATGGCACAGAAGCTTCAAAGTGGTGGCTGTGCCAGCAGTAGCTGGGATGGCTGCCAGGCTGGGCAGGCCTCCTCCCTCCCCTGTCGCTGCATGTGCCTGATGGTACTGCGGGGTAAGTGCACGCTCCAGAAGGAAGCTGGCCCTCTATGGTGGGCAGGGTTAAAAAACATCAACAGGCTGAGCAATTTTGTTCAACCTACGAACAAAAGACCTGGGTAGTTGCTGCCTGACAAGCTTAAGGAGGGCAGTTTTCCCTTTCATGTTAGTGGGAATTACATCGTATGCATACCAAGGGAAGAATGTGTCCCTAATTAATTGAAAATCACTGGCAGTGAGTCAGTGTGTCAAAAGGGTTTTGGACACTTGTCCCTCACCCTTCAGAAGGACCTCATTTCTACACAGGGAAGGACTTGCTTGGAAGCAGCTTGAACAGCTGAAAGATAGTCAAGAACTCTGAGAAAATTGCCTGTATGTTTGTGTCAGTTTAATAGAGAAATATACACTCAAATTTAAATGGCTTCTTGATTGATTTTTTTTTTTTTTTTTTTTTTACAGAAGAGAAAGGGATGAAGAGGACACTGAAGACAAAACATGTAAAGAAAGCCTCATCTGAAGTTTGGTTTTAAATAGAGCAAGATGTTAGGGGAGGTGTATGTTGAGCTGTATGACCGGGATTTGGAAGTGCCAGATTGTACTTATACCACAGCAGATACTTAAGGCAAACTTAACTAAATATCACAATCTTCTGTTGGCTCAGTTTTAGTGATGTGCACCCTTTTTTCCTCTGTATGCGACATAGGAAGCACAAGTATGGTATTCCCATGGAATTCACTTGCTCCACGACTCTATCAGACACACAGCAAGGTGTTAATATCTGTGTAAGACATTTTGCCTGGGTAATTCTGCTGTGAAAGGATAATGCTGATTTCCTCTTTCCATGGGGAGACTAGAGATGGTCTGCTTAATAGAAATTCAAATATTAGCAATAAGCAGTGAGCAGAGGGTTTTTACTGACAGTAGTCAAGCCCAAGGAGGATGGTTTGAACTATCATTTGATATGACTGAATTCTGTGCTAAATCTAGATTCTAGGAATTTGCAGCCTAGTCTGCAGAGGACTCAAACTGACTTTGACACCAAGTTGGGAAAGGCATCTCTCCTTAACCAAAACCAAATCCATGTAACTGTAGCTGTTGGTTACAATACACTTATAAGTACAGCAACCAATTTTTTCTAAGGCACAGGATGACTTCTTTACTTTGTGTGTTGATTTTTCTGAAAAGAATTTGTAAACAGTTTCAGAAAAATCCCTTATTCCAGGCTAAGTATATGACCCTTAGTTCTGTAATTTTCATGCATTTGATTATGGTGCCAATTATCTTAACGCCGTGATAAGACTGAAAACAAGAAGAGTCTGATTTCAAAATTACTTTGTTCATGATGTTTTCGGTTTTGCTTTGTTTGGGGAAATATTATGGCTGGTGAACATACTAGATAAATCAAGGAGGTTTATGATTCTTCCTTCACATGCCATGTGCCTCACACCTGACCCAGAAGAACTATTTGAAATGGAGGACTAAGTCTCTGCACCACTTAAATTCAAGGCTTATTGACTATGACTGCCTTTAGCTGTGCCAAGCTGTGGAGGTGGGTACACATTTGTTAAGAACCAGACTAACATCTATTCTGCGTGCTGGCAACTGTCAGTGTGAACAGGTAATCACCATCAGCCTGATTACAGCTTTGTGTTGTCCCACACACATGCATATGTATGTAGGGGTATTCAAGTTCTTACGTTCCCTCCTGACCTTCCTGGTGGTACCATACCACAGTCCTTAAGAACATTCTCCTACCCCTGCCCCTATACTTAAGCGATGTGAAAGGAGGAGAGGAACAAAGCTCTTCTGAGTCTAATACTAGTGTGGTGTTAAGTTGGCCTTGTCTGCCAAGCCAGATGCTCCTGAGACACTGTAAAGCTGTCATTTTGGTTCAAATTCACAGGTGGAATTCAATGCGTAACAACTCCCTAAACCAGGAATGATAGTATTTATCTACCACACAGGAGTACCTGCATTAATGAGATTACCAGATTCCAAAGAGACAGAGGCCCCAGACTGACTTCCCTGGTCTCATCTGTCTGCTAATCTGTTTATAACACCGTATTGTTCCTGGTTAACATCGCCTTCAATCAAGTTATATCCTATTAAACACCAACTTCTCCTTAGTTGACTGCCAAACCATGAAGTAATAGTTTCAGTGGCAACACCCTGATATTCAAATACAGTAGGTGAAAGTACTGCATTACCATGGTTCTCCTCCTTCCCTGCATTGCGTTCTTTACTGGGTTTGTGTGATGTGTCACACAGTGGCCCTGTGTATTCTACGAAGGGCCAAGCGTGTTCTTGTGAGCTGGGTGAGCTCTCCATCTCAGCAGGACTTGTTTCTTTTCACACAAAGACATGTAAAAAGGAGCATACATATTTGCGTCTTGGCTGAGGCCATACAGATGTATGATGTGTGATACTGATACATATTTTGTGATGCCAGTGCACCTTTACTCTCTCATCTGGAAACTGGAAGCAATACTAAAAATTCTTGTCAAGGGTGATTGTGAGGATCAAATGTTTCGAGGGGGGGAATTAACTGTTAAGAATATTATTTGTTTTGGTAGTAAGCAGAGTTTTTTTCTGTATCCCTGAATCTCTATTGCTATAAAATCAAAAATGTACCGTGGTTCTGAAAGAAACTCTGAGATCAATGCTAATGCACTGTGACCCGCTTAAGAAAAAAAAAAGATATGTATGGAGAAGGTTGTATGCTATGTATCCTTGGGAATGCTTGAAAGCATCAGTAAATACTCCAGTTTCTTCCTTTCTTGGAGAATTGTAAGGTGCAGGCGTTAAAGTTCATGGTATGAAGATATATAGGGGAGGAAAAAAGAAAATAGGGTATTTAGGTAGCAGTTATTTAATCTGATGTTTTGGGAAAGAGAAGTCATCTTCAAAGAGAGGAAGATGTTAAGTTCCAGTGTGTCTGAGCAGAAAGATTTTTATGGATCACTCTTCAGGACTGAATACAGAAAAAAAGTCTATTTTCTGAAAAGTTAACTGTAGCCAGTTGTCTGATCTAAAGACCATTAAAGCTACTAGGCAGGTTTTCAACATAAATTTAGACTGCAGAATTTAGACCGCAAACTTAATTCTCCATTCTGAGTATGGAGATTTTTTGATTCATGCCAAACTTTTTAATTTTGTTATACAATAAAATAGATTAAAAAAAAAAAACAAACAACAAAACAACAAAAGTGCTAAAAGACAGCCAATCTAATTATAATATTTCTGTTGGCACCCATTCTTTTGGCCCCAAAAGGAGCAGATTCCTGCCATGGTTCTGCTCTTCCACGTAGTTCTGATTTTAATAAGAACAGGAGGCGGCATATAGGGAGCGTAACATTTTCTGCAGGGGACCAGTCCATGCCTCAGCATTAATAATGTAGGGAATTAACAGTCTTCTCTAAGAACTGCTCCTTTGTATGATGACAGCCCAGTGTGCCGTATTTCCTACAAAACCATAGTTTATGGCTAATATGCTGGTCAGATGTTACACATAGGTTCATGTCACAGATTACCAAATGGCAGTAAAAATGGAGATATTTTCCAGGCTTTACACAGACGTTTTCTTTCGGTTTCTCTCTTTTTTCTTTTTGTTTAAGTTAATTATCAATCCACCTATAGCACTTTTTTTTTTTTTTTCTCATTTAACCACCCCCAGCCCCTTCCCCACCCGTCAAGCTGTGTGAAATATTTCCAGCAAGACCTAAAAACATGTGATATCCTTTTGGATTCATGTTTCATGTGGAATCTCAAGCTGAGAGAGGCCTCAGGATAAAGCACTAACTGACAGGGGGACGGCAAGGCAGTCGGGATTGTGTAGGCGTGCAGAACTGAGGAACCGCTGCTCAATATGTTTTTAATGAAACTAATAAATACAGCCATTGAATGAATAGAGCTGACTGACATGGGGAGTTCCTAGTTCCCCCCTTCCATCTGCAGCCTTTTCAGTAGCAGAACAGAATAAAGAAATTTAAAAGGAAACTGGGACATGTATTTTCAAACAAATGTTATACAGAATTGCAAGCGAAATGCTGGGTAAAAGAAAAATTGTTCTTTTTCTACAAAAAGCCGAACAAGGTTTTCCCATGTTCTTTCCACAGAAAAGAATCAAAACCTCTCTCACAGTTTCCAGTGAGCCAATGGAAAGATCAGTAATGGAATAGCTGAGAAAAATTCAAAGTAGAAATTGTTTTTCATTATCATTTTCATGACAGGGAAAAAATCGCTAGGAAAAGTCATCTCTCCCACTGCTTTAAAAAAAAAAAAAAAGAAGAAGAGTGAGCTTTGAAATGTCTTGATGATAAAGAGGGAACATTTCTAAGGGAAAATGCAGCCCTGATCTAATTATGGAAAGGGGTTTGCAGCCACACAGCTCTGACCTCATCACACCATGCAGAATCAGGCAACGCATTGTCTGCACTGGGTAGGAAGTGGGTAGTCAAGTCTTTGGTTAAAAATGTGCCTGCATTAACACATCCCTTCTTTTTCCCCCATCAGCACATTGACTCTGTATCCAGTTCTGAAAGATGGGAACAGGGATGACAGATGACCTTGAGGATAACTAAAGTGAAATCACAGTGGTATATTCTGAAGTAGGGAGCTAGGCAGAGGCGTTGTTTAAAAATAGGTATGTGGCCAAAAATAAATACTATCAGTGTCTGTATACCTCAAGCTTAAAAATAATAACAGGTGAAAGCACGGTGTATGACAGTGGAAGGAGAACTTGACGTAATGGGTATTTCTGAAGAATGAGAGAGTGTCAAAAATCAATGGGATATTGTAATACTTACTATAATCTCTAGAGCAAGGACAGGTTAGGTCACAGAGTGAGGGGGAGGAAGGGGACTCTGCAGCTGCAAGACACCATTGGATCTATAGAGACAAGATTTTAGTAGGTGAAGAAAACCAGATACTAAAATATTTATCTATTAATGGCTGACAAGAAGCTACTATATTTTAGGAGTAAATAAAAGGGACTGCAGCATAACTCTGAGCAACCTCCTCTAGGTGAGAAGCATACCGGCAAGTAGCTTGCCAATGTTAAAATCTGGAAAGGGGGAATTCTCTTATCAAAAATACAAAATCAAATAGAGAAGCTAGTAAACAGGCCGTATAGCTGTGAGGAAGGATATTCAAAGCCTTAGGCTGAGCAAGGAGTTTTTTTCTGAGTAACTCAGTGTTCACAAACCAGATACAGTACATTTTAAAGACTTCTCTACCTTCCCACCTCACACCCTAACGTTACACTGCAATATTTTCCAAGATATTCTTCCTTCTGCTGTTCCCCTTTATATCTTTGTCCCACAAACCTGATAGAGTAGTCCAGCTGTTTTCCTGCTGCTGTGAATATATGCAGAAGACTCCCAACCATTGTACAGATGATAGACCAGAATGCCTCAAAGCATGCCTGAGCTCCTGAATATTATACCTTGCACATGCTGAAATCAAGGAATTAAGGGATGGAGGAGCTGCTCCACAGAGGTTTAGGTCAAACATATGCACAGGTCTTTGTAGGGACAGATGTCAAGCAAAAATAAAAACAAAACCCTGCATATTCAAAGTCGCAGCAAAGATTATTTGTATTTGAAAAATAATTTGGTCGGAGCCTGATTTGCAATGGCTAATATTCTGCCAAATCCAGCGTATCCAAATGAAACTAAAGTAGTTCAGAACAGACTTTCTGTAACTCTCACTTCTCATTCTGGGTCCTAAGTAAATAAGTGCATGGTGTGTGTCACACCAAGTGGGCAACAAAGCTGAGCTCTGACAAGTCAGCTACAAATGCATGTTCCAGTGTCAAACTCATTGATATCAATGGAACTTTTGTCTGAACTGTGAAAGCGGAGTGGACTCCCTCCGGGCTAATCTGTTGTGAATGCTTGTGCTATTGATAGACATCTAGGAGGATGAGTATTTTTTAAAAGTATGGAGAAGGGAGTCAGGAAGAATAGAAATAGTGGTAGCATGAAAAAATATTGAATTAATTAACTCCCCCAGTTTGTTGTTCTTTTCTTTCTTCTAGGGAACCATCTGTTTAATCAGCGAGTTTTAATCAGATGAGTGTTTTTTGCAGATACAGACAATTAGTATGCTGCTTGTCACAAGTTTGGCTATCAAGTGACACTTCGGGATTTATACCTCCTATGGACTATCAATCTGGAAACCTTGTGATAGAATGAACTTTCATGAGTAAGCCTTGTAAGCACATGAGATTATCTTTAAGGAAGTCATTAGATTCCATATAAGTATTTCAAGTGAAATACACTCAGTCTGAGATTCCTCAATTCATGAATTGCATTTCTAGAATTTTGTTTCCTGGAGCTCAGATCCAAAATCACAATTTCTGCCAGCCCTAGAGCTGGATCACATTTCTGCAAAAAATAAGAATCATCGCATTGGCTTTACAGGCAACACGTGCAGACTCTGAATGTCTGATTAAAACGTGAGACTTATTTATTAAAATATTTTTAAAGTATTTTCAACATTTTTCCGAATTTGCAACATGTGGGAACATTTTTTGCCATGGTCACAAACACTTAAAATTAGATGGATATTCAAAAGATGTCCTGGAGACTTAGGAAGCATCAAGTATTACATGGCCGTTTTATTTCTTCCTCTTTTGTTTTGTTTTTCTGACTATTTGTGCAGTTCCTTGGTGCTAATTTATGGTTTTCAAAAACATAGTTAAGTAGTTCATTTATAGAAGAGAGACATCAATAAAAAAGCCAGGTTCAGTCTTATGTGTACTTAGTCCTCGGGCTTCCAGAGAAATTGAAATGGTTCAGAAGTACAAATTTCCGTGAAAAAGTTGGGAAGTGCTGCTGTTTTTATAACTTATTCCCCCACCTTATTATTTAAATAATTGCCTCCTTGCCCACCCACCATATTTAGGAAAAAGAAGAACTTTGCACAGATGCATTCTGTATGACAGGGGAAAAAAAAAAGAAAAGGGGAAAGATGGTAAAAAAAAAAAAAAAGAAAGAAAAAAAAGGAGGGAAGGGGAAAAGAGGGGGAAAAAGAAGAAAGACAAAGAAAACAGGAAAAAAAAAAAGAAGGCACCTGTCTATAGAGCTGCAGAAGAGAAGACACAGCCTCCAGTTCAGGAAAAGCTTCCTCTTCGCAGAGAGGTTATTAATCATGTGCTTGAAGTTAAGCACACACTTATGTGCCTTGCAAAATTGGGATATAGGAGGAAATTTTGTGCTGAGTAGAACATCCTGATTTTATTTCCTAAAAGGTCTTCTTGTCTTTAAGATCTTGTCTATTCTGTCTGACCAGAGAATTGATAATCACAGGACAAAATCGATCTAGGCTCTGGAGCAACTGATGGCCAGCGGGTCAGCTGAAGCATATCCTGTGCTGGGGACTAATTGTGGAGTCTTCCGGTTGTTAAGGAATCTGCTGGGGAAGACTGTGAAACCCAGCATATGTATTCCTGATTTTATTAGTATGGGGATGGGAATTGGGAATAGGTTCTTTTCATTCAACCTCACTTGCAAGTATATGGGTGCTAGGAAAAAAAAAAAAAAAAAAAAAAAAGATGGACCGATTCTTATTTATATTCTGGTACCTTTGTATAGCTAAGTAGAAGGGCCTTCATGTGAGAATTAAGGAAAAAAAAAGGCACCGAATTATAAAGTGGTATAAATAGCTTTTCTGTAAATGTGAATCTGACCTCAAGTATTAGGAGCTCCAGAGTGAAAGAATAGCATTTTTAAAAAATAAAGGGGCAGAAAGGCTTAAGTTCAGGCATGTAATTGCTTTACAGGCATTCATCACGCAAAACCAGAAGGCAAAAACTTGTTAGGAAAAATAAGACAGTGTGATAGATAAAGACCTTTACCTCTAGGTAAATCAGGAGTCATTCTCCTGAAATCAACAGATTGGTGTAAACTGAGCCTGGAGCAAGATAGTACTCCAAGATAACATTTGCTCAAGTTACCTCCCTTATTATTTGAAGGATTGTCTGGAAGGATTATGACCTCTATTTGGAGCTGCAGCACAAGAGGATAAAGGGAGAATGCTTGAGAACTAATTAACAAGTTACCAGCTGAGTGGGTCTCATTATTTTGAAATGTAAATGCTTTTGTTGATTACATCTGGACCATTAGCTCTGCTCAGTATTAGAGGAAGTTTCATCAGAAGTGAAAAAAGAGGAAGCAAGGAGCTTTGTGGTGTTATGACGGCCATTGAAATAGCTGATCCATTGGGGAATGTTCCAAGAATGTACAGAGAGCTGAAAATACGAGCTTTTATATTTGAACTTATCCTCTGCTACTGGAGCTGTGAAAGGCTCTTACTCTCTTCAGATTATGCAGAAAGGAAAAACATGACTTATACTGGCCAGCAGTTACCGAACAGTCAGTTTAATGAAAAGATAAATTTCTATTCAGCAGGATCTTGGTAATATTTCATATAAATGTAAGTTCTAAAGTTTCTTCTCAGATCCTTACCATAGATTTTTATCTACTCCAGATGCCTGGAGTTCCTATTCATGAAACCAAATTTCTGCACACGTAAAAAGACATGTGTAGTGGATTTAGACACCTTCCCAACTGACTTGCACAAGAATAATCACGTAATTTAAACACCCAGTGAAAGGCACATTTTTTTATATACAAGGTCAAATTCTATCCTGATTATAGAGCAGCATGAAGGAAAAACATTGAAGTTAGCAAAACAACCATGGCTAACAAAGCCATCCTTTCAAAACTTCTGGTCCTGTGGTGTGCATTTCTGGATCTGAAATATGCGGTCAACTTCCAAACAACCTCTTCTTGACTGTGTCACAGAGCCAAGACCATAGCATTTGGATTTTGCAATCCACTTTTCTTCTGTCTTCTTTCCAAGCGCAGCAGGAGACTCCCCAGGCATTTTATTGCCAGAAATCATAGTGATCCTCCGTCTGCCTTGGGGGAGTGTTATATGCAGTTACCTGTATATTGAATGACCAAAGGGCCATTAGGATCATCTGAAGTATCATCCACAGCTGTGCAGCTCATTCACACCGTCGAAAGTACCATACTCTGTGTACTGCAACTTTCACATAAATAGTGAGGAGTATTTTTCATAAAGTTTGTGGTGAAGGCTTTGGGTAAGCTGGCCAAACTTTCAATTATGGGGTTTTCTCCAGCTGCACTACACTGATTATTACTCAAGTTCTTGGGCTACCAAGAAAATCTATGTGGTATTTGAGAAGATGAGCCCCTGGAAGAACTGGTAGGCCTCATTATATATTGGCTAGAGCAGAAAATAATTCCTCCTTCGTATTTAACAAAAAACCACCATATACTTTTCTCCTTATTCTGTCCAGATACAGAGTCAGGCTTTATTTTACCCATTCAGGAAAGAGAACTTTCACCTCTAACATGAAAATGTATGTTTGTGTCACAGTAGCATCATGAAGAACTGCTTAGGGGCAGGGTGCCCATTACGCTAGGTGCTGCACAAACTTCTGAAGGAAATTGTATGTGATGAAGGTATTGACTTCTAGTTTAAGACAAAGCATCAGCATCCAGGGTGGAAGGAGGTGGGGAGTTAGGGGAACACATGGTTATAGAGACCAGCTTTGAGAATGTAAGATGGGTAAAGATTTCCATTTCTTCCCCTTTCTGAACCTAAGGCCCCAGTAATGGGACACCAATAGGATAGGTAAAAGTGTGTTCTTTTGTAATGCCTTGCCTTGTCTTCTGGCTTTATCAACTGACTAGTTATTTTCACTGCAAAGTAAAACAAAAAGTGAAAAAAACACAGAGTGAGCATACCAGATGCTTTTCGTGTGTGTTTAATAGAGCACTAGTGTAGAACATTATCCCAAATGACTTATACCCTCTCAGACAATGATAGCTCTAGGAAAAAGCAAATATTGACACTCCAGTAATGTTTGCCCAGCAATCAGTGAACAGTATACAGCACTCTGGGTGTCTTTGTTACAGAAGTCAATTAGGAAAATGGAGAACTGACGTCCTCCAATTAGAAGTATGTAATAAATGCTGACATTATTGAAAATGTCCGCTGTGAGAATCTTTCTGAAGCTATGTATTTGTCTGCTTCTCAGCTGGTACCACTTGAAACTCCCCCTCTAGTTGAGTAACTCCCAGTAACCATACCTTCTATTTTAACATTATCTCCTGTGTGTGAAAATAGGTGTTTGTCACCCTAGATCCACACAGCAACCACCTGTTCTACCTCCAAAAATGATCAGCACCGGCTTTATCAGAGGACATAATCTTGCAGCTGAGGAGATACTGAAAATATGCTCCCCAGGGAATGTTGCCTTTTATTCCCATTAACTGCATGGTGTCATGAGATAGATTTCATATAGTTTGATTACATAACATCCGTCTTCTTCCTGTAAACACTTGTTTCCTTCTCTCTGCTTGACTGATGCTAAGGTTAGCTTTCCTGTGTACCAAAATGTTGAGATTTGAAAATAAAGGGCTGGAGTCTTGAGTAAATTCTCCGCCACTTTATACCACTGGTGAGGCAATGGAGTCGGCAGTCCTTCAGGCACTGAGGACTTGAGTTCCAGCTCTTCAGTGTCACTGGAGCACTCAAAGCAGTTACAGGAGATCAGTGACTCCGTCCCCAAAGGTTCAGTGAATGAAAGCTGGTTCCAGTAGTTTGTGTCTGCAATGTATGGGATAGAACTTCTTACAGAAGAGATTCAGTGACCACTCTAAGCTACTCCAGCAGGGACAGCTTGTTAGTCTGTCTCCTGTATGCTATTTTCTGATTCTGTTAGCATTCACAAATGTCTCAACATCTAGCATTTTTTCCATTACAGCCTCTATAATTTGTCACTGCTTCTCCCAGGACAAATATTTGCTGTGGAAAGATGAATCTGACTGGCTTCTTTTTAAGACCATAGTGTTTTCTTTTCCTTCTTTTCCGATACCTTCATTATTGTTTTTGGCAGCTGAGTCACAAGAAGATGTTACACAAAGGGTATTTACAGTATAATGAGGTTCAGTGGAGTTGAAAGCTAAAGTTCATTAGCCTCACGTTTAAGACTATTAGAGCAGAGAGCCTGTAGTGAAGCACTGTTTGTCACTTGCAGTGTTTCTTAAAAGCAAACAGCATAGATTCCTCGGACACTTACTGGCTTCCTTTCTAGCCTCCCAGCTGATTTTCATTTGCAACAGCGTAATAGTGCAGAATAGAGATTGATGGAACCGTTCAGCGCAGTGTCAGCAAGTGTACGTAACCCCTGCTCTGACCATCACCAAAGTTACCAGGAGAATGAATCGGAAAGGATTTGAGCAAAAGATGGTGTTGGTACCATAGTGACCATGCAGTTGCTAAGGATGTGATTAGCACTTCGATTGCAGGAGCGGGAGAGTTAATTGCTATGTCCTCATTCCATTTCTCTAGGGGAATACCTGTTTGCCAATTCTACCAGACAAAAAAAGCCCCCGCCTCGATTTCACAGCATCTGAAGCCAGCACCTGTTTGACCTTGAACACCTCCATTATGAAAGCAGAATACATAACTTTTATCCACTAAGTACAGCACATGCAATGCTCACAATTGCCTTCCCCCTCCCATGCACAACACACACTTAACTTGCTCACTTCCCTCTGGAAGTTTGAGAGGCTTGTCTTTTTTTTTTTTTTTTTTTTTTTTCCCCTGTAAGTCTGAAATTCAGCTATTAAGCTGAAGGAGGCTCAGGGAAATGAACTGAAATGTCTAGTGAGAAGAAAAATGGCACTGTAAGGATGGGATAAAAAAAAAAGCTCAGGGTAATAGAGATTGATCACTCAATCTGTCTGTGGCCTCCAATAAAACTGAGTGAATTTAACACTTTAGGTTACAGTTAAGAAGCTGGGTTGTTTCTGTAGATATAATACAGTTTCAGATTGTCATAGGGAGCCATTTATTTATTTTTGCATTTGTAAGACATTTAGTCAGTCCCTTTATGTGAGTGAAAATATGCTTATTTTCACACTCCCTGCCGTGTGTTCTATTAATATCACACTAGTTGAAATAGATAGGCACACTAGAAACTATTTGGTGTTGAATTTGTTTTTCAGATATCTTTTTTCCTTTCTTCTTCTGCAGACAGCTATTTTTATAAACCAGTTCAAAAGCCCAAGGCACTTTTAATACAAGCTTTCCTCCAGTTTTAAAACACAGGGCTTAACCCTGCAATAACAATCCACAAGGATGCAGGAGCCTATGTAAGGTCTGTGATGTCTTTTATCCTTTTCAGACAAGATGGAGGTGACACTGTATTTCCTGAGCTTTCCAAAATGCAGCATCCAGCACTCAGAAGTGGCCCCAGTTCCAACTGCTTCTATTTGATTAAAATAAAAGGAAAAAAGCTAGAAGCTGTCAAAAGAGAAGGCAAAGTGAAGAGAAAAGGAAAGTTGCTGTGAGATATACTGGTCCCTGCAGTTTACTAACAACCACAATGACCATCTCCCCTCCCTTAGCAAGGGACATTTGTGGTAGCTGCTGCCACAGAAGCTGTTGCCCTTTTCCTCATGGCAGAAGCTAATGGGACACTGGTAAATTTGACCCTTTTTATGCTCCACATAACCTCTTGGAGTTGTTTCTCCTTGTTCTGCCTTTCCTACGGCTACATTTAGATTTTAGTAAAATATGGACACTCCAAGCAGGGATCTGGTGCTATGTCATGCTTGGTGCTGTACATACAGATTATAATGAGGATGCTGAAGAGCTTATCATCTAAAGAGATGAGGCACAACAGGTTTACAAAGGAAATCAGTGGAGAAAATGAATGTGAAGTGTTCCCAGCTGAGCTGAGCAGTTCCCAACCGAGGGAGGTGAGAGACAAGAGCTCAAAGTCCAGGAGCTGGAGCCAGAAGACCTGACTCAGCTGTTCTCGCTCATGTTGAAATGATGGGAAATTAAAGCACCTGTACTTGATGGAGGCAAGAGGATTGTACTGGGGGCTTCAGGCAGCTATCTGTGGGCTTCTGAACTCATATAAGCTGAATTGTGCTGTTACTACTGTCTGGAGCAGAAGTAGGAAAGCACTGAAAATGAGATCTTCTTCGTGCCCTCAACCACCATGACCCAGTTAGCTTGCAGCAGACATCAATCAGGATGTTTGCCTGTGACTGAGTAGCAAGCCTGCTCTAGTGCCCCTGGCTTGGCTCTTGCTTTGCCCCCCATTTGTCTCCCCATTATGTGTCACCCTCTCCTTGTGCTGCATACTGTCTAGGTAGCAAGGTATGTGCACTGTGGAAAAGGTGCTTTGTTTTAAATTTCACTATACCTTGTCCAGCATGGCCCTGACCTCTTGGTATTGGTCTTAAGAGCTACAGAAATAGAAATTGATACATAAATCCTCCCACCTTAACAATAAAAGAAGGGTGGGCTGGTCATGACCCCATGATGCATATTCCCAGCCTCCCTAAGAGTCTTCAACCCTAGGTTGTCTCTCCATGATGGAACACATATTACCATCTTTTGAATGTAATCTCACCAGCTTCCTCCTTGTGATAAAGTGCCTCTGTCTCTTTGTTCTTTCTTGTTTATATATTTTGGTACACATACAGTCCCTCTTATGCCCTTACCTCTGCCAGTGGTAACTTTGAAAGGCCGTTAATGGTCTATCATTTCATACGTGCTTCAGATAGATCAATGAAAGTGCCATCTCTTCCAAAGATACCACTGGACAGTAAGCAAATGTTATGTAAAGGTGAAGAGCTACATAGACTGCTCTGCTTAGGCAAACAGATGGTAAGACATGAAGAAGCTTGCTGGAGAGGGAATCTAAAAAGACCAGTCATCAGGAGCAGGAGATAGGAACAACAGATTGGGGAAGAAAGCAGAAAATTAAGGACAGCTATATTGGTTTGAGTCCTACTTTCTTAAAGTCCGAGGGAGATGTGTCAGTGTCTACAAATGAGAGCAACATCAAGACATGAGAACTTATCCCTTCGTTGCCTACCACTTGCATTGAATATGCTGGTATTATCTACTTTCTCAGTCACTTTATTCAGCTGAGGAAACAATCCTGGTAAAACATGTCATATGTCTTCCCCAGGAACAAGTCCACAACGTCTGACTGGTTTTGATCTAAGACATAATTTTCCTTTGGTGTTACTAGCAAAACTGCTGGTATCACCTTACGAGTCATTTTGTACAGCAGCAGTTTTTGAAGGTGTTCTGCTCTCTAATGCTGCATGCCTTTTAATAAGTCTTTTTCCAAAGTCCTCAGGCCCTAGGAAGCCAATTTATAACACATCTCTTTTTAAATACATGTGCCAGAAACCCACACATTCAGCATGTCAAGCATAGGAGCTTGACATTAAGTTCTTAAACCTGTGGTTGCGATCCTAAAAATAAGCAGCAGAATTTTCAAGAGGGATGAAATCTAAATAGCTTTAATCCAACAAGAAATTATGTATTTGGTCCTTCTGGAAAGCCAGAAAATAACAGGAGACAGGGCTTGTAATGCAGGGCTCATTTTCTAGCTTGTGTGAAGCTTCTTACAGCATTTTAAACTGGTTTCTCTTTAGAATGATATCTATCCGTTAGAAGACTGGATCAGGGTCCAGCAAATTTCAGCACCTCTTATTGTTGACCTATTCTCTTGGCTGCAGTTTCACCTTCTATAAAATGAAAGGTGAGGAGGGAGGATAAAAATGTAAGGGGAAAAGAGGAAATTATGGTGACCAGATTTATGAAGCAGATTGAGATCTCCTGAAATAAAGAGGACCCAGGGAACTGCAGGCCTGCCAGTCTCACCTCTGTGTCCAGAAAGATCATGGAGTGAATCCTCCTGGAAGATATGCTAGGGCACATGCACAGGAATGGGGAAAATATGCTAGGGCACATAAGGAGGTGATTGGTGACAGCCGACATGGCCTCATTAAGGGCAAATCATACCTGACAAATTTGGTGACCTTCTATGATGGGGTTACAGCACTGGTGGGTAAGGGAAGAGCAGGTGATGTCATCTACCTGAACTTGTGCAAAGCATTTGACGCTGTCCCACACGACATCCTTGTCTCTAAATTGGAGAGACATGGATTTGATGGATGGACCACTCAGTGTATAAGGAATTGGCTGGATGGTCACACTCAGAGTTGTGGTCAGTGGCTCAGTGTCCGAGGGGAGAGCAGGGAGGAGTGACGTTCCTCAGGGGTCGGTGCTGGGACCGGTGCTGTTTAACATCTTTGTTGGCGACATGGACAGTGGGATTGAGTGCACCCTCAGCAGTTTGCTGATGACCCCAAGCTGTGTGGTGCGGTTGACACTCTGGAGGGAAGGGCTGTGCCATCCAGAGGGACCTGGACAGGCTGGAGAGGTGGGACCGTGCAAACCTCATGGAGTTCAACAAGGCCAAGGGCAAGGTCCTGCACATGGGTCGGGGCAATCCCAAGCACAAATACAGGCTGGGCCATGAGTGGATTGAGAGCAGCCCTGAGGAGAAGGACTCGGGGGTATTAGTGGATGGAAAACTGACTGTGAGCCAGCAATGTGCGCCCACAGCCCAGAAATCCAACCGTGTCCTGGGCTGCATCGAGCAGTGTGGCCAGCAGGGCGAGGGAGGGGATTCTTCCCCTCTACTCCGCTCTCATGAGACCCCACCTGCAGTGCTGTGTCCAGCTCTGGGGACACCAACACAAAAAGGACATGGACCTGCTTGAGCAGGTCCAGAGGAGGCCACAAAGGTGATCAGGGGCTGAAGCACCTCCCCTGTGAGGACAGGCTGAGAGAGTTGGGGGTGTTCAGCCCAGAGAAGAGAAGGCTCTGGGGAGACCCTACAGCGGCCTCCCAGTGCTGAAAGGGGCTGCAGGAAAGCTGGGGAGGGACTCTGTGTCAGGGGGTGTAGGGATAGGATGAGGGGTAACAGTTTTAGACCGAAAGAGGGTAGATGTAGATTAGATGTAAGGAAGAAATTCTTCCCTGTGGGGGGGGTGAGGCCCTGGCACAGGCTGCCCAGAGCAGCTGTGGCTGCCCCCTCCCTGGCAGGGTTCAAGGCCAGGCTGGACGGGGCTTTGGGCAACCTGGGCTAGTGGAAGGTGTCCCTGCCCATGGCAGGGGGGTGGGAACTGGATGATCTTTAAGATCCCTTCCAACCCAAACCATTCCATGATTCTATGATGAAAATGGGACGGAAGAGCCAGTAGCTGTTATGGAGCACCATATTCATACTGGACTAGAATGTGTGTAAAGAGGCTTGGGAGAGCCTCCCAGGAAAAGGAGTCCTTGAATCTGTTCCTATATTTACACAGGGATGTAACTGTAATTATTGTAGGACTGCACAGTCCTGATGTAATGACAGGGAAATTGGTCTGTTCTATGACTCTCATATAACCAACCCTCTGCCCCATAAATTATTGCCCAGTTACGTTGTTCTGCTGGAGGAACTTCTGTTACTGCCCTGAAAACATGTAAAATAAATCTATACTACCTGGCTTTTAGAAGCAAACAGAGACTGTGCCTGGAAAACTCCTTCCCTGGCAACTCTTTATACTAACAAACCATGTTCCTTCTGTGCAGGCAGATCCCAGGAGGCAAGAGCATTCTGTAACTTGGGATTATAGTGACAGGACTGGGCCTTAGGTTTTTTCGGTTTGTTTGTGTTTTTTTTTTTCATGACTAGCAGTCTCCTAAGCAACAAAATAGGTAGGAGGAAAAATAGCAACTAGGCTAATAACAAAACTAGGGGAAATCCCAGCCTGAGTCATTGTAGGAAAGGGAATTAGCAGTCCCCTTGAGCCTTGTGACACTTATTCAACAGAAGTTGTTTAAGATTATCATCCTGTGACCTGGTGAAGATGTGGGGTATGTGTTTAATGGGTCTTCCTAATTGTAGAGCAAAATTCCCTTCTTGCCTTGCCTTCTGCTTGCTTTTTAAAAAAGCAGTATTTTAACAATTGAAGAGTGAGACAGTCCTCTTTTCAGCAGGAGCTAAATTCACACAGAAACCAGATTTTATTCCCAGACTGGCTTGAAATGGGAAGAAAAGCCTGCCTTTTCTACAGATTCACGCTTGCTTTTCAAGCCACGAACGGGAGCAGAATCTGACTCCTTAGCCACTTCCATAAGGGCATCTTCCTCATTTCTTTACACAGGACTCACCTGAGATCTGTTCTGTCTGAAGGATGTGGGTTTTTAAGGCTGGCACTTGCTTTATCTCTAACCATTTATGCTGATGCTCTAAGCATACTCCTACAAACCAGAAAGCTGTTCAAGTGTGTTTCTAGAGAGTGCAATGGTCAGTTGCGAGGTAACACTTCCACAGGAAGCTGCAGTGCAGTAATAATGTGTTTTGATTTGTCCAATTTCCCAAAGGGTCAAAGAACTCTCAGAACAACCTTTGGTTGAACTCAGGTATGTCCAAAACCACAGCGATTTATGTGGGTGCCACCCTTGCTCTAACTGCCCTGTAGGTTCTGTGCTATTTTTGAGGGTTTTCAGCATGTACATTACTTTAAGTAACATGCAGTGTCAGTTATATGTTGATATTGGTTCTTATTGTGTATGACTACATATTACATGGCTCCTCAGCATTCAAGCTTCTTTTCTCATCATCTTCTTGTGGTTTGGTTGAGGCCTCTTCATGTTGGTAATGCAATTGAGTCAGCTATGTCTAATAATTCTCATCATTTTCACAGAAAACAATAATACAACTGAACATCAGAATTAATGAAGTCTAGTTTCCTCTGAAATTGTGTCCCCTCCCACACACAGTCTGTAACCCACTTCTCAATTTCCATCATATGTGTGCCAAAAACCACCCTCAATTTCCTCTGCTCTCCTCTTGGAGACTTTCCCCCCTGCTTTTTCCAAACAAGACCCGACTACTGACCTCTTCACACACTTCTTTCCCTCTTAAAGGCACTAACATGGGGTCTGTACTCCACACAGCCACCTTTTTTACAGAGATTGTAGGAACCTCTTACTTTTGTGACCTCTTTCACATTGCTGATTTGGCTGAAGGCAGCCAGCTGGTTCATGAGTTATTAAGGAGAGGCTGAGAGATAGACAGTATGATCTCTCAGACCTTATTTCTTCAGGAAAAGAGGATAAAGCCACAAGGTGATTAGAGCCCCAGTCTTTATGTCTATGGACTTGGGTTTTCAGAGGTGTCTCTATCCCACAGAGATGGTGATTTTGTTGAGGAGTTATTGTGTATACTCCTGCATATTATCTAATCATTACATTTTACCATCACCCACTGAGGACAATAGAAATGTTTTAATATAATGGTTAATTTGTCTGGTTGGCTGTGAGAGACTGGGAACTGCATTTAACCAAGGCAACAATTCCCTTCTTTTTTTAAACAGCTTGAAAATTTTCAGGGACCTTGTCTGACTCCTGCTTCCCCTCCCTTACTGTTCCCTGTCTTCTCAATTGGCACACGTTGCCAAAAGTTCCTGCTGCCCGAGGAGTGGATGGCATGGCTTCCTGTCGGGCTGTCAACATAGCTCTTTTAATCAGTCAGGGATTTGTTGCTGAATGAAAGAAATCTCCCCCAGACATCTTTCAAGTGAATGGTCTCCACAGAATTCCCAACCCAAGTTGCCGTGGGAAACTGGGTAAAAAGGTTTTAGAAATCAAGCTCTTGTCTAAAGCATGTTAGGATTTACAGGGTCAGATCCAGCATTGCTGAGGCCAGGAGAAGTTTGACTATGGACTCAGTGAGTGCAGGATTAAGCCCATTGCCACTTAGCTACCATGGTGACAGAAACGTTAGAAATTTCTGAGACATTGTTGGTGTGTTGGACTAATTTCAAGCTTAAATTTGGAATAGTCTGTACAGCAAGATGAACATTGCCATTTAAATTACAGTCAGCTATCTTTTCTCCTAAAGTGTAATAAATAATATACATATTTGCATCTTGGAAGTACATTGTGGTTTTGCAAATTCTCCTCCTTTTCATCTACAAATGATGACTGCTCAATGAAGAGGATGATTTCCCTTTAAGTAGCTTTGTTTCCACTCGTGCGTTTGGAAAATGCTACTGTTCTTTAGAGAAGAGCCCTCTGAGACACTCAAGACTTTCTGTGAGGTCAGAACTCCTCACCCGCTCACTGCAGTCTGCTCCTGACACATCATCATATTAATGTTCCTGGTGGGTTTCTCTAAAGTGTCTGTGTGTTTTGAAGCTGAAGAAGAGGTGGAGCCAGTAATTTCACAGAGTACTATAGCACCATGTCAACATTTGGGTTTAGTCCTCTAAGTAAAACCTGCTGCACTTCATATAGAAATCTAAGGTCTCTCTCAAGAAAATGTGACCTTTAAGCAGGGCGTATGTCGGTAAAATACCTGTTAAACATACTATCAAATGTTTTTCATGTGTTTTCTGCAGAAAAGCAAAGTGAGAAATGTGCACTTCATTACTAAAAATACTGTGTAAGAGAAATGTGATAGGCAGAAAATAGTGATGAGCTCTAGGATGCTATGTGTTTTTAAACTAGACCTGTGCTTAGAAACAATTTCTTTTTCTGTGAAGCCATTTTTCATTGTAAAGCTCTGTGGCTCAGTTTGAATGTTACGGGGTTCTGAGTAGGTCACTGACCAAGACTCCAAAGATCTGGGCCCATTCTGTGTTCTGCGGTCCACCATGCTGGATACCCTTATGCAAGGTGGGTTTTTTTTTTCCCCTCAGTTCACATATGCTTTATTGAGTAGTTTCTCTTGCTATTAAGAGTAAGACTTTCAATAGCCATGTGGGCCTCACTTGGAAGTACTATAGTCACATAAAAAGTAATATTTTTGATGTTCAAAACCATAGAACTCCAAAATAGTTCTGCAGTAGGTGTCATTATATTTGATTGTTCAGAGAGGAGAAATAAATGGTGTCTATCCCTGAAAGTTTACAGTATGGGAGAGTGCCATTTTAGCCTATTCAGAAAATAAGTAACTTTCCTGGTCACTTTTGCATCTACACAGCCCCTCTGAGAGGACCTTCACCTGGCAGAGGACTGAAAAATAACATAGTAGGACTAACCAGGCTGCCTAATTTGAGTGATTCTGACCATGAAGTAGGTGTAGGGGTAGAACAAGCTTTGTCTCAACAGGTGTCTTAGGCTAGAGAGCTCAGATAGAGTTCTTGATTTTCCTTGGGAGATTGTCAAAGAACTCAATCTTCTGCTAATGTTATAAAGAAGGCATACAATAGATACAACATCAAATTCCTGGTAACCTGGACAAAATCAACATGTTAGAGCTGAAAAAAAGCTTCACAACCAACCATCTTATCCATACAGTCTGAAGGAAGTGACAATTTCTGGAACTTACCCTTTTTCAGTCCCAGAGTCACTGTGAGTCACAAGATGGATAATTAATGGGTGAAGCCCGTGGCTGTCTCTGGATCCTTGAGAGTCCATGGAATCCACAGAAGTAACTAAGTCAAGTAAGACTTGTTAAACAAACCACATATTAAAAAAAAAAAAAAAATCTATGTATTTGACATACATAATTTCTGTGCTGAACAGTCATACATATTGGAAAAGGTAAAAGTACAACTCCACAGTTTGAATTGGGACATGGAAGAGGAGAGCTTGAGACTTTAATGACTCAACTAGACAACCACCCCCCGAAATGTACCCCAGAGAGCAATCCTAGGAGACAGATAGTCTTTCAATGGCATTTTTTGCCATTTCTGACTTCTTTGATTCCGCACATTTCCATGTCCTTTAAATAGAACAGGGCTCCTATCAATCTCTTGATCTGTTCTCCTGGCACATACAATGACAGTCCTATGTGCAGATGGAGCCAGGGGAGTTTTACTACCTTTTTTTTTTCTAAAAAACCATGCCCAAACTGCTTTTGGATTCACTGCTTCTCCACCCCCATCATTCTGCTACCTCTTCCCATTTCTTTGCTGCTTACACTGCATGACTTTTCTCCCACTTGTAAGATATATGCTTTATTTTATAATGTTTCTCATGCACTACAAAAAGTGCTAAGTCAAGCACTTACCAGAGCTGGAAGATCTAACCTTCTTCCAATTGGCACAGCCATCATGTAATAGCCATCATGTTAACTTTAAGTATAGATTATTATTATTGAGCTTGTATTACCTTGGCTGTTTGCCCAGCATGTCCTTGATAACTCAGGGTCACAAAAAATGAGTAATACTCTGGTCCTACTCAATAAGACACAGGATCAGCATGATGGAAATGGTCTTAGTATTCAAGAATCCTTTAAATTTGGCACTCCAAATTAAATTTAAAAATGGTTTAGATTGCTTTTCATTAATAATCACTATTAACCCTTATTCCCCTTCTTGCTCCTTCCCAAGACTATTATTGATTCCCAGTTGCCCAGATGCTAAGAATACCCTTGGATAATGTTTTGGGGATTTAGGGCACTAACAAGTTTATGAAAATAATGGGATTCTGCAGGTAGCAGACAAAAGACAGCTGGATAGATTCTTCCAGCACAAGTAGCTTGATGCCTACCTCTGAGATGGGAGCAATGCCAATTAATGCATTTGGGCTGTGCACTCTTGTGCAATCATTTCCCCAACAGAATTGCATTCTCCTGGTGTGGGATGGTTTGTCACCCCTGACATGAGCCTTTTATAATATTTTCTAGTCAACTATTTGACACAGAGCTGGCTTTCCCAGATTTCTACCTCTAGGTAATGATCCCTTTAAGTGTTTCCAAAATCACACCATAACTGGTTCAGGTCAATGTCACAGGTACTGGTGAAGCAAACAATCATGAATTCGGAGACCGTCCTGATATCACAAGGGACATTGCTTATCCCACTGAAGATTCATTTTTCAAGTAGAAGCTAAGTATAAGCCCCTCAAACACAAATAAAATAAAAAACCACAAACCTTCATTTGTTTCTAACTAGGTAGCTTGGGGGAAAAAAATGTCACAACACGTAAATCCAAAGAATATGCAGAAAGAGTGACTGAAGTGAGAATTTGGAGTAAAGTGGCCTTTCTCATAGATCCATGTGTTTCTGTTTTGTGTGTAGAAACTAGGAACACAGATGTTAAATGCAAACTTACTTTTTGTGTGTTAGATGACGGCAGTGGATGGAGGATCCTTGCTACAACCAGTTGATGACCTGTCCTGGCACTAGCAATAAATGACACGAAAGCCTGTATTGCAATCTCAGGGTGGAAACTTCTGTTATGTGACTGGCAAATAGACTTTTACACCTAATTATCACAGACTGTGCCTACTTGTTCATGTGTTCTTTGCTGCCTGGTTATGCTCGTGCTTAGTATCTCCCTCATTAGTTTTAGTCCTTCTTCCGCTCAGTGCCTCACTAATCAGGGCTAAGTAACATTCATCGGTAATCCTTTTCCTCCTCAGCCTTTTCCCAGATAAAGCTGTATGGGTGTTTGAGAACAGGAAAAGTTTGTATTTTCAAAATAAGGGCTGTCTCTTTTAGACACTCATGCAGAAGAAGCTAAAGCAGGGAAAAATGGCATTATTAGTCCGTCTGTGACCTACCCATTTCCTCTTTCCCACTGCTAAAGCCAGCGTTATTTACATCTTTGTCAGCACAATAAATTTCCATCATTTTTGCAAATGCTCTCCCTCCTCTAGGGATTTTCCACTGCAGTTAGTACTATGCAATCCTAACCACCTCTCCCTAAATTACATTGCCTTCATTTGAGGCATTCCCACACAATAGAGTGCAGCTGTGATGGGATGTACCTTAGGTTAGTATACCGAGGTGTGAACATGACATTGCATTTGCTCTTTCTGCTTGCCACTGTCTGCCTTGTGAATAGCACACTCAGATTTTTGCCAACTTGCAGAAAAGAAGATGGTTTTATGAATGCCTACCATGCACATAAACAGACACCGTGAGATTTGGCAGACAGAAGCAAGTGATGACAGGTTTTCATCAAATTATTCTTTTATATCAAGGATCATCCAGATTCATTGGAAAGAGGATGCAGGAAATATAAAATGCATTTTAGACAAGATTTTCATTGAGTACCCAAGTTTGCTAATTCTAATACTCAGTCATAACTTCTGTTTAGTTTTTCTTATTATCGGTCCCCTCTCAGTTTAGTAGTAATGAAAACAAAGCAGCACTGGCCAGTCATTTATGTGGAAGAAAATTGTGAGCACAGCATGTCTCATCAAAGCAATGGGTTCTGCTGGTTTTTTTGTGTATGGTATAACTGGACATCCCACCTAGTCAAGAAAACCCAGCAGCAGTGGATGACGCCAAAAGAAGACACAGGGAATGAGACAAAGCTTATCCGGGCCATGAATACCTACAGGTTGTAGGCTGAGGGAACTCATGACCAGCTCAGGATACTTTGATTTTCATTCAGAGCTTGACCCTTCTGTCTGAAGTAGGTCCCAGGCTACTTTGGAAAAAGGGGAGTTTGGGCTAGAGAAATTTGGGACTAGAAATTTTCTAGTTTGGGGTAGAAAAATGTCTAGGTCTCCAGCTATCATAAATCAATAAATTTCCATCTACGATGACATCTTGAACACACTGAGAACGTCTTTCTGTCTTTCTGAGCAGGTTTGTTCCTGTTACGACTGCTTCTAATTTTCATACACAGTCTAAGATGTTCAAGTCCGAGAGTTTTTCAGTTGGAATAGAATGTGCATAAAAGAATAGTATCTGAGTGAATTTCTGGAGCATAAGCAGTTTATCAGGAACTAACAACTTGCATTGTGAGTGCTTCCCCAGAAAGGTCAACTGACAGAGGCGTTTTCCACACTCCCCTCAAAACTGTAGGTTTTTGCTCTTCCACCATGTGATGCTCGAAGAAATGAGAATATACGTGTTCATTATAGTTCCCTCGTGATAGCTTCGCTTTCCTTAATGAGAACAGTGTTGCTAACTTGTTAGGAGCCTGAGGACTGTATCAAATTAACATAACATGGAGGAGAAATTAACAGAGAGAGGAGCTCCTTGCATGAAATGGAATGAGATCACTGATGGCCCTTTCTCCAGTCTTTATTTTTGTATTACAGACAAAATGTTAACAAGGGTAATAGAGAACACTGTTACTCAGAACTGGAATGCCCTTGTTTTTATTCAATAACCTGAATGACCAAAAGTAATTAATTCTTCTCAATACTAATTATACAATAAAGCAAGCATGGTCTGAGTGTTTAACTGTGAGAAAGGAAGGGAAGGGGCATGGGTCTTGATAAAATTATTGGGGAGAAACAACAACAAGGAAAAGAATCTTCTAGTTTTGCATGATAACTTTCAGTTTTGTATATGTTTACACATGAGTAAATCGGAAGTCACACTGTTGTTTCAGTAGGACGTTGCTGTGCTTCTGCTAACATACAAGAAATCAGAATGCAGCTCTTTCCGTACTTCATAAAGCCAAATCTGGCAAGGGTCAGAGAAAGCAACAAAGGAATGCAGGAAATATAAAGCCATGCAATGGATTCATGAAGTAAGGGGAGTTTCAATAGAGACATCCATACTGTGTTTTTCTTGAAAATTTTCCTTTGCAAAACATGGTTGATAAAATCCACCTTCTCTGCTGTGATTTTTGTCAGCCGTACATATCACTCGTCTACAAGCACAAAAGGTACACAGAGAAGTCAGCAGACTGGGAGGACGTGTGAAATATAGAGCCCATGTAATGTTTGTAAAGATCAATTTGCTGCAGCCTTGGCCTTTTAGCGGTTGTGGCTTGCTTGTGCAATGGTAGTTCCTAAAAGGCACTGTAAGCGCTCATTGCAGGACATCTGTTCTGCAGCGGCCATGGAGGCAAGGTGCTGCTTCCACGTAGCCTTCATTTGTGGTTTCACTGTGCAAAGTCGGTGAGTCATTGCTGACAGATCCAAGGAGCTGTAAGCCCAAGCATGATCAGTGTGCTGACAGCAGCAGACATTCTTCTAGATAATGTTTATTGCCAAATATCTCCTTTTTTTTTTTTCTTTTTTTTTTTTTTTTTGGTGAAGTGTTCCTCTCTGCTTCTCTGATTCTTGAACGCTGGAGACAAAATCTTCCCTCATTCCCCTGCCTAGGTGCCATGGGTAGGGTCATCTTCCCCTACCTGATGGTGGTTATTACAACAAGAGGAGCTAATGAGGGACTGAGCCAGTCCACAGAAACCCGCTAATTAACTTTGGGACACACCTTGTTGTTTCTTGTACTGGTAAACAATTTTGTCAAAATATACCCAAGATCAGCAAAACCAGCTCCCTTCCTCTCTGGCTTTAGGCATACAGGCTGTGCAATGTCTCTGAATCCAGTAAAGAAGCCCTGGCCCACAGCATTTTTGTACCAGTGTAGTCACGGGTTAGTTTTGGAAAGTGCTTAGTGGCAGCCCAAACTTGGGTTGGCTTTGGCAAGGTGAGCCTGTGGGCAGTGGTCCCCAGAGAGCACTGCCATCTGCTGCTGGTGGCACTGGGGACCTTTACTGCTGTTTACCAGCAAATGGCTACAAAACACTCGTGGTCAAACCCCACTTGCTTAAAAACAGCTCGCAGTCATGGGCCCGATGGACTTGTCTCGTTTCTTACATTTCCAAAGACACAACATGCAAATACAAATATAATGACTTACAAATCACATCCTAAACTAAACATAAGTTTGGGGAGTGATGCTCCTGTGGGGAGAAGTGCTAATTAGTGACACCTTCTGCTACAGAGCCCAGCAACAGACGGGTCTTACTGTAAACGAGTGGTTGGTCCGGAAGGACTATGCTCCGGGGAACCTGCAGGAGTTAGACAGATTATCTACACCAATTGGTAATAATCTGTGGACAATGAACACAGCAGATAAAATTTATCACCCATCAGTACAGACAAAATGACAATAAGATGTGCTTTGGAAAAACGTCGGCAAGAGGTTTTGGTGATTTTGTTTGTTAGTGTGTTTTTAACAGTGACATGGTCAAGTGATATGCATCCTTCTCTGGCAACACTGGAAGAGAATTGGACAAAAGCATTTTCCAGGTCCTGCAGGGTCCACAGACCCTCTGAGATCTTAGGTCACTGAGTCTTGCTGTGCTTTATAACTTGAGAACGGTAATATTTCAGTCATCTTAATGTTCTTTATTTGGCAGAAGCTCTTGATCTGCATTGTCTATCACTAGCCTTCAGGCAGTTAGGAGGGAAAAACCCCCCAACATTCTCTTCCCAAAGTTGAAAATATTTTGTTGAAAAATCTCTGGTTAGAACACTTTCAATTTTTAAGTGGAATCTTGAAATTTACTAAGAAAATCTGACATTTCATACACACACACACACACACACCCACCCCTGCCCCGACTTTTCATTTTCTACCCAGAAAAAACATTTATCATCTGTAATAGCCAAGCCTAATGGACATATTTCTGGGATGTGGGAGTCCTGGTTTCAAAAGCAGATGCAGTACAGTTTAAAATACATCTTCTCTATTTCAGTGAATGTCCTGCACTCTCTGGTGTTGACTGTAACAACAGAGAAGCTCTTTCCTTGGTGTTTCCTTTTGAGTGGCTCAGGCAGAGGGTCCCTGCTCAATGGGCTAAAACATTTCCTTTCCTCTGGCACTCCACTGAGCTTCCAGCTTTACATGAGGATCCCAGGCAGATCCCTGCAGGCTCTCCCAAGTGATGGAGAGCCATGCAACTGGGCCCCAGTCCTCCTGCAGTCAGCCTCAATGGAGTAAGTTGGTTTGTAAGAAAGGCATCCCTCTGTGAATAGACTTTCTTTACGTACCATCTGTAATAAAATCCCTTAGGAGTGTGACTTCAGGAGAACATTTGTCACCACCAGTCACACAGTTTTGGAAGCTGAGGATGCAAAGAAATCACTCTTTGTAATTTGTAGGAATAGCTCCTCCTCTTCCTTTTCCCTTTTCTTTTTGTATTTTTGAAGTATTTGGGCAGTTTCTGTCTTCACTAATCTGACTGCATCTAAGTGACAGGGCCACACCTCTTGTTTGTCCCCACATGCTTGCATCAGCTCAATTCTTCAGCTTGTTTCAGGTGGCTGTTAGTTGCCTGATTATGACCTTTCACCAGCTTTTGAGGCCCTGTATTTTCTGGTAAATGCCAATGTGGCAGTTTAGGGAAGGATGGTTCATGTTGAGGAAGCTGTCCAATTTTCTGTAGTGGGAATTGCGGACATCTAAGTCTCTCAGGTAACCTGATAATGCAAGCAAGATCCAGGAGTCAGTGGAGAGCATTTTGACAGTGCAGGACTGTGACTGACGAGGACTGCACAGGCCCAGGTAAGCTCATGAAAACATGCTCAAGAACCAGGGAGTAATAGTGTTCTTTCCTCATGTGTACTCAAACGGGCTTCTTGCGGAGCCACCAAATGAAGCTTGGGAAATTGTCACAGCTCTTCATCCTTTCCTTCTTCCCTAAAACACAGCTGTCAAAACCACAAGTGGATGCTTTGTATTTTGTGGGATGAGCCTTTATTGAATACTTGACATTTAGTTTCTCTGCTCATGTAATTTTGCCTTTTCAAAGGCACATTGCACTTTTCATGGGAGTTTCTTGCTGGGTTCTCTTAGCTGTTTTTAAGAAACATTCCATGTAAGTACAACACTCAGGCAAAGGCTCAGGCCCAGGCTGCTGGCGGTCAGCATCACAGCCCCATCCGGGAAGTACTTCCGATCGACATAGTCTATGATAGTTGTCACAGCCAGCATAGTCTCCTCACATGTGTGTTGGATCTGGTCAGGGGGTAGAACAAATCCATGAGTACCCTTGTCTCGCAGTTCAAATGTGTAGGAGAAAGGTATGCCAATCGTGTGAGCCCAGTCCCGTGAGGAGCCTGAGTTACTGTCTGGGAATTTAAAAATAGAGGGGATGTATATTAAGCACTGTTCCTGAAAATACTTCTTGCTATAGTTAATGCAAGAATCCCTGAACTAAGCAGTAACCGTATATCACTGTGGCACAGAAAGCAGAGTTTCTAGATGCTGCAATTCTTAATTATAAGAAAAGTTTCCATGAAGTTTCCCACGCGAAACAATCCTCTGTAAGATGGTATTGTACAATAACAGGAGATGAGTTCCAGGGATTCTGTGTTTTTAACATTTTACTGTGATTAGTGCGGGCTACAAGATGGATTACCCATTTGCCCATTCTGGTACTTCATTTCCTACATTGACACTGCCTGGAATTTCTCTTTATATTTGGTTTTAAGCATAATTTTGGTCAAGTCTGAAAAATGTCTGGCGACTCCCTGTATCACTGTTCATCTGCCTCATGGATCTTTTTTCTTACAAGTACAAACAAAATGCAGCCCTAGGTATGAACAAGTTACCTTATACTTACACCGTATTACTCATGTGACTCAGGGACTGGCACAGACACTGTGATTATGCAAAACCGCATGAGTACTGAGGCCAACTATGTACAGTTCTGAGTGACTAGCATGACTTAGCGCTTACTGGGAAAGATTGGGTTTACCAGGCAGTCTCTAGGGCCCTCTAGTCCTCTGCATAAAGGCTGCTAACTAGTGTCATCCATGATGGTGTGTTCATGATGTCTCTTAGGAAGAAGGCTGAAACCAACATATTTCACAGAGAACTGCAAGCAGCTGCCGTGTGATAATGTCTGATGAAGTAACTATAGACCTGATTGGGATTTTAATTTTTACTTGACTCCAGTGAAGACAAATAGGAGCCTTGCTGCTGACTTCAGCAGGGTCAGAATGATCTATCACCAATCTCCTTCTGTCCCCTGTGATATATCTGTGAGGAATTCATGTAGAAACTAGCTTCTGATCAATGCTTCCTTCCTTCCTGCAGTCAGCTTTATAACATACAGTGTTATCTTATATTCAAATGACTGCTGCTTAGATGTTCCACCGAGCCAGGCCATTAAATATTACTCAAAGAGGAAATGCAGCAAAACAATACTTACTGATGCCTGTGACACAAGAATGACACTCTTTGAAAAACAGAGCAATCAAAGGGAAACATAAAGAAACTTACATAAAATTAAAGAGGTTGCTCCTACTTTGTAGCTGGTCCCATACTTTCCCATCAGGGCAGCAGCTGCCATCTCTGCAACATGCATCTGTAAATTCAGAATAGGAATAATATTGTCATCAGTGCCAGTAAATTTGGCAGTTATTTTAAGTGGACCCAAATTTTTGTCTATTTCAGCTTTTACATATGATCAGCTTTGAGTTGATATTATTAGTTCAGGACTTTAGAGGAACCCATTACAAACATTTGGGCAAATTGCTCTTGATTTTTTAAACACAAATTATGTTAAAATTTTAAAAATTACTCTGCTATTAGGTAATGAAGATATCTGCTCTGTTGTAAATATAGAGAGGGGTGTATTTTGAAGAATTAACATCTATGCTGTATAGCATACTGATACTGGCTACAGCAGCGATTGATCTCTTACACTTGTTATATTGGCAGAGACCCTGTATCCCACCATCTCAAGAAACCAAGACATAGACAAACTAAATGACTTCTCCAATGACTCATGTGAAGCTCGAACTCAAGTCCCTCATGCTCTTGACTTCAGCTACTGGAAAGTTTATAAATATACATGTCAATGAACTCAAATTACAGCACTCAGAAACCGAGGGGAGAAGTAACCAAGAAGTAGGTGCCTACTTTGCTCCCACTCTCCTAGTGAGCACACTTGAAATACCCTTTCTGGACACAGTCATGACAACCATGTGTGTATAATGTGCTGACATCCTAAAGTGCAGAAGCATTCTTGTATGCAGCAAGAACCTGGTGCTCTTCTCTTCTTACTTTGCATTGCAGTAGCCCTATCTGTAATAGTTCAATTTTCCTGAGTTAAGATGAAGGATTAGGATTAGTTCTGAGGCAAATAAACCTTGCTGATACCGCATGGAGCAGCAGTAACTCTGGATCCAAGCCCCTGAATAAGCCCAGCTCCTCTGAAGGAAAGGCAAGAGGGTAAATAGACTTGTGCCACATGCTACTGCCTGTAGAAGATGAATGTTTTGTCCTACCAGTTCTTCATTGTTACTTGGAGGTCTAGTTGTGGAACCATATGGAGTGAGGATGTACTGTCCATAGGAGTGAATTGTTAAATAGCACAAAATGTCACTACTCTTCTTTTTGATAAACTGAGCCACAGCCCTTGTCTCAGGCTCTGATTCTGGTCCAGATCCACAGAAGATTTCACTGCTGCAGTTATAAGAAACACCAATACCTGGAGAGGAATACAAAAAAATGAAGCGAAGAGAGACATATAAATGCCAGTTCAGAGGGAACAGGGAAATTCACCTTAGAGTGTTGTGTGTTTATGTGGACAGGGAGACTAGACAGCTCAGTGGGACTTGAACATTTCACTCTGTTGGTAACAACTAAAATTTGCTCCAAGACTGAAACACACATTTATAGTCTGGCTGCAACAAAACCACTCAGGTGCCACCACAGTGTACCACCTGCAAGGGAAGCTTTGGACACTCCTTGAAATTCCTGGCAAACACAAATATTGGCTGTTAAGTGGCTAACTCCTAACATTACTGCCTAGAGCTGATGCGTGCTCCTGCAGTGAATTAGAAATATAGTTATATAAACAGCAATTTACTGTTCACAAAAGTAAATGCCAGTTGAAAGTCAATGACTTAATATTTTTTCAAACTGAGTTTTTATTTTTACAAATGTCTTGATGACAACAGGGTGAGTATTCCGTTCTTTATAAGACTTCATCTTATTTCAGAGACTAGTTATTACTCTTGTTTTACATTTGTGTTGCTGATCTGAAATACTTGGAACTTACTGCCCCAGGAGGAATTGAAGTTTCGGTTCAGATCTGTCCCATAGCAGGTGCCATTCATATGTGGAGAACGGTTTTTCCTCCACAAACGATCCTAAACAAAAGTAATTTCAGTTACATAACAACTCAGTGATCTCAGTGGTCCTAGTGATAATATGGTGTAAAGACTCCTTTATTTTAGACCTCCGCATTCTGAGTAACTCTTGCATTATAAGAGTGCAACTCCATGTGCAAGGGTGATGAAGCTTAGTGACAGAACACTTTGTCTACTACAGGAAGGCTGTCATCTTCCCCAAGCCTGCATGCACCTTGAAATGAGCCTTCTGGCCTTTAAAGAAAAAAAAAAAAAAATCCTTTTTCTGTCGTACTCAACTGCTTTCATGCAGTGTTGTGCTCTTAAGAAAGACTTGGCATGGTGAGGATACCTCTTATGTCCAAGAGACAATAGCTGAACTTATGATTGTTTCAGATTCAAGAAGATGAATGCTTTTTTGTTAGCTAATCTTGCTGCTCCTTGGTTCTCTGCTATACTCACTGCTATGCTTGGTCCTCTGCAGACCTCATGGCACTGCCTGTATGAGCTTTCTGGCTGAATTACCTGTGCATCCAATGTGTGGTATGCCCCAAACCTGCCGGGGAGCAGGCTGGGAGACAGCTGGATCCACAAGGCGGTAGGCTGAGCCTGTTGGGCCATGCTGAGGTCCTGCATTAAAAGGTGTTTTGCCTGGACTCAGGAGCCTGGAAGCATGTTGAGAGTTGCTGGAGACCAAGATTTTGCATTATCTTCCATATGAGAAAAGGAAGATTATTTGGGAGGACCCACTTATTTTGAGCCCAAACAGCCCAATATTTGACCAATTCTCACAGAATTGTCTAGGTTGGAAAAGACCTTGAAGATCATCCAGTCCAACCATTGACCTAACACTGACAGTTCCCAACTACACCAGATCCCTCAGCGCTATGTCAACCCGACTCTTGAACACCTCCAGGGATGGGGACTCCACCACCTCCCTGGGCAGCCCATTCCAACACCCAACAACCCCTTCTGGAAAGAAATGATTCCTAATATCCAGTCTAAACCTTCCCTGGTGCAATTTGAGGCCATTACCTCTTGTCCTATTGCTTATTACTTGGTTAAAGAGACTCATCCCCAGCTCTCTGCACCCTCCTGTCAGGGAGCTGTAGAGGGCGATGAGGTCTCCCCTCAGCCTCCTCTTCTCCAGACTAAACACCCCCAGTTCCCTCAGCCGCTCCCCAGCAGACCTGTGCTCCAGACCCTGCCCCAGCTCCGTTGCCCTTCTCTGGACACGCTCGAGTCATTCAATGGCCTTTTTGGGGTGAGGGGCCCAAAACTGAACACAGGAATCGAGGTGTGGTCTCACCAGTGCTGAGCACAGGGCTCAGATCCCTTCCCTGTCCCTGCTGGCCACGCCAGTGCTGACACAAGCCAGGATGCCATTGGCCTTCTTGGCCCCCTGGGCACACTGCTGGCTCCTGTTCAGCCACTGTCAATCACCCCCCAGGTCCCTCTCTGACTGGCAGCTCTCCAGCCACTCCTCCCCAAGCCTGTAGCCCTGCTGGGGGTTGTTGTGGCCCAAGGGCAGCCCCCGGCATTTGGCCTTATTGAAACTCCTACAGTTGAGTTCTCCTCCCATTCCATGCTGCAAAGGTGTGTAGACCTATCTACCAGTTGAGATCTCTCGTGAAGAGTGACTGACTCCTCCAGACATGCTTCACTCTGTCAAGCAAGCCTTGACCTGTTAGCAGAGAAGTAAGTCCATCCCCAGAAACCCAAAAACAATTGATCCTGTGGCTTTGTCCTTCTCTCTTCCCAAGGCTTATTGACATTTGCTAGGAATTTTTAGCCCTGTAATCTCAAGTGACTGCTGATTTACTGGAAGAAACAAAACCTCTTTGCCATGGGAGGATTTGTGTGAGTAATGATTCTGTCACTGTTCTCTGTTTAAATATAATTGCTATGATTGTATCTAAAATTAACAAAACATGCTGTGCACATCTAACTTTCAGTCTGGTTCCTGGATTTTCACTACTTACTTTTTCCCAGGAATAGATGTAGCCATCAATATTGAGGACTGGCAAGATGTAGAGGTCCAAATTCTGCAGAAATCTTCTTATCTTTGGGTCAGATTTGTAATTTTGAAGAATCTGAAAAGAAAAAATACAGAGGACTGAGCAGAGAATCTAGTGGTAATCACTGGAAAGAGCTAGTTTACAACTATAATCAGGGAATGACTCACTCTGGATACCGCCATGGTATCCAAGATCTACTTTATCTCCAGATATGTTGAGATATCTACCTTTCGCCATTAACAAAGTGACAGTGTATCCAGTTATAGTGTAATTCATAGGGATACAGTCTTGCAGGTATGAAAGCTGTGTGATAGTGTACCTGTACACCAGGTGCTTTCAGTACATGGGGAACATTGCTATACCATATGTTAGGGTTGCTTTATTCCAGGAGCACTGTGGCTTTGTGATGCAGAAAAGCTTGATCCAAAACCCACTGGGTGGGAAATTGAGATTGCTGTCAAGTTCGGTGGCTTTGGAATCAGTTCAGGTGGAGGAAACAATGAGCTAACAAGTACTGTCCTATATCTCATCTCAAACTGTGATTTGGACTTAGGTCTACACAGGTATCTATACTAAATACTAATTTTGAAAATCATACTTTAACAGGAAAAGCATAGTTCTTGGTACCACAACAGAGAAGAGAACTGAAGTATATGGGGTTTTCATTATTCAATTGGAAAAGTGAGGACTCACTTCTTTCACAAACCACTGGCAGAATGCTGGAGAGATCCATTCTCTGGCATGAATCCCACAGTCCATCCAAATGATCTTTTTGATTTTATCTGACGGTTGACTGATCTGAGAGAGTGTAAAAATGATCATTTGGAAAACTGTTACATTACAACAAAATAGCCTAGAATAATACAGAAAGAAAAGGATGTGCTTTGATATGCCATTGAGCCATCTGAGATTATTATTATTATTATTATTACAGATATCATTATGACAAGCTCTTCTTCCTAATAACCCCATCCCTGTAGTATCGCAGGGCAAGTGTCTGTTGAGCAGGAGTGTCAATAAAACAGTTTCCTTTTCATTTATATTAGTCATTCACAGGACTGGTTGTTCACTTTGAGATTCCTTTCCCTGCAAAAAAAGGCAGGGAATCTAGTTTTACTCGGCGATGGAAACAGATTAGACCATAACTAACTCAATTATTAAGACTACGTTTTTTACTAGAGAGTCCAATAAAAAATGTCGTGGAATACTCCTAGCAGAAAGCTATATGCTGTAAAAAGTAATAAACCCAACAAAACAGAACTGCTTATCCTCACACAGAGCTATTGCCAGGCTAGTTTCAGCTTGATTTGTATTTCTAAACAAGACTTCAGTTAAATTTGTTGTTTTCACTGCATAATAATAGCAATAGCAAGATTATGGTGATAGTGTACATGAAAGTTGGCAAATCCTGCCAAATCCTACTGTACTGTAGAGGAATAAAACCACCTCCTGTTATTTCGGTGAATTGAGATGAGCACTGTCTTAGGAAAAATCTGAATGCTGTCTTCTGTGTACTTTTTTGTGAAGATACCTTTTATCCATTTTAAGAAAGTTCCTCCCTTACCTGCAGATAATACATCGTTCGATTCTCAGTTGTCTTTCCCAGGTAGTGCTGAGTCACAAGCTCACTGTTGCTTTTCTGGATTTGAGTCATCCATTGATAAATCTGAAAGAGTCACAGAGAATTCTTGACTTGGGAGATTTCTTCTCTTTCCTGACTCCATTTCCAGACTATTCTTTTGCTTAGACAAGCAGCTGCAGAGTTTATTTCAATCTGTGATATCACTTAACACTCATGGAAGGACTTTCACTTGCCTCTGAGCAAAGGCATGGTCATATCTCACTGGATGTTAAAAGATAACATCACTGCAATACAACACTGATACTCTGTTCGTGATGTCATTCAACGTGACCATCCTATTGGGCATCTTTCTGTTGACTTCACCAGACATGGAGCCACACTATCAAATTTTCAAAACAGTACTACAGTCTCTTCCCTATCAGTACTGATTTTCCACATCTGAGTTCAGCAGCAGTCATCCCCAATGACTCAAAAATGACTCAAAAATAGCTCAAACACAATATACATGAGGATTGACTCTGCTCTCTCACTCTTACTACATGCCTAGGAGGAAGAATACCACCATGTTCTGCCTTTGTCCAGGCTTCCCCACTGCTCTGTGAAACACAGCACCAAGAAATCTTCATTACCTACCCTCATGACAATATTCTCCCCTGAAGTGTCAAAAACCTTTCCTTAAATTACTTCTTTCTACAGGTCTCACAGTGTTCACCTCTTCTTCCTCGCTGTGATTTCAGAGACCATAGTAGTCATTGCACTTCACATTTGGCTCAGTATCAAACATAGTGGGGCTTAAATTAATAAATACTAGAGATAATGGTAAAGCATAAAAGAGCAGAAAGTTAGCAAACCAATCAACTGAACCCCAGAATATTATTTGCAAAACAATATGGCTGCTCCATGCAGAGCATTTAGGTTTTGGTCAGGGTGGAATTGAGGATTTAATCAAAATCAATGGCAAATTCATGTTCAGTTCAACCAGGCCAAGATTCTAGTCAAAGAGTAAGGACTGATTCTGCAAAGAAGAAAGCCAGAAAGAGCCCCACTGCCTTCAGCTGAGCTTTCTGCAAGCACAGAGTGACTTGCTGTGGCATCTATAAAACAGCAGCAACAAAGAAAGCAAGCAGACTTGTGTTCTTTACCTCTTCCATTCGATGATATTGGGTGTAGACGTAACCTTCTGGGACCTGCCTGTGGCTGCTCCTCTCCCTTGGCATGCTCCGATCCACAAGTTCCTGCACATCAGGTATTAGGACTCTGAGGTGAGGGGAAATGGGGAGAAATTACTGCAGAAGTATCATGGTGGGTACATTGCTTATATCAACAAATGAAAGGATTTAGCCTCTTCTGTTGTGGACTGTCTGGTAAATTCATCACCATCAGAATAATGGTTACTTTCATGAAGAGAAAGTTCAAAGTACTGAGATTTTCACTGGGTTTTAACAATAAAGTAATAATTTTACCAGATTTTTTTTTTTCCTTGTAATATTGACAATTTTTTACCAAAAAAATGTTCAGTGTCTTTCTTCACCACTTCTACTTCTGGACAAAACTCTAAAATTTTTGGGAAAAGGAGGGAAAAACGAAAAATTTAAGATTAGTGTTTCATTGTATTTTATAGAGACATTTTCAATTTGCAGACTTCACGGAAGTATTCATTGTGATTTGCAAAAATCAGAACAAACCCCCTCTTCCCTTCAAAAAAGCTCTTCTTGCTTTTTAGCCACAATTTAGTTCAGAAAGGGGTATAGCACAAGCGTGATTCCATGATCAAGGGAGTCAATAAAACCTTCTCCTTGGCTTCAGGGGACTTTGGATTATACACTGTGCTTTCTCACTGCAATCAGCCCCTTGTAACACTGCTACAAATCTGTGCTCATTGAAAATGCTTGTGGTAAGACAATTGCAAAGGCAGCTTAAACATTGTTGGTTTCAAACGCGGTGAGTGCTAATAGGCGATTCTGCTGACAGTAGCACTGCTTGGCATTTCTGGAAACTGCACGTAAGAAACTTTTAAGAGTAGCTACAGCTGACTTTCACTCTGAGCTTTGATGTTTATTCACATCTGAACTTCAAACTAAAATTCAGGCAGTGCAAATTCCCATGAACTGAAACCACACATGCAAAATGCCTTATCAGAGCTCTGGAGAATTGAAATCCCAGAGTCTGACACAGTCAGAATATTGATGTCCTGATTATAAATTGTCATTTATGTCTCTATCATTATATACCTAACTGTCATGTTACCTTCCTTGCATGTCAACTGCCTTGTAAAAGGTGGTTCCTGCTTTGAATCTGTTATAGGAACTTTAACTCTACCATTGCCGTACTCATCTCAACCCCTTGGCAATACAAAGCCAAAATTTTGGCTTGACTATCAAATTACCCACCTCTTTCTTTAGGACCCTATACATATTAAGCTTCTGCCTTCAGCTTAGTCTTTAAATTTCCACTAATATCAGCTGAAACCACTAGAAAATGAAGAGCCTTGATATAAATAAGAGGTTAAATATCTTCTGGAATGTTGTCTAAGTCCTGAACACCTGAATCTGATGCTAGATCATTTGTACTGGCTCCCACCTCATCTCTCTCCATCTCTGGTTGTCAGGGCATCACACTTACTAAAAAGAATTTGTCAGGCAAGGTGCAGAATGTCAAGATCAGCTCTAACTCTAAACAGCTTTGAAGTGGCACCAATCCTCCTTTAACTTCTCTCGGATTGGTAAATGTCAGTGTATGTCCACAGGCCATTTGTAATCAGCCCTGAATGACTACAGGGTTGTTTATATGAAGTATGGCTAGCTACTGGTTATCGGAAAAACTCAGTTCCAAACTGTGTGAGGAATAGCTCTTATTTAATCCCATTTGGCTTTATAAACACTCTTTGTATCTGGATTAGATCTTCTGGTTGGAAGTAGAAGCTTGGCAGTTAGTGAAGATGTGTGGCTGGGTTTGTGTGATAAAGCATCATGGGCCATTTGCAGTGCATGGCTCCCAGTTGTGTGCGCAGTAGGGACCTGCTGCAGGGACCTTTGTCACAGGCTGGGATATCTCTGTGTGGCTGGGCGGTGCCAGGAAATCCTCACCAGCCTGGGCAGGGGTGGGTGGCGGGGTGGGGCTGGAATGATAGGAATAGGAAACTGCAGCTTTGAAGAAACTCGCTAAATATTCACTGTGAAAGGGCTCTTCTCCAAACTAGAGCAGCAATAAAAGATGGGAAAGGGAAAAGAAGAGCTACAGAGACTGCGTTTCTGCAGTGACGTTGATTAAAGCTTTGGGTTCTCCAAAACAGGGAGGATCCTGTGTTCAAGTATCCATGCTTTCCAAGAGCAAAGTATGCTCCTCTAAGTAGTGGTTTTACCAAGTTTGGCTTCCTGACTTTAGACCAAAAAACTGAGTCATACACCTGAGCACCATCCTCTGCCACTGAGAAGGAAACATCAGGAAAGAAAACAGATTGGGATGTCTCAGATCCCAGCTCCAAATTCAGAGTCCAGGCTAGCTGAAAGGTGAATAAACAGGGCATAGAGGAATGTGCTTTCAAAACTGAAAGGTATATATCTGTGCATTGGGCAGGTCAAGGTAAGCTGGAGGCACATGGAACAAAGGTTGGATCTTATCATCAGTTCTTTGGGAAGGGCTAGGTCCTTTTGTGATAGCAAGGAAGATTGTTAGAGCCAGCCTTTCCTGGGAGGAAATTAGAGGTTGTACCTGTAAGAGATCATATACCGATCTAAGCTGTCTTTCACCTCCTGCACCAGAGGGGCTGGGACCCTTATGTGCAGGTCTTCTCCAGCCCAGATGTCTTCAGGCAGCAGGGGCTTCCACAGATCCAGCTGTGCAGAGAAGAAAGAAATGCACAAATCAAGCTCTGTTTTCAGAATGAGAAAATATATTTAAGATAGAGTAGCTGCATGTCAATAAATAGAAGTTTTCCTTCAAATTCTCCCCTTAACTATTCTCCAGCCCTCTGTTCATAGAGCATGCAGCACAGGCTTATTGTTTCCATTGACTCGGGCACCACTGATAAGGAGCAGCACCTTCACAGAGCCAGGCAATGAAACTAACATCTTCCCATAAATTTCTTCGGGTAGTGGAAGGGCAATTCCACCCTACACTAAGAAAAAAATAGAAGTTAGGTAAACCTTCTTCAAATTTCATTCCTGCCTGAAGTTACATGGAAATCTGTTTTACAGCCCAAGACCCCACTCTGATTTTGGGCAGACATGGTTCTTCTTACTCACCAGTAAAGTGTTGCAAAGATGCTGAAGATGCTGGACTTGCTGAAATGTTTCTGGCACAATGTGCAAAACCTGATCCCTGGAAATTCAGGAGAGAAATAAGATCAGTTTTAATGTCTGTTAAAGTATCCATGATTTCCTAATTTTGCTGTTCCAGCAAAACCATGTCTGAGTGATGAATTCCTGGAATGTTTTAGCTACAAATAGGATTAAGTGAGGTGAGTTTTCTGTTGCTAGAGTGTTAGGTTAACTCTACTTCCTTGCCAGTGCAATTCTTTATTCACCATACCAGCTTCACTGAAGCCAAATGCTTGCATGAACCCTGGTGTGTGTTTCTGCCTTTGCAGGAACAGGGCCAAAACAAAATAATTGATAATATATAAGAGACTATCTATTTGATAAGATGTTGTGCTTTGTTTTTTCCTCCTGTTTGGGAATTAATCAGTTATTCCAGATAGACGTGGTGCTTTGCTCATCTCCTTCAGCATTAAGAAACAATAGATGGCCATGATAAATGAACATTGTTCAGAGCTTGGGATGTTCACAAACTACTTGTCATGAGAACAGCAAATTTATTCCACAAATAGTGAATAGCATAGTCTCCAGAATTGCATATTCTTACTCAATTCACAGGGAGCGAAAATTTCTAGTACAGGATCTATCATTTTATGTTTCTGGAAAAGACACACAGACTCAGTGTCTGAGTCTATATTTTCATGAGACCCCAAGAGACTGTCATTTACTACAGGCTTATTCTCAAAAAAATATTGAAAGTTTACAAAGAACAAATTAAAATAGTTGGAAATGCAGAAAAAGCAAATCTGCATGTTCTCTTAAAAAACCCTTTGTAATTATTTCTATCATTTTTTTTTTCAGTGTTCATTCAGATCAGCTTTTCAAGACTGATAGAAAGTGTGACATCTCTAACGAAAGGATTTCATAATGAGGAGTGGATTTTGATGACTACATTACTCAAAGGTGAGATAAGAGTTACCCACTACTGATGTGATAGAATGGGGAACCCAAGAAATTTTCGTATTTGTTTGTAACCAATAACTACTGCTTCATGGTCTCCTTCAGTGACTTCAATGGGCCTTGGAGCCTTCACAGAACAGAAAAAGAACATTTTACGTTTTAAAGCTTTTGTAAGAGAAATTCTTGTTACAAAAGCCTTGCATGGCTTTTTATTAAAGCCGTGGTCATTATGGTCATCAATATAATACGCTCTCATCATCTGAACTGCAACTGCCATCATCTGTGCTTCCATACACAAATGCATAATTATCAACTTAATATACATGCAAATAGTATTCACCATTCACATTACCCACTGAAACATAGGAGGATTTGGGGTTTTTTACTTCTCTTGAAAATATCACCTTGGCTGATAGAGAAACATAGAACTTGATAGTTAAAATGGGCCGTTTACTACTGGTTCAGGAGATGCTGTTAGCATATAGGACCCTCATCTACGGGGCAAAATGATTACATTTGCATTGCTAACAATTTGGTACAACAGCCATGATATCTTTGTAATAAACCTTGTAGATGCAGGATAAACATCTTTGCTAGGAGAATAAACATCTCAGCTGCAGTTCAGAGTTTATTCTCTCTATATGCCTGGGCTTGCTTTGCTCTTTGTCTATCAGGAAGGGAAACAATATCCTGTAATATCTTTCTATCCTCATTGACATTATGTCTTAATTACACCAAATGAAAGAAATGCCAGACAGTCAGATTGCTGCCAGATGGCCAGCTCTTATTTACTGATAAACCTTTTACAATAGCCAGTGTGGAGACAAATCATTTTTAATAGTAAACTAAGATTAGAAAGCACACACTCATTTATGATTATGGACTATGATTCTCAGTGGAGAAGTGCAAAGTCAGCCCATGTGACCATGTGAGAACAACAGTTTTTTAAATGTTACAGTTAAGCTTTCTTACCAAATTAAAGGACCGTTCTCAGCACAGGCTGCGTTTCCTTGGATGCTCATAGATCAGATATTTCATTTAAGTTGTTGAACGGAGCAAATGATAATGAAAATCAGCTTTATTAGTCATTTCATCTTTGCGCAGATGCTGCCCACCCAAAGTCACACTGACCATTTGATTAAGCGTGGTTTTAAATCCCATGCAAGTACTCAACTGGTTCAGACAATTAGACAGCAATTAGAAACAAAAAGCAACACTACATTGCCAAGGGTCTGTTGAATTCGTTCAGTGAAACAGACAGGCTCTGACTGCATCCCTGAAACAAATCTAAACACTAAATATTATCCAGGGGGAATAACACATTTTAAAGAGAGAAGTAGTGACTCCGTATGCTCTGCCAGGAGCTTTGCCAGGCGAGTTGTTGAACAGGTATACTATGAAGAAACTTACCTGAGGTTGGTATTGCTTGGGTTTTTCTGCTTTTTAAAACTATATTCTGGGGATATAATTAGTTTAGAGGCATTCAGCACCGGGCTACTTTATCCGTTTACTTTAGATAATTACATGTATAAAGTGAGATGTGGCTAGCTGTCCTCCACACTGTATTTGTGCCCCTACTGCAAATCCCAACTGCTGCGAAGGCAGAGTGACCTTGTAAAGTTGAGGGTAAATGAAAGAAAATAGTTTAGATATGCAAACTGTAGAATTTTGCATCACTCATTTTCTCACTCAGCAGAACTGAGAATGGAGTGTACAGCAAACCTAGACATTTCATACTTTTCAAAAACATTAATCAGTAATAAAAAATGTGATCACTTCATTCTCTGAACACCTTGGGCTGAAGATTGTCTGGACCAACTCCATTAGCTTTTTTGGTTATTGTTACAGATTTCCAACAGCGGTTCAGTATCTGAGCTGCTTTTCAGACACCATCTTTTTCACATAACCTCAGCTGTCTTTTATTAATGGATATAGTTTTGCTCTGTCATCCCCCTCCCCCCGACTTTCTACTCAGAAAAGGCATTTTATTCCTACAGCATCTGATTTCAAAGTTCATTATGAAAGAGGCTAAGCCAAATTAATTTCAGCTAATGGAAGCAGAGCATCCTGAGGTGCATTTGAAGGGGAATTCTGTGTCTTCGACAGCTGCAGCCATATCTTTGCTGTCTTGGATTTTGTTCCCTCTTTCTTCCTTTACCATCTTTATGTTTTCTTTCCAAATCTTACAAAGCTTACATCTTAATAACCCTATCTCCAGGTTTTCAGGTCATAATTGTTGTTATTATTCTTACAGAGTTCCTGGGAATTTCACTGCATGCGCAATTCTTCATGGTACCCCGTTCACACTCACCTGTGATACTGCAATTTCAAGCTGAGTTTTCCAGGAATTAGCATCCCCAGAGAAAAGATGATCCCAGGAAAAAGCCACATCTTTGTGCAAAGAACCCAGCCCTGACAGTGCAGGACTGGAGAGGAGGAGGAAGAGGATAGGTCTGGACTGAACACATTATTTGTACTATTATAATATATAACCAGACTTATCCTGGCAGGGAACTTGCCCTTGTTGAATCATTAACTTCACTTTTAAATAATTCTACTTTTTTCTTAATTCTCCAAGCTCTCTTCCACACCCCAAAACACAAACACATACAAATAGCAACATTGCCACTGAAGCACTTCTAAGAAGAGATTTTTCTATATGTCACCTTCAAATCTTTGAAAATGTTATGTGACGAAGTTGGTAGTCATTAGAGAAAGTGTTACCTGCAAGGTCGGTGGCAACTAGTAAAGTTTAGCTTATAAAAATTGTAGGGATGGGAAGAACAAGAGAAAAGTGGTAAAACAAGCTCCAACCTTGCTCTCTTCCTTCCTGTGTTTGTGTCTTTGTGGAGAACTCCTTTGACCCCTTGACTGCAGTTCTGTCCCTTGTCTAGCTAAAAAGAGGACATGAACGAAACAACCAATACTCCTGTAAAAGGGAAAGATGAGGACATCAGAGTCTCATCTAAACCACTTCCAGTTGGACCAGATCAGTCTCTAGCCACAGACTATCAACTTTACACCATCATAAAGAGTGTTTTTGTTATATACTCAAAACAGTGGGCTGGTTAGTATCTGAAATATTTGATTTCTTGCTTAGTTAACATATCAAGAGTAAACAGTTGAATTCCTTCCTTAATAGACTACAGTTACACATAAATCACAGTGCTTCAGAAAGAAATTGTTTCACTCAGCTTCTCTCTTGGATTAAAGCCATCCTCTGGTGATTTGATGCAGGAAACTGCATGGATTTTGGGTGAAGAGAGTCCTGTAAGTCGGTTTGTTTGTGTACACATGCAATGGACTGTAATTATGGTATCTCTGTAAATATTTTTCAGCAAGGTATGAAGTCTTCTTACATAACAAGGCTGTCATCAAGGAAATAGGCAGCAAAACTGTCCCAATGTAAAAGAGGAACAGCTTAACTCAAAAGTCTGCTCTCACAAAACCAGTCTAATAATATGTTCTTCTCCATATATCACACCATCCCCTTCCCATGTTATTGCCACTATAACCTGCTCAACAGCCTGAACCTGAAAATGGTGAATATTTCCCTCCAGCCCACAGTGACTTCCAGAAGAGCTGAAGGAAGTCTAGTTTACGGGATTAGAGGCAGCTCCATTTGTGAGGAATCAGAAAAATAAACTCATGCTGGAAGACCATATTCCATATTGAGACTCAGGGCATCTGCTCAGATAACGTATGCTTTTGCTTCCTTTGTCTCCACTACTGCCATAGCAGTGGACAGGTGGACTAATGTTTTGAAGTCTTCTGCAGTGTCGTCTATGCCCTTTTACCAGAGCTGGCTTTGAATTGGGATTCAATCCCTTGACAGGGACTCAGAATCTAAGAACAAGAAAAATCGAGGCATAGAGGAAAAAAAACAAACCAAAAGGCTTAATCTTTTTTTTTTTTTTTTTCTTTTTTTTTTTTTTTCCTCTTGCAAAAGATGTGGACAAATGAAGCAAATCATGATACATGCTAAAATTCAATTCCAGCCCAAAGCTTACACCTCCATGTTGTTTATTCTGTGGTGAAAACATAATGTTTATGATGCCAAATAGTTATGAAGATAGATAGGGTCATTTTACTTAATGGGCATAGGATTCAGAAGAAATGACAGTTGCTTGCTAGGTCTTTGATTCAAATTCCTTTGAAGTCCAGTTGATTTTGATGTGCTTTAGATGAAAGTCCTGTGCAAATAATCATGGGCATTTCTCACTGCTTTAAAAAACGGACTTGTTTTGGGACTTCAGCAGCAGATTTGTTCATAAAAGACAATACTTCAGTATGTCCTTAACGTTCAGCTTGCAAGCAGCACTGCTGAATTCAGAATAAGAGCCATTAGTGACATTACTCTGCCACGAATGCAGAAATATCTTGGGACAAACAGTTAACTTCAACAAGCCTATTGCCCTCTTGGGCATAAATAATGTCTCTGTCAGTAATAAAGTCTGTTCTTTGGTCAGGTTCTTACTGGCAGCTGCTTATCTTTCTAGCAAATGTGCAAGGCAGCTTAATCCATTTATTCTCTCCTTGAAAACTGTATGCAGAAAGGCATGGGACATTCCGGGGAGAGGAAAGGTCATAAACATATGGCACAAACATGGCATATGAAACCATGTGGTGTCTTTTCTTCCAAACAAGTTTACTTTGCTGTTCTCCCATACGTTCCTCTTTAGAGCTTCAGAGCATTTTTTTTCCAGCATCGGTTTAGCCTCTCGACTGCCCTGTGAGACAAGCAAATATTATTTCCACTACTTAAAAGATTAAGAAAAAAGGGGAAAAAAGTGACTCCCCAAGGTGACATAGGAACACTGCTGCAGAGCCAGGAATAGAATTCAGATCTCCTGACTCCCTGTCTGGTGCTTCCTTAAATATATGACCATCTGCTCTCCTGCTGGAAGTATGGATACTATATGCTGACTCCAACAAGCTGGCTGCTAAGCCTGTTAGTTTATCCTCTTTTTATCCCATACTGATATCATCTCAAGCTAAGCTTTTGGCCTGGAGTCAAAGTGATTTCCAGTGTTTGAATGATTCGACCTGCTTGTTATTGTTTTAACCTTGCACCACACATATGCTCAGCTATTTGTGACTTATCTGCATACAGTCTGTGTAGCAACAGCCACAAGCTAGAACGGTTTTGTTTAAAGATTCCGTACTGAAGCATACCACATGTTTAAAACAGCTATCATATAGTGGTGAGTTTGATCCTGTTAGCGGCCTGCACCCAGATTTCCTACTGAGTTGCATGTAACTTTCAAGGACAAAGAGCTTGTTAAAAAGACAAAAAGCTTACACACTTGCGTGTCTCCACAAACAACAGTTCATCATGTCAAGCTTTCCCAGTTCAACAGCTAAATCCCACACTAACTCCATCTGAATTAAAAACCAAACTAGGACTAAATGAAATTCAACATGATCATCATTTTTTTTTAAATCATCACCTTGATTCTGAGAAAATCATCCTCCAGTAAATCTCCTTCTCTCATTGCTGCAGAAAACTCACAGTGTCCAAGACAGAGTCATCACTCAGTATGGTCAATACAGTAGTATGATGACTAATGTGACTTAAATCCTCATCTTCTGCTCCACTGAAGAAGGTAGGTGGATAATTCAGCCGTTTCACTAAAATATCCTCTGGTTATCACTGTAGCTTTACTTGGAGGAAGCACACAATGAATTGACAGCTCAGTTTCCCATTGACTTGTCATAGGAGATAGTTTATCCTATAGGTATTGTCTTTTCCTGTGTGTACTAAAAGATATTTCTGTCTTTCTGAGCAATGCTCAAAATATTAGAATTCATTCTCCAATATTAATAGATGGTCTTCCTTCTGTAGCATAGGAATATTCAGCAATACGTTGTGTGGTCTGCAATGTGAATCATTGTTCCTCTCAGTACGCCAAGTCTTCAGCTTTCACAGCTTTGTTAGAGAAAGGTTTTTCTGAAATTCTCCGAACTCCTTTGTGATGTGACAGTGCTAACTGTTCTCAAACCTCATTAGCTCCAGCAACAGCCCTAGCGTAAGTGGGAATATATGGGAAGCTATGCTGAGTTACGACAATTCTCTTCTAGTCATCTTGCTGAGTTTTCCCTTCTCTCTCTTTCTCTGAGATTACACCGAAAACAACCCATTAACCTTACATTTGGGATTTTAAAATAAACTTAAACCAGGAAGAATTCCAGCCAACATACACTAGATTATAATATTAAAAGCAAACCTTAAAATTAGTTCCATTAGGCCAACCTTAAGTGTCCTGGAGATCATCAAGTGACATAGGATACTTAAGCTTTAGTTTAGTGGAACTAATTTGATGATTGTTACATGATCTAGTAATTTCAGGAGATACACATTTACAGATACTGTCAAAGATTTCTCCATAGTTTTTACAGCATTTATACACAGGCATACTCACATATTTTGAGCCAAAACTGGAAATATCAGTGTGTTGTGTCCATGTGGTAAATAACACCTGATTTTTCTCTACAAGTCCCATGATGTGGTTTTTAGACAGGTGTGTCACCAGAGAGGTGCCCATTCAGTAAGCACTTCCTTATGGAAGTGGGCTGAAGCTGCCTGACAAAACCAGAATTGGTTTAATTAGGCTGGCAGACCAACTTCTTCAGACACCATTTTCTTTAACCAGGAAAGGAGAATGTTAGTGAATGGTCTTTCCTTAATAACATGTGGCTGGGGTGGTTATTCTTCCTTCATCCTCTAGACAGCAAAATGTCACTGCTAAGAAACCTTGAGCTGATCCTTTAACATAGAACCTGATCCTTTAACACCAGTTACTAAAAGGTAACAAACACTACTGGTTCAGTTCTAGGAGTTAAGGGTGATCACCTTTACGAAGAGTTGTGCACAAAATCCTACAGTCCTTATGTAAACACAATTCCTATGGGAAATTTGTCCGAATAAGGATTGTGCAATTTAACTTTAAAAAAATACTAGTCATAGATTTCAGGTGCAATGGTAAATTGCTGAACCCAAAGTCCACACATACAAGCTGGCTGCAAAATATTGCTCTTGTAGTTTGATCAAAGGAAAGAGTCAATTTGCTGACGGGTTTTAATGTGCTTGAATCCATTGTCAGAAAGACCAGTTAGATTTTTTCACTCACCTTCTCCAGTCCTGAAAACTTTCCCTCATAAGAATGACTTCTGATGACATGATTAGAACTTATGATTTCAAAGGTATTGCTCGGGGGGGAGAGGATTTTCGAAGTGTTTGATCCTATATTGATGTTCTGAGTGGTCAAAAATTAGGCAAGAATCCTTGATTTTGTGAAGAAACAAAATTTCTTGTAACCTTTAGCTGTCAAAACAATATGTTTTTTTTAATTAGGCCTTTTTAAAGAAGATGTCACACCACATTCAAAGACTATCTTGTATTTTTAAATAAAATAATTAGCTTTGTAAGTAAATAAACTAGTATTATTTTGTTGTTACTAGCAGAACCATAAAGGACAGGACATAAGGCTCTATTATTGCTTAATGGTTAAAATACAAGATTACTGCACTGTATTCTAGAATAACCACCATTATTTTTAATGAGTTTTATTACAAGTACTAAAATATTTTATGATTAGATGTGAATATACTTGCATATGATTTCTTAGACCCAAGCAATATACACTGTATTCACTTTAACTTAAGTAATTAGCTTTTGCAGCTATAAAACATGTTCATATTAACCTTTGGCCTCCGTTCTATCAACAGCGATACACACACTTAGCTTTCTGTTTAATACCAGCACCACTGAGCATAACAGTATTGCTTGTATGCATGCAGTTAAGTATGTATGTCCATGCAAGGTGAGCGATGCTCCAAAATCCTCAACCAGCGTGAGGATCTGTCAAAAACTGTTGTGATGTCTCTGAGGAATCTCAGTGATCATTAATGAAATAAATAGTATCTGACAAAAGAGCTCAAAGCAGATCTTGACTGGGCCAAATACATCCTTTTTACATAACTTATACTCAGTAGAATTTCCAGTCTATTTTTGCAAATGAGCCTTAAAGAATTTCTAAGCCAGGTTTGAAGTGTGCTCTGTATGTATGGGTGTGACGTGCAGTAGAAACAGCTTGTCTGATTTTGTAACATACCGTCGCTGCTCAGAGTATCGTAGGAAGGGACTGGGTAGTGTGACTTTAAAGTGCTCGCTGTGACAGGGCTGGGTGGGTTTGCAGTAAGGCTGTTGACATGGCTTGCATTGGTCACAAGTTTTGGGGTTCTTCAGCAAAGGGAGCTGTTTCTTTCACAATTAGCCAAGACTTTCTCCTCTCTCGAGGTTGAACAGTTACTACTCTTCATACAAGGAGCGGATCTGAAACATCAGCCAACTCTGCTTGGGAGAGCTTACAAATCCAAGCAATTTGACATGGGGACATCCCCATTGTACAGACAGGGGACACAGACACCTGGCTGAGCGGGGACTGTGCCTCTACTACCAAGCAGGGCATTCCTCTGAGTCACGGCACTGCTGAGATGGGTGCAAACACCGGGTCTCTGAGTGCTCCACAGGGACCTCCTGAGTGACTTGCCCATGAGCAGACAGATAAGTGGTGGCAAACAGGGAGCTGAACTCAGATTCCCCATGTCTCTGTCTAATGCCTTAATGTGAGATCATCTTACCCTTTGTTCAGAGAGAATGGTTTTTATACTGTCGTTGTCATTCTCTTTTTTTTCCCCCTTCAAATACTGAGTTATTAGATTCAGCAAGTGAGTATCAAACATATCACCGGCAGTGGAAAGTTTGGAAAATTCTCTTTTTATTCTGCATCAGCAGAAATCAAATCAACCTTCATCTTCCTCAGTACTACCTTTTGGGGGGAGTACTGTCTACTGAGAAGGAAGTTGTCTTGCTGACATCAGTGAAGCATTCACCATTTTGTACTGTTCCTTGAGCATAGACTGATACGGAGCAAATCTTTCAACACAGGTGCACACGTATTTTTTTTCGTGTTTAACTTTTCAGATCTCCATCATTTTCCTTACATTTATACAGCAGTGAGCCAGACTGAAGATGCATTTAGAAGATGGTATGTCCCTGGGACAAATCGTTCATTGGCAAAATGAAGCATATTTTAAAACATCAGCAGTCTTTACCCTCTTCTTGCCTCATACACCGCAGTGTACAAGGGATTTAGGTTGCCTTTGTATTTTCTGGAGAATTCCCTGTGTCAAGGAATTGTCTGTTGTTCTGCTGAAGCTGATACCTAACAGCTAAGCCAGCACAAAGAGCAAGTAACAACCCAGTATTGGGCTTCAATATGTGTATTTAAAAAGATTAAGAAGTCTTTTATTATGTGACTGACATTTCAGATAATGGGCTCCATGCTTGGTCTCTCCTCTCTCCCTAGCTATCGTGTGCAATAACATCTTAACATACAAATATATAATCTCCTCCACAAGCAGCTGTGTATTTCCTGAATATTGTCTCATCTGTGTCAGTACACATCAGGAGTTCGGTGACAATTCTCACCATCTACACCAGCCTCTGTGCAGTCAAGAGTCAGATTCACCAGCTGTTCCCTACTGCAGAAGGAGAAAACTGGACTCACGTAACAGTTCAAGTTTTCTTCTTTGAAGTTGTAGAGCCACAGCCTCAGCTGGTGTATATTGCTGTAATACTCTGGCTTTAATTTAAACCAGCTGATGAGCCACTCCCCCTTTTTCCACACTCCCCACACACTTCCCCACCTTTCTAAAGGGTGGTCGAGTACAGATGACAGCTTATGTGCAGCAGAATCTGTACCATAAAAATCAAACAGGCAAATACAGAAAATTTAGCAAGTGCCTTTTGTGGATTACACTGATAAAGAGTAAACTATGGCACATACTCAGGAATGCCAGAGTGTTCAGTAAATTGCCCTCTGTCTGGAGGCATGGATAGAGCCCCTCATCTACAGCAGTGAAAAGAAATTCTCCTGTTTATAAAAATTTGCATCTTGCTACATAAAGCAAGAGCATATCTGGGCTTTGATGGGTGCCATGGCAACAATGTTACTGGAGTATAGCACAGGAGCATTTTCGGAGAGAGGGAACAGGATGAAACAAAGAGCTCACTGGTTATCTGTGGACACAAGGACCTTTGCTGCAGACCCAAAGACAGGTTCCCCTTTTTCTTGTTCCTGGGTGGCTGTTTACAGTTGCCCCCACATTCATACTTTGACTTCATACTGTGGTTGTCCAGAAATAATGAAAAAAGGGAAAAAACCTGCTACAACTAGCAGGACAGATCTGAAATGTACTTTGGATTTCCATTATATTTGCATCACTTTAAAGAGAAGAACAATGCAAAACGACTAAAACTATTATGGTTACTAGAAAAGAATAAAACCACAGGATATTATGTTCCGTCAAACCTATGCTTAAGTAGCATAATTGCTTTAAAAGTATGCATGTAGAGAACAACAGATAACCATGGTTCTGCTTTTGTTCCGAAATAACTAATTTCAGCACATTTTGCCTAGGAGAGAATGCTCCACCTTTATTGAGATCCACAAAACACCTGTAATTCTTTTTTAATTCAGGTATTCTAGTGTCAGTAAAGAGGTATTGAAACTGGAACCTCATTCATGCAAGCTTATGTGCTCTGAGATTTGAGTGCAAAGAGAATAGCTTAACATTAACAAATGGCAATATAAAATAATACCTACTGCAATGGCCACGCGGGGGGGAAAAAAAACATTAGAGGGAAGTCTTAGTATTTTCTTCACTTCAGCAATTGATCAGAACCACATCTCTAGGTCTCTGCATACAAAGTGTTATTCAACCTCTTGGCTCTGCAGAAACAGTTGCAATACCTGAGACACAGTCTTTCATTCTCTATTTCCAAACTCCAGTTTATTTATATTCTGATTTCTTATCAAAAACCAAATTATTAGAGTGCACTTTTAGTACCTCTTTCCCAGTCGCTTTTGAATGTCTTGGCCAATTTGAGAATAAGGTGGAAGTTTTAAAGAGAGTTCATGGGTGTTTCTTGTGAATGAGTGGCTGGAATATTTCATCCCCCGGAAGGCTGGACTTAGGGCTCAAAAGTGGTTTTAGACATAAGCAAATGAAAGCAGGAGAGAGCCATAGGTCATCGGGGTCTGCAAATCCAGCTGCTTATGGAAATGATTTTTTTTCCAAACACTCACTCTTCTCATTCCGCATTACTTCACCAACTTTGTTTAATTTTTGTTCAGATGGTACTAGTTTATTTTCTGTTCACACAAGGGCCTTCTTCACCCTTGCAGCCCACATCTTCTGCCGTCCTGTTTCTTGCTCTCATTTTAGATCTGTTCACACATCCTGCAATGCTTAACATCATCCTTGGGCCAGCGAAGTTTGCTAAATAAATTACATTTGTAAATCTTTCTCACAATGTTTTACTGACTGTGTGATACATGACAATGATCTGAGCTTGTCACCCTTTTGTATGTGGATATCCTTCAGATGACCTGGAGAATTTAAAGGATGAATATTATATGCGTTATTCTCAAGGAAAAATTTACCAGATAAGGCAGCTTTATCGTGGCATTTTACTGTTTTGTAATAAGATAAGATTTATGACTCGAAAAGATGTCTTAACAGCAAGCAGCATGTAAAAACCAGGAATCATAAAAGGCAGTATCTGTTTCTTTGAGATTAGCAGGACAAATATTTAAGTCAAGTATTTCCTAGCTGAGAATGAAGGAAAGCCATTTGTATGGCTCTACTTTTCAGGCTGCTTTGTGGCCCAGGAATAAAATATGCTGCCTTCACACAAGAATCTGGTTGAATATATGGTTGCTCTGTGCAGCTGACTCCGCTGTCTTTAAGTCATAGCTACATAATTACTCCAAGCCCTATACTTGCTTTATCTTCTTTAACAAGCCTTCAATTCATTGAAGATCCTCCCCTCCCTCAGCAATTTAGTTTACTTAATAAATTACCTATTTTCACTTTATGTGGGGTTAAGAATCTCAGCCTTGCTACAGATTGGATACACACTTGAAATACCTTCAGTGAGTCAAACACCACAGCAAATGTCTGGGTTCCATCCATTAAGATACAGCCATAGGCTATATGAAATAAAGCCATATTCAGCTTCCTGGTTTCTCACTCCTTGCTCAGAAAAAAATTCCCAGCCACTGCACTTACAAAGTGTTCCAAGTGTGAATAAAGGTTAGAAACACAGGTTCCTGAGTCTGCAGGCAGACTGTGAAAATTGTAGAGGAAGGTGAGGCTTGCATCTCCTGTTAGGCTCACTAGCAAGCTGGCTAAAAACATCTGTTAGTATCTGTTTTGCTTAAAAAAGGGGATTTTGCACCTTTCGCATTTAGCAATCCATGCAGTGACAAAACCTGCAATTACAGGTGCAAAATAATTATTGTTGATCTTCATTGTGAATCTCCCACTAATTTTAATCAGCATGATTCAGAAGAGAGGAGAATGGTATTCTAAACACAGATTGTAATGCACAGAACAGAGGATTAGACCTCCCTTACTACATGAACTGGATACCTGAGAAACCTAAAGTTATTTCAGACATTGCCACAGCGCGGCTTTTTAGCAGATGTAAAGATTCAAGAAACCCCCAGCTCTGAAGTCTCTCTGGCAGCAGCTACCTACTGCTTGGAACTATGAATCAGTGTAGGTGACATAGTAACGACTTAAATTATTAAGGTAGCATAAAGCAAGACATTTTAATAAGCAAGGTGATCATTATGGCAGACTACTACACTTCCATACTGCTTGTGTAAGTTTCCACCTACTCATAATGTGCTTAAAAAAAGAAGATGGTGATCAGCTAATTTAATGTGCTACGCCATCTTGTGCCCACTGGTGGCTAATTCTGTCCGAGCTGCTGGCACCCAAGACGACAGTACACTTCCCTGCCTGGCATTTTGTCCCTGAAGAGATGGGACCTACATACCTGCCGCTGACAACCCAACTGAAAAGCTGGAAGCAGAGGAAAAAGTTCCCCAGCCCAAGTGAGAGCCGCAGCTGATGCTACATTAGCTTGGTTTGCAAGGCTCCAGGTTTGAACAGCACCAAACCCAGCACCAACCCAGCTCTCTAGCACAGAGCACTTCAGAGCTTGTCCAGTGCAGGCCAGAACCAGGAGCCAGTCAGCCAGCTCAGAATATCTGAACGGCTCTGACCAGTCTGCTTCATGGATAAACTTGTACAGACAATGCTTTCTTAAAGTAGCAGATCAAAAAAGGGGACACAAGCTTCCGCTCCGGTTGTTAAGTTTTACAATTGCATCAAATCTGTTTTGCTGCATTTCAGTCTGAAATACTGAACAACTCTCTGCTTTTCATGCCAGACTGCTGTGGCAATGCTTCTTTGGTTGCACAGCGTTCTTCGTAAATGTGCACCATATTCTATGTTCTGCAAGAAGTTGGGCAGTGCTTTTTTTTTTTAAGCACATTGTTTCTTTTCACCGATTGTAATACCTTTTTTATCTCATCATTGTAATACCTTAACCATGTGTCCACGCTACTTCAGAAAGACAAAGAACACGGCGCTTGTAGCTTACGAAGTGAAGCAAGGGCACCACCGTTAGGTAGCACGCAGTCACTGTAGAAAGTATCAGTGTGTCCCTTCATCCCGGTCGGGCTGTGGCTATGGTACAGC